>NW_028327177.1:7751327-8053494 GCF_987537825.1 Furipterus horrens
TCACGTGGAATGAAAACCGCACTCAGTCCTTCCAAACTTCAATATCCATACCATCTTCCGGGGTAAGCCTGTCACCAGCACAAAACGTTCCAGCCTGCCCTACCCCGGGGAGGGCAAACTTCCCACCTCACCATCCATAAGAGGTCAACGAACCAAGCAATTGCAGGAGATGAGATAGAAAGGGCACAGATTAAGTCCTCAAGTCACCTTGCAAAGCAGGCAAGACCAGACCTCAGCTGCCAAAAATAATCCAATACATGAAAGAAGAGCTTAAGGGACCGTGTTAGCCAAATGCTGCCACTCGCCCCATTCGATTGGTGGGGCAATGACTTTTATTCCCAATATTCATCTCTAAGATACTGGTCCCTCCCACTCTCTCTCTCCCTCCCTCCCTTCCTCCCTTCCCTTCCTTCCTCCTTGGCTTCCAGTCATCAATTTAGGAACTGGGGCTTCAGTAGGCCATGAGACACACTCTGAAATGGGTCAGCAAACACGGTAGTGAGAAGTTCTTGAGACTCTAGGCAAGTTCCAAGGGTCACAGGTGCGCTTTCCAGAGAAGATACCCACTGGTCATTTAAAATGTGGTCAGGCAGGAACAGCCTTCTGGTTCAGAAAGAGGCAAAATGCAGATAGGCTGATTAAAAGTGGCCCTCCCCTCACAGGACCTTTAGGTGATATGAACTCAGAGTGATTTGGTTCATGCAAGAGAAACGGAACCCTGGGTGAGCACCCACAATGCACTAGGCACTGGGGACAGATTTCAAAATGAGCAACATTCATGCAGCCATCGAACAAATATTTATTACGCTCCTACCATGTTCCAGCCAAAATGATAGGAACTGGGTTCGACATAGGAAAACCCATGGGAAAAGGGGCATTTTTCTGCTCTCACATTCACAGAGAAGGAGAAGAGTAAATGGACCTTTGAAACAGGAGTGGGAAATCCAGTGGCAATGGCCAGCAAGCACCGACCAAGATGAGTGTCAGCGTGAATATTTACGAGCTCAGCAAAAACTCTGTTAAATTAATGAATGAACAGGAGAGAGAGGGGCACCTCCAAGCAGAAGGAACATCAAGTGCCGGAGCAAAGGTGCGTGCAAGACCATCAGAACTGTCAACAAGTAAGTAACTTGGTATGGCTCGTATATGCAAAAGCAGTGAGGTAATGACAGGGGTAATGATGATAACAGAAAGATGTTTGGCATTTCTTGAGTGTTTTCAATGTGCTTGGCACTGTTGAAAGGGCTTTGGGTGCATTATTTCATCAGATAGGCACCTTAGTAGCCCCACTGTACAGATGGGGAATCTGAGGAACAGAGAAGTTAAGAATTTTTCCAAAGTTACCCAGCCCACATGTGTCAGAGCTGGGATTCAAACCAATGCGAGTCTGCACTCTTCCCCTCTGGATCTTGGAGAGAGTTTGGCACTCCGCAGACGGCTTCGGGACTCAGTCTTGCTGCAAATGAAGAGACCAGTAGACGATGCCACACGGTCTTTGCTCTTGAACTTCTCACATCCTCCAAGGCGAGGCAGGCATGCGCAGAGGCCTCGGAGTCTACACAAGCCTTGACAAGTGCTGGGCCCCGGGCACCAAGAGGCATGTCTAGGCTTCTGCTCCAGAATGAGGACAAGTTGAACAGTGACTGATGGATGAAGGCTTGGTGGAGCTGGCGTCATCTGAGCTGAGTCTGGGGGGAAGAGAGGGAATTCAGGCAGATGTCACAGTGTATAAAAGCATGAAAGCGGGAAATCACAGGTGTCTGAGGCAGCTGCATTTGGAGCAGTCTGCAGCAGCAGGGCCAGGCGTGGCAGGAAAAGCATCTTTTCCCCTTGGAGCTTGACTGTGGCCCTAGGTCCAGGGTTTAGGCCCTGGAGGAGCAGTAGCCAGAGGTTTCCTCAAATGCTGGAGAGGGAGACCCTGCATCGCTAAAGGTGGTGGAAATAAAACTCATGCAACAAACCATGATATATACTCCGGAAGTTTCCCAAGTGCCTGACAGCTGTTAAGCTGAGCACCTGGGCCTCAAAAGGGGTGAAGGCTGCTGGAAAAACAATGGGCTGATGGACACAAGAAATGCCTATTTCTTCTACTCTTTTTTCAGTTTTTAAAGAGGAAAAAAGTCCCATGACACTGGCTACTATGAAAAAGCCCACTAAAAGCACCTAAACCAGAGAAAAGGCAAGAGATGAAGCGGGAAAGCACCTGAGATTGAGTTCTAGCCTGTCCCCAACCAGCTGTCTGCTCCTCCTGGAGAAGACTACATTTCCCAGCCTCCCTTGCAGTTAGTTTGAGGCCATGTGACTGAGTTTTGGCCAATGGACTATGAGCAAGGTAAAGCCACTGTCAGGTCTAGTCCTTTAAAACACCCCATGTGACCCTCTGCCCTCTTTTCCCTCCCACAGTGACTTTGGATGTCCACATGCTCCAAACAGCGCATGGACAAAGGAGGACCATCGAACCCCAGTAGTACTGTGACCTGAGCAAGAAATACTGTGGATTTGTTAATCCACTGATGCTTTAGGGTTCCTGTCATTTCAATGGTGATTCTCCAGGGGTTCTAACAGTGTGGGCCACAAACCTGCAGCATCAGCTTCACCAGAGAACTTGTCTGTAATGCAAGTTCTCCAGCCCCACCCTTATGAATCAGAAACTCTATGCACCGGCCCAGAAGCTGTCCTCAGGTCATTATGATCCACCTGGAGTTTGAGAACCACTGGCTTATTCTAATATGCTACTGTGTGGCCCTTATCTTTGGAACTTTGTCAAGTGGGGTGAACATCTCCCCTGGCTAGGATCATGTGATGTGTGTAAGAATCTAGCTCAGCCCACACATGGTCCATGTGCAGCCTGGAGCCAGATGCCTTGGGAGAGCCAGAGAAATGGAAGATGGGACTCCTGCCTTGTATGGGAAGCCACCTCTAACACGGTCCACAGCGATCCTGCCCCACCAGGATTCAAGCCCTTGTGTAATTCCCTCCAGGGCGAGGGCCGGACCTGGTGACTCACAGCTAGAGCCACACTGCCTTCAGGGCTCACGGGGAGAACTTGCCGCTTACAGCTTCTGGGGGCTCCAGGCATTCCTCTGCTACGGCTGCCCTTCTCCAGCCTCCGTCTCTGCCTGCACATGGCCTTCTCCCCATCTCTGTTCTCCTCTTCTGTCTCTCATAAGGACGCTTGTCAATGGATTTAGGGCCACCCAGGTAATCCGGAATGACCTCATCTCAAGACCCTTAACCCAATTACATCTGTAAAAACCCTTTTTCCAAGTAAGCTCACATTCCCAGGTTCAGTCACAGGGACGTATCTTTGTGGTGGGGGGCAGAGGGGCAGCCATTCACGCCAGTACACTACCCAAAGACAGAGACAGGTCTTGTTCAACATGTAATTCCCCTGACCAAGGTCCCTAAGGTAGGTCTTCACACAAAGCAGGAATCTGACACAACTCTGTTAAACAGAAAGGCAGCAGAGCATAGGATTTCAGTGACCGGCTTCAGAATTAGCTAAACCTCTCGTCAAACCTCAGCCACTTACAAATGATGTGACGTTAGGCAAATTGCTTAGCCTCTCTGAACCTCCGTCTCTTCCTGTGAGCATTTTAATAATACATAGCTCATGGGGTTATTACAAGCAGTCAGTGCGAAGCACCTAACCATATCTGGCCCTCATAAGGAAACCAACTGCAGGCACAGCGCTTGGCATGCAGGGAGAGCTCAGGAAAGGCGGGCTTTCTGACTTGCATGTTGATGATTGGAGTTGCTGTGCTTCCCAGACTCACAAAACCTCCCAAGCTTTTGCTCTGACTGCCACAGGGGCCCCTTCCCCGGCTCAGAGTCCCTGGGCACCCAGAAGCCCTTCTGGGAGACAGCTGGGGACACGTATCCCAGCCCTGCCCTCCCACGGCAGGCCCCTTCCTTTCCCACCGCCCGGCTTGCCTCCTCCAGCAATGCCTCCCAGAGCAGGGCTGGCAGCGAGTGCGGCTGGGCCCCTCATTGTTATTCCTGGCACAAGGTAATCCTGCCAGCCTCCTCGGAGGCCCATAAAAATACCCGCAGTTTGTCTTTCATCAGAGCGGCTCAAAACCCCGTGGCATCCTCTGAGAAGATGGTGTTCCCAACTGTGTTCTGGGAGTGGCTACTTCCCAGGATGGGCTGGTATTTGCGAGACAGAGTGAGTGTGTGTGAACTGAAATAACCCAGCCCGGGCCTTGGCTTGAGAGCTACACCCCTCCAGGCTGCTAGGGGGACACAAGGTTTCTTCCTGGGATCTTCTGGAAGTCACATACAAGTGGTTCTGCATTTCCGCTGTGCTAGCGAGTAGCTGTGTGACTCTGGACATGTCACTTAACCTCTCTGTGCATCCGTTTCTGCCTCTCTAAAATAAAGCGGATATAACAATATCCGCTTCGCAGGGTTCCTGGGAGGACAAAAAGGGATGAACAGGCACAGGATAGAAGAAAATATTCGTAGCACATATAACTGACAAATGACTTGTATCTGGAATATGTTGAGAACTCTTGCAACTCTGTCATAAGAGAAACAACCACCTTCCAAATGCAGAAAAGAGTTAAACTTAACATACTTCACAAAAGAAGGTATAGACAATAAGTACAGGAAAAGGTGCTCAGTGCCATTCATCATCAGGGAGATGGAAATTATAACAATGAGACATCAGCTCACTCCCACTAAAATGGCCAAAATGAAGAATACTGTTGATATTAACTATTGGTGAGAATGTGGAGCCATTTGAACTCACACTCATGGTGGGGGTAAAAAAATAAAATAACCACTTAGAAAAAAGTGTGGCAGTTGCTTATCAAGTTAAAACTACACTTAGCATATAACCCAACAGTTCCACTCCTAGGTATTTCCCCAAGACCTATGTCTACAAAAAGGCTTGAACGTGAAAGCACAAAGCAGGGTCCTTCATAATCACCAAACAGTAAAAACAATCCCAACGGACATCAGTAGGTAAAAGGATAAACAGAGTTCAGCATATTCAGACAACGAGGTATTAGCCATCGAAAGGGACAGCTCTTCGTAGAGTTAGATGAACAACACAAACCCGGCACAGAGCGGGAGAAGCCAGGTGTGAAAATGCAGAACTTCTATCCGTAACCTCTAGAACAGAGAAATGAATCTGGGGTAACAGAAATGAGAGCCGCAGTCGCCTCCGGGTGAGGGTGGGGTAAGAGGGTGAGTGGAAAGAGCCATGAGGACCTTTCTGGGGTTATGAAAATGTCCTCCATTCATGCTTTAGGGTGACGGGTGCACACATGTATACACTCGTCAGAACCCAGCTCTGTACTGAAGGTCTCCGCACGGTGCCCTCTGTGAATCGTATCTTCACAGAAAAGACTGAAAAGGGATCGTGTGTGCAAAGCACACAGCAAGGAGCCAGAATTCGAGGCAGAAGTTAATGGAGTCAACTGCTGTCAGAAAATGGTCCAAACAAGTCAAAAGCGTGTGAAGAATCCAAGTCCACGGTGGGAGTTCAAGGCACCAACCTGGACACCTCCAGAACGTGGCACAACTCACCGAAGGAAAGCACCCTAAAGCTGAGACTTCTCGCCCTGCCCCACCCTGCCTACTTTCCCCTGTAGCCAGAGGAACAGAAAAGGAGTGGCTAGCTGCATGGAGATGCTGTTCCTAGGAGAGGGTGACTGGCTTACACGAATGCCTCTGTGGGCCCCAAGCCCAAGCCGCTACGTCTGGGGGTTTTAACAATGCCCAGCATGGCTGTGGACATGAGACCGGCCTGGCTGCCCAGACAGCGGGCTCTTGAGGACAGGCCAGTTCATGAGATAAGAACATTGGCCAAGGCCCACCTGACCGCTAAACTCCCATCCTATCCAGGTCACCTTTCCCCGTACTGGCCTCAACCTGGAGGGCTCCTCCTGCAACCCTTGCTGGTTCTGGAATGTTCCATCTGCATGATTTGCTGTGGTCCACACAGAAGCCAGGAGATATTGCTCCCAGCAGAGCTCATGGGCTGTTCCCCTCTGTTGGGCCCTCTCTCTGGTCACAGGTCTGCAGTGGCCCCGGGATCAGCCTGGGTCTCCTGCTCACTCTGCCCCCAAGGAGCCTCATCCATTACCCCTGAGACTGGAAAAGAGCTCCCGCCCCGTGGTTCTGAGGTTCTGCTCTGTGTGGCGGTCAGACTCCCACCCTCGTGCTGTGGCCTGCGTCTTCTCCCAGAAGTCCTGAGGGCAGCAGCACAGAGGGGCCAAGGCCGATGGGCAGGGCCTTCTTGGTGGCCCCTGCCTGGCACATGGTGTCCTCTTTGCAGACCTCCACGGCCTGCTCCAGCCTTGCAGCACAGAGGTACCTGCATTTGTATGTCAAGTAACTGACCACATGCCTTTTAAATAAAGAACTCTGCTCCTGAGGATTATAGCAACAGAAGAAGTAGGAAAGAATAAGATTTCCCTATCATCCGCTCCCAGAGTCAGCTGCTGGTTGGAAAACAGCCCACATTTTGAATGCAAATTATACAAAGGCCTTTGGAGGCTTGGGGAGACCATCTCTGTGGGAAGTGGCAAAAAGGCCACCTTTCTGGCCTTCATCAAAAGACTGGTTCAAAGAGGAAGAAAAGCAGATTTTAATGTTATTCCACAATCTCTGTCTTGATCTGTTGCAGGGTTTTTGATTTGCTATTAATGTCGTGCTCCCTCGGGTCCAGGGATGCTCGCAGGTGAGCGCAGCCCCTCACAGAAACCTGAGGCCTGACCCCATGCCCCTGCCCCTCCCGATGCCTGCGCCCAGGTGCCCGCCGGAAGCAGACGGCAGAGGCTAGTTGTGGCGAGAACAGGGGAGGGGACCGCCAGGAACCCCCTGAGGGAGGCAAGAAGGTGACCAGAGGCAGGACTTGATTACAAAGTACAAATTCAAAGATAAAATTATTTAAAATTTCAAAGTGGCTATCGCAGACCATTACATGCCAGGTATAGACTGCCCCTCCCACCTCTCATTCCTGCCAGTCAGTATAGCTGAAGGTTGCTAGTGACACCCTGCCAGCCAACACGACTCAGGGCCGTGGCCGCGTTAGTAAGCTTCCCCACTTACACAACGAGGATTGTGTTAGCACCCCTAACGTCAGGCAGATTTGAGAATTAGATGACCTAATAAGATTTACTAACTCATGCAGAGCTTGCTACCTGCCCCACACTATTTTATGTGCTTTATAAATAGAACCTCATTTAACCCTCATAACAAGCCGGTAGGCAGGTTGGTACTATTTCCACTCTGCAAAAGAAGAAACTGAGGAGCAGAGAAGTAAAGCAACTTGCCCAAATCCACGAGCAGGTAGGTGGGTAGGCAGCGTAGCCCAAACTGGAACACATCCACGCACCTCCAAAGTCTGTGCTTCTGGGCCGTAGCTGCACCATTCAAGGCCCCTAGAGAATGAACAATGGGTATGGTTTCATGTCGTGAGCCTCACAGTGAGCCACAGGCGGGACTTATTCTCATCTGAGATCATTTCAGAGAGGAGAACATAGAAGCTCTGAGAGGGTAAGAAACTTGTCCCAGGGACCCCAGCAGGACTGACTCCAGGAGAGGAGAGGGTGAGGGCTGAGAGGAAGAGTAGAGATCGTGAATACAGGGTCTCTGCCAGAAAGCACCAGCTCGCATGCCTTCCGTGAAGCTCATGGGCTGTAGATATAACTGGAAGGCTTGCGTTTGAGAGGTCAGAAAGCATTCGTGGTCACAGTCCCAGGATGCACCCATCTCAGATCATCGGGGCGGGACAGTGGCATGGAACTCATCCAAGCTGAGTCCTGATTTGACGGTTGGGGGAGCGGAGGCTGGAGGAGGGAAATGGCTAGCCCGATGTCCCCACGTCAGAAAGCACAGTCCTAGGAGCAGAAGACACGCTGGCCAGAGTGCTCACCAGATCTGTGCGGTGTCCTGAGCACATGCCAACGGTCCTGGGTCTGTAAACCCAACAGGCAAAACCTCTCCCAATAGCATCTGGAGAACCAGTGACGTAGGAGCTGTGGGCATGGCGGGATCCTTGTCAAATTAAGCCCCTTGTACCTGATCAGGCGGAGTCTAGTTAGGGTTGCTTTTTTCCACTGTAAATTTTAGGGGACAAAGAACGCTATCTTTGAAGTCAGACAGACTATATCTGAAGAGGGCTCTAGCACTTCCTGGCTGTGTGATCTTAGACAAAGTCCTCACCGTCTGAGGATCAGTTTCCTCACCAGTCCAATGCCTCTGAAGTAAGATTGCTTCCTAGTGAACAGAGATTTCTGGACCAGACTGAATGAAAAGGCAGCTGTGGAGTCTAAACCCGCCTAGCATAAAAGTGGCACATAGGAGGTGCTCTCTAAATGTTGTTCTGAATCCCTCAGCAGAGAAACCCTTATGCTGTGTGACAGAGGAGTCTCAGGGGAGATGTCACTTCTAGAATCACCTAAAAGCACCTACCAGACATATCTCTGTAAAATCCAAGGAGGGGAAATACAGCAGAATTTAGAGAAGTCCAAAATAGGGCCACTACTCATCAGGACCCAAGAGACAAGGCTGGGCGGTCCCGGTGACCAGAGACAGGGAGGGAACATTGAGGAGGAGGGTACGTGTGGGGAAACTTACATGTGTGGAGTTTTTTTTTTACATGTGTGGAGTTTTTTTTTTTTTTTCTTTCGACATAAGGTCTTGCTCACTACTTGACAAGACTCATTTCTGATTCGTGTTCTTAACAAGAAAACACATTGAGGCTGAACAGTAAGAATAGACCTAACTTGGAAAGTCCTCCCAGGCCCGCCTATGTCTCTTATATGAACAGCAACTCAGGGTGACACAGTTCAGCACTTGATTTGAATAATGGCACTTTGAGGGTTTCCAGGGGAAGCACCCAGGGCCACCTTCTGCCTGGGGATGTTATGACACAGGCAGATTAAAATAAAGAAAATCGGTGAGTCCAGAAGATTCTCCCTGGACTGCCATGCGTCCAGCCAACAACTATTTATTCCTCACCCAAGGTGGGTGCTCTGCAGTGACTGCGGACGCCTCGTGAACAAGCCGGACATGGCAGAGGGCTTGCACTCTATCAGGGAAGCTTCCCAAAGGGAATCGTGGCTGCTGATGAGCACTGGGTAGAGAAACAGCAAAAGGACCCATAGGGTGTAACTAAGGAATCTGGAAACTCGGGGACCCATTTAGGACTGGGAGTCCAGGAAGTGCTTCAGGGAGGTGGCATTTAGGGTGAGAATTAAAGGAAGAAAGTCAGGGGCGGTATATGAGTTTCCTAGGGCTGCTATAATAAAGTACCACACTGGGTGGCTGGAAACAACAGAAATGTATTCTCTCCTAGTCTGGAACCTGCAGGGTTATATTCTTCCCTGGCTCCCCTAGCCTCAGGGGGTGCGCCAGCGACCTGGGGCAGTCAGTGGTCTACAGAAGCCTTGCTCCTATCTGTGCCTCCATCCTCACGTGCCTTCTGCTCTGCGTGTCTGTCTCCTTCTCCTAAGGACATCAGTCATTGGATGAGAGGCCATCTTAATCCAGGATGAGCTCGTCTGAATCAGATTACGTCTGCCAAGGCCCTATTTCCAAAGATCAATTCACAGGTACCACAGGTTAGGACTTGAACATGTCTTTTGGGAGGGGTGGGACCCAATTCTAAGCACTACAGGGAGCAATACAGGTGGGTGAGCAGCCAGCAAAGCCCTAAGCCAGAGCTGGAGCTGGATGGGCCGCAGATGGTGTCTTTGGGGACACGAAGAAGCCAGCCTGTCTAGGGGTGGGGGAGGGGGAGGGGAAAGTGGGCCGCACTGCCCCAGGAGACAGGGAGGCGCTAGGGGGAACTCACCAGCTTCTCACTCTCCGAGAAAGGCCTGCCTTCCTCTGCTCCAGCTGGAGTGGGCCTCAAAGAGGCTACATACGGGCAGGGAGGCAAGGCCATGGACGTGTTCCTAGTCTGATGCACCTCACCTATGACCGGCCTGCCCCTCTGGAGAGCCAGAAGTGAGGCAGAAATTGCCTGGCCATGATGGGCTCTCTGTTCTGGGAATCCAGAGGCCAAATGTGTCCTATTTGCTATAGAGTGGCTGCCTGAGCTCCTCCTGACAGGCAGTTGGTAAACCAGAAGGGGTCCTTCACAAAAAATATGGCACCTGAACTACGTACATAAAACAGATTGTCGTCTTTGAGAGATATATGTGCTACACACACACACACACACACACACACACACACACACTCTATATCTTGATATATATGCTATATAAAGAACTATATATGCTTGAAATCTTTAAAAAAATAAAAACCATATGGTACCACTATATGTTGGGTTGGCCAAAAACTTCATTTTGTTTTTCCATAAGATGGCTCTACTAGCACTTAGTTGTCTTTAACTTCATTTGAAACAATTTTGTTAGACTGTATTGTGATAGCTGTCATATCAGCATGTATTTTTTAAAACCTTGTTAAAATTGGTGAATTTTTGTGTAGCCGTTTTAGTAGTAGAGATGAAGAAAGTACACTTTATCCTTTCAAGAAAGGTATAATGCAACTGATATGCAAAAAAAAGATTTGTGCAGTGTATGAAGAAGGTGCTGTGACTGACAGAACGTGTCAAAAGCAGTCTGCACAGTTTCGTGCTGGAGAGTTCTCACTGGACATTGCTCTGCAGTTGGGTGGGCCAGATGAAGTTGATAGCAATCAAATCGAGACATTAATTGAAAACAATCAACGTTATACCACGCAGGAGATAGCCAACATACTCAAGATATCTAAATCAATATAAAGTTATTGGTGAAAATAAAAAATGTGTCTTTTATTTTATAGAAAAACCCATATGGACTTTTTGGCCAACCCAATATGTACACACACACACACACACACACACACACACATATAGCATATTTCTGTGTAGGCTGTCTTTGGAATGAGGTCATGCATTCATTCATTCATTCCACAAATATTTCTGGACCAAGGTAAGGGCAGTGGGTGGTGAGAGGAAGTGATATTCTGAATATATTTCACTGATGGACAGAATATGACAGGTGAACGGTTGGAGTCCAAGGTTGACTGACTCCAAGGTTGTAGCCTGAGCGACTGAAAAGACAGGGTTGCCATTAACGAAGATGGAGAAGACAACAAAGGGGGAGGTTTTGGGGGGAGAGCAAAAGTGTGAGGTAGTGGTTAGACACCTGACTGGAGAGGAGGTGGAGGCACTTACATTTTGAAAACGAGGACAAGGGGTCTCCCAACACACATGAATTTTCTGTTCTTGCCTCTTGCACCAGACACAATAACCATTTGGTTATCTTAAATATGAATTAATTTTAGTTCTTGTCCGTCCTTCCCGCTAGGCGTTTATTCACTGTTGTTACAGGTGCAATTGTGTTCTCACAAAGTCATATCTTGAAGACTCAACCCCCCAGTACCTCAGGATGTGATCTTATGTAGAGATAAGGTCTTAAAGAGGTGATTAAGTGAAAATGAGGTCATTAGGGTGGGGTCCTAATGCACAGCAAAAGAGTCCCTGGAGATTTAACAGCATATGGAAAAGAGCCGTGTGAGAATGCAGCCATCTTGCAAGCCAAAGAGAGAGGCCTTGGGGAAAACCAAACCTGCCTATTCCCATCTTGGCCTTCTAGGCTCCAGACTGCAAGCCAATAAAAAAATTGTTCAGCCACCCAGTCTGTAGTATTTTGTGATGGCAGCCCTAGCAAACTAATCCAACTGGAAAAAAAAAATTATTTTTGTCTTTTCACCTCTGGTACCTAGCACAAATCATGGCCCCAAAAACCTTTTGGCTTCAGACATACAGTGAGTGATGTGGTAACTGTACTCCTGAAGATTAGATGTGGCTGCCAACAAGATAGAAATGTATTTTTCTCATATACATAAAGTCTAGAGGGAGGCAGTTCAGGACTAGCAGGGAATTCCCTAATTTCCTGAATCCTTCAATCCTGTTGCTCTATGTTTTGCCTCATGGTGTAAGACAGCAGTTTAAGTACCAGCTCATCATTTCTACATTCTAGCTGGCACAACATAGAAAGGGTGCTGCTCCCTCCCTCCCTCGCCTTAAGAACTCTTCAAAGAACACACTCAGCACACTTGTGCTAATATTCCATAGATGAGAAACCAGTCCCATGGAGTAACCTAGCTGCAAGGGAGTCTGGGAAATTGAGTTTTAATTTTGGGCAGCCATGCACCCAGTTGAAAAATTTGGGGTTTCATTACTAAAGATAAAAGAAAAATGTACTGTTCCATGGTTCCTCCCAGTAGAAAGTTATAACCGACAGTGTCTGGCATTGCAGCTCAACCAACCTTTCCCAGGAGTCCCGTAGCACAGGGTCCTAGAGAACTGGCTGGAAACCCTTGGTCTAGACCAGGAAAGTGACGTTTACTCTGCAAATGTGATGTGCTGCCTCCAGAGGTCCCCATCAGGAGCAATGGCAGGAAGGAGGAAACGGTAAAATAAAAATGATCTTTGCAGTCTTCCTAAGGGGTGCTGGGCCACCAAAAAAAAAAAAAAAAAAAAAAAAAGTGTGTGAAGTAGGGAGAACATTGAAAAGAAGCCTCTCTTGTACCCATCCTGGGATTAATGGGCCACTTCACCAGCCTAATACAGAGAGATGGAGAGATGTTCAGGAAGGTTGGGAGAACCCCTCTCCAGTTGGACATCTTTCTTGAGAGATCCTCCTCCTTCTTACACATGTCTGAGCCTGTGACTGCTGTAGCTCCCCAGGCATGATGGGGGGCCAGTTGTAACAGCTCTTGGGGACATCAGCTGCGGAGGGTCTGGAAAGCACACGTCCTTGAGGTGGGACACTGTGAAGGCATTCCTGGGACAGCAGACAGCAGTGCCTCGCAAACTGCAGAGCACACTTCTAGAAGGTGAGATTGAACCCAGCAGGTACTATGAGAACCCTGGAGGCATCAAGAGCTCTGGCTTTGGGGAGCCAACTTGGTGCAAGTCCTCGTCCCACATCTTTTTCTATCTGGGTGACCTTGGCAGGCCACCTCCCCTTGCTACATCTCCATCTCCTCTAACAATGAAAATGACAAGACCTGAGCTACTGACCAGCTCTGGGGTTTCAACGTCGGCTCTGGGTGATTCTGAGTCACAACCACTGCAAACTAGGAAGGCATCCTTTAGGGGAAGGGACACATCTGTGAGCCCTGCCAGGAATCTCTGGGTCTCTATGCTAGTCCTTTTCTTTTCTCTGTCATGCTTTGCCAGGATCCTTGGCCTCATCACTCTTCCAATGCTCTGAAACAAATCTTGTCTTCTTCTGTTCCCAAGTCCCAACAGCTTCAATGATCGCCTCCCCACTCAGAGATCAAGGCCACTCAGCAGCCAGAGTGACCTTAAAATGCGAATTACCCACAAAAATCCCTTCGCGACAGTCCAGTGCTCTTAGAGTAAAACCAGCTCTCTACCGGAACCCACAGACTGGCATCACCTGGCTCCTGCCAAACCCCCAGCCTCCCGGCAGGCAGCCTCCTCCCTCCTCACTACCTGTGGTCACACCTGCCTTCTAGTTTCTCAGCTGAGCCGAAAGTGTTTCGCATCTCAGGACCGTTGTATGATCATCTTCCTCATTCTCTCGGCAGCTGCTCCTTCAGGTCCTTATCTTGACCATGACCTCTGCAGAGGGGGCTTTGCTGTTCGCCCCTTCTAAAGTGGGTCTCTGTCACCTGGCTGGCCTTGACCTAGAGATTTCCTACACACTCTCAACTCCCAAGTGCCCTGGAAGAAGCATCCTTCCTGGGAAGACCAGAGAGAACTTAACAATTCCGAGTCACCGGGGAAGCACGAGCGAGGGAACCGGGAGAGCAGCGGTCTGCGTGAGATGCTTCGGTGGGCGGCCAACTTGCCACTGATGAGCTGGGTGACCCTGGGCAAGTCACTTCATCTCAGAGCTTTAGTGGCCTCGTCTGTAAAATGGTGACGTGGAGCCAGCAGAAGACACTTTCACACTGAAACGGCCTGTCTTCACTCTACACACAGTGACTTCCAGCTGGGGCAAAGGGGCCCCCACCGGAAGGGCAGGTTCTGTGTGCCCCTGCGTGAGGCCTGTTGATGGCAGAGGTGACGCCTCCACCTGCTCGGCCTTGAAGGGCAGCACTTCCCCTGGTTCCCAAGCCTCCAGCGCTGTTCTTTGCGATGCTCTAAACCCTGGGCTTCTTCCCCTCCTCCCAGGATGGGGAGGGTCTTGGCTTCAGCCCTGGGGCTACAGAGGGGTGAAGGCTCAGCTGGCAGCTGGCAGCTGGCTCAGGATCAGGGGCTGCACCCCTCTTCCACCCTAGTTACGTACCAGGCATCTAATCCTTTATTGGAGGGGCAGGACGAGCTAGAGAAGACAGAGGAGAGGGGACACAGGAACTGCCCCAGGAAGGGAGGCCCCAATGATCCAAAGAAGGTAAAAACTCAGGATCAGTGCACGGAGAAGTATCCAGATAGATCAGGGTTCCAGGCCACGTGGTGGGGCAGAAAGGGGACAGTACCACAGTCCTGCGAGTAACCCCATCGGAGATGAGCCATTTGAGATGGGGCGAGAGGAGGCTGGGCAGCAAAACCCCTGGTCACTGGCTGAGGGTCAGAGGAGAACAACAACTAATGGGGGCCGGGGAATGGGCAGCATTTTCTGGAGCTCAGCCCCATGATGAGAGCCCCAGAAAGGGAAAGAGCATGGGCGAGTCCTAAAGCTTGAGCGTAGCCACATGCAGAGGCAAAGTGGCACCTGGTTAAATAGGCAGGCTGCTTGGGGTGCGTGTCCTAGCTCTGCCACTTGTTAGATCCTCAGGCAAGTGACTTGCCCCCTCTAATAACGTCAGTGTGCCATCTCTACAAGGGATAGGGTAATCACACCTGCCTCGGTGTTGGTAAGAGAAAGGAAATGAGTCTGTGCTTGCGGCCTTCCATGGGCCTGGTGCACACAGCGGGCACCCCTGGCTATTATTTGGAGGACAGTCAGGACTGGGAGTTGGAAAAGCTTTTCTATGAAGGGCAGAGAGTCAATACCTAAGGCTTTGCCAACCATATGGTCTCTGTTGCATATTCTTTTTATAGTTTCAACGCACTGGGAATGTAAAAGCAATTCTTAACTCAAGGTCCTTACAAAAACAGACCACTCAGCTGATCTGGCCACAGTTTAACAGTCCCTGGAGATCCGGATGTGACTGGGGGCTGGAGCATCTTGGCTGACTTCCTGCACCTCATAGGGCTGGGCTAGGGGCTACAGTGGGAAGAGCCGTGGACACAGGAGGGCTAGTAGACTTGGTGATGATGAACAGAACAGGTAAGGACGGGGGGCCTGGGAAAGGACAGGCAGGGCCGCTATGTGCTCTTTCTCTGAGCCTGGGGCTCACGTGCTGGCGTGATGGGGCATCACAATCAAAGAGGCACATGAGGCTGGAGCCTCTGAGGACAATATGTAGCGTGTCGTTCACTGGGGACGACCATGCATCCTGCCAACAAACAGAGGCGAAGCACCTACTATGTCCCAGCTATTGCTCTAAGCTGTGACTCAGACAGAAGGGACCAGTCTGTCCACCAGGCAGTCCAGGCTGGCTGCTTGCACGTCTGCCAGTCCAGAGCTGGGCTCCAGGCCTGGGTGCAAGCGTACACTCACCTTGGTGTGCTCAGCCTCCAGTGGTCCCTGGGTAGGCCTCCCCTTGGGGATGAGGACTCTGGGAGCCTGGTTCTCGGTATTTCTGGAGGGAAAAGAAGAAAACGATCGATCTGCTGGTGATGAAGTGGTCACAGAACAACAGCCCAGCCTGCATTGCTCAGCAAGCAGAGCGTTAGACACAGACCTTCAAGGAAGACCTCAGAGTGCTTGATAATGCTGCTCCATCCAGAAAGACCCCAATCACCGCCCCACAAAACCAAGGTGCCGAGAGGCTCCCAACTGTGGGTCCTCACAATCAAGGGAGTGTCAGCTTGAAGCTGAGATCTTTGGTTATTTCTCTTCCAAAGAGAAATAAAGGCTTTATTTTATTATAAAAAGAGCTGAGTAGTTACTATCTTTTGGGCACCTGATATGGTACCTTATTTAATCTTCACAAGAACTCAGCATGGAATCATCGTTGCCATTTTATAGATTGGAAAATTGAGGCCAAGTGGGAGGCTCACTCTGGTGTCTGAGGTCATTCCATTCATAAGAATGGGAGCGTGAATCAGAAAACTATGCACTCAGCACCCCAGACAGGGTCCCTGTCAGCATCCTATCCACTGATACCATGCGGTAGGTTGTCTGTACCTCGCAGGTCATCTTTTTTATCTTGCCTCTCCTCCTGTGATGTGCTTAGGTCTTGATTTGTTGCAGGACACAGGGCTAGTCCTTAATGAATATTCCAGCCAACAACTGGCAGGTGGCTTGAGTTTCTTTTTACAAAGAAATGAAAGTAACACCCCCTCACATATGAGAGCTGGGCCTGGGTGGGGGCGGGAGCGGCGCACAAAGAAATGTCAGTCCTGACCATGCGGAATAGTGTGGTGGGTCACAGCCTCAAAGGACAACTGAACACCTCAGAGAGGCCGTCGAGAAAACGCCCATCAGGCTACCTACTTGTCTTCACCTTGTAACGGCCCGCACACAGACAATCGGGAAAATAAAACCCGCGGTCCCCTGCGGACAGGGCCACCTTGACCTTCAGAGCAGGAGCCACAGAGATTGACGGTAAAAAGCCAGAGGGTATAAGTTTTAGGCCTTATGTCTCCTTCACAACTAAGCAGCCGCACCACTGCGGCAGGAAAGCAGCTCTGGACGATGTATAAATGAATGGGCAGAGCTATGTTCCAATGAAACTTTATGTACAAACCCAGGGAGCAGGCCATTGTTTGCAGATTCCTGGTTTAGAACAGACACTGCCACACGCCTATTTAATGAGAACCTATTTTGTGGCAGGCGCTCCCCGTTGATTATCTCCTTTCATCAAGAGGTGCTGGCTGCGTGTGTACCACAGGCCAGGCACCTTGCTAGGCCGGGCTTCAGTCAGAAAGAGACCACCTCCCACTCCAACAGGTAGGGTTTGGGGAGGGCAGATGCCACCCCAGGCCTAAATCTCAGGTACAGGCTGAGCAGAGAGGAAGAGAGATCTGCTCAATTCTCGACCCCAGTCTTTTCACACCCCTCTTATATCTTGATGCTCACAAACTCACCGGGGCAGCTCTCAGTGGGGAAACAGAGACCCAGGGGCCACAAAGCCTAGATCGTGGGTACAGCCTGAGTTTTCCTATGACGCATAGTAATAGCACTGAGTGCTCACAGTGTCTTTCCGTGGGTTATCCTCCCTAACCATTTAGTCCTCACACCCTGGCGAGGAGTTACTACATACTAGAGAGATGTGTGTATATGTAATAGTACATGTTAGACCGACAGGGAGCCTTATGCAGAGCGGTTGTCTGTACCGCACTGAGTACAGAGCCAGGCTTAAGCCCAGGCTAGTTGATTTCCAACCCTGTCCTTGAACACCACCATGTCCTTACTGTACCCTCCCGAGCATCTGACAAGTGTCACGGGGGGGACAGGGAGTTAGTAGGACAAGAAAGAGATGAAGGAAAAGCAACCGTCCTGGAGACATGGGGCTGCTGGGGGAGGGAGTGGGCAAATGCACGTGCTGGGTGACGTGGAAGCTGGACGATGATTCTGAACAAAGGTCAGGCTTTTCCGGAGAGGGTAAGTGGGCTGAAGGGTCGGGGTCCTCTCAACCACAGCAGAACAGGCGTAGCCAGCACCAGGGCGAGTGTGGAAGTTGGCCGGGTGGGCGGGGTCATGTAATGACCTCAGCCCTGCCAGGTCACTCCCGAACAGCAGGGCAGACCTTCGTACCAAAAGAACAAGCTCATGAGGACTGCTTGCCAACTGGAGGAGTAACTAGAGGAGTGAGCACACACCATGGACAGCCCCTCCACCCCCAGCATCCCTCATGGTCCTGCTGGGCTAATAAGAAGCACAGTAGCCAACGTTCAGGGAGCCCCTCCATGCCAGGTGTGTGCGCTCAGAGCTTCATATGCACCATCCCACCTCAGCACCCCAAGAGCCATCCTTGAGTTAGGTGGTAAAGTCATCCCATCTCACAGATGAGGAACCCGAGGCTGAGGAACTTGCCTGGGATCGTCGTGCTCTCCAGAGGGGATGTGGGATTCGATCCCAGGCAAACAAATTCCAGGAGCCGTACCCAGGCCCCCCATGCCGGAGGAAGGCAGCTAGACACATAGCGATGGAAACAAAGATACTGGAGCCTGGGATGTCACGAACTCAGAGCTCAGCTCTACCCCTTACAGCTGGCGCCGGGCATCCATTGTCTCACTGGTAGAAGGGGGATTGATTCCCGGCACCCCAGGGTGGTAACGAGGACAGGAGATATAGGAAAAGTGGCTGTGGCAGGTCCCCATGGTCAGTGCCTGGCCTCATGAGGCCCACAGCCTCTACCGCCTCAGAGCACAGCGGGTCCTCCCTGAACCTCAGGCTTCTCTTCAGCTCCCATAGTGAGTCATTCCACCCTGCTGGGTGGCACCCTCTGCTTGGTGCACTCCCCACTCCAGTTCCCAACCCTAGCCCAGCCCACCCAGGATCACCCAGCCCCAAGCCTGCCTCCTTTCCTTCAGAGTCACCCTGTAACTTTGGTTCACCCTACCCCCTGCCATCAAGATACTCCTTCCACCCAGGAAGCAACAAGAGAGGAGAAGCTGAAAAGGGGGGAAATCCAGCCAAGCCCATGTGGCTGTTCTCCAGACGTCTGGGCGCAGCGTCCGGTGAAAAAAGAAGCAGAAACTATGCGTCCACCAAAGGCAGGGGAAGGAGGTTTTCTATGAAGGTGCCTCAACCTATTTGAAAGTAGAACCTCCCATCGGGCCCTCCTTGGAGGTAACCAATGCCATAAACACAGAATCATCCCAGGAAGGCTGCATCGCTCCTCCACTCCACAAGCTTCCGGGGCTGCTTCTCCCTGCAGAGACGGAGGTCCGCGAAGAGCACTGCATTCCAGCGTCATCGGTTTCCTCTGTAATCCTGAGTGCTTCGTTACACGTGGTTTCCAGCCATTATTCTGAAGAGGCCCCTATAGCTTCAGTGGGTCTTAAAAGGGTCCATGGGACCAAAAACATAAATAAATAAAAGCTTCCGAAGCTCTCTGGTGCTGGCCGGTGAGGCCCTAGGAATTCACAATTTCCTTGCCCTTCATGAAAAAATTTCCTAAAGGCTTCTAATAGGCTTCCAGGTAGCACCATGTTGTCTGTGGAAATCCTGTTTTTTCTGCAGATCTGCGTGACAGAGGGAATGGGAGAAACAAAACAAGAATGACTATATTCTGGCATATCCAGACTTTTCCAATTACAACTCCTGCCCTCTTGGGCATAATTGCCTATTTAATTATCTATTTTTGCTTGTGATTCTGCAAATTCTGGGAAGGCAGGGGCAATGATGAATCTTTCTATCCCGGCTTCCAGAACAGCAACTAGGATGGACAAGTCTCTGAGAAATGTTTGCTGAACACACGAGGGGGAAGGAAAGTGTCACAGCACCCAGCTTCTCTTCTCATCTCCACGGGGGGAAACGTCCCTTCCTCGAGCAAAGCCCTGGGCACCTCTCTGGTCCTGAAAGGGATCACCTAAAACTCTGTATGGCTGTGCAGACTAAACGGCACTCTCCAGGGAAAAGCTGAGTCTCAAGCCGCTTCTCAGGCTTCTTTATGTTTCTGCTTCACTAGATGTGGCCCAGGTTACCTCTGTTGTCCTTCTTCTGCTCACAGGCTGATATCCCTGAAGGAACTACTGGTTAATATCCTAAAAAAGAAGAGACTCAAAATCCAGAGAGAAATGGGGCTTAGTCTATAACTAGTACTAGAAATGAGTTTACCCTAAAAAGAACTCATCCCCTCACAGCCAGATCTGGGGACCTGACTTTATCCCGCTTGCAAAATACATTTCTGCTAAGTAAATGTGACATGGTGTCATTTGGATTCTAAACCTTTACCAGCCCCCCAAGGAAGGCACTTTCTGTCTGGATCACAAGGTCCTCTCTATTGATCGTTGTGTTTTATTGTGTAACATAGGACAGGAGACAAGCGACTTTCATACAAAGCTGCCTCTGCTTCAAGCTCGCCTCCTATCCCCCACAAACTCAAATCGTGGGGGTCTTGTTCTGTATCTGAGCTTCACTAGGTATTTGTATTAATTGCTCTTTAAATCAAAGCTCCTAAGATATACATCTTTTTAAATTTCAACATCTCCAGAATAGATATCTGTCCTGTAATCAGGGGCATCAGGAGTTTCTTTGGAAGCGTGTCTTAGGGACACATAAATCAATGATGA
Organism: Furipterus horrens; assembly: GCF_987537825.1. Taxonomy (NCBI): domain Eukaryota; kingdom Metazoa; phylum Chordata; class Mammalia; order Chiroptera; family Furipteridae; genus Furipterus; species Furipterus horrens. The sequence goes on from NW_028327177.1 coordinate 7,771,603, forward strand.
GTCATGTCACTGATGGCCCCTTAGATTTGAGGAAATACAGCCCATGCTACAAACCTGGCGAGGTCTGAAACAAAACGTGCTTTTGAACTAAACCACCACCACATAAATATAGATTGTCACTCTGTGAGAAGTCTGATGCCCAGAGTGTTGAAGACCAAGTGGCTGGGTATCGCCTTGTCCGTGGGAGGAAGAGTTAGGGCGGAGTCCCGGTTACTACTGCTGAGGACAGCTGACCACACAACTAACATCGAAAATAACATTTGTGCCATATTTCTTGTGTGCTTTCAGTCAGGAATTTGAGAAGGGCGTGGCTGCGTGGTTCTCCCTTGGGGTTTCCCACGGCCTTAGAGTCCAATGCTCGCTGGGCTGTGGCCGTCTGAAAGCACAGACGGTCTCAACACCCACCATGGCAGTTCTCAGGGCTGTACACAACCAGCCTGGCTCAGTGAGACCACAGGCCACAGCACTTATGTGTCACTGGTTCAGCAGGACCGCCTCAGTGCTTCCCCAGCAATGAGCGAGGGGCCCAGGGAGCCAGGTGGGAGCTCCATGACCTTTCATGGCTCTCCTTCTCAGGACGCGAGGGAAGAACATAAACCCCGGTCTGTCAGTGAGAACGTCAGGGGAGGGGACCACTCTGTTTTTATGTATGAAACCATCACAGATGAGGATGCTGGTCCCACTGGTACAAAGACCCCATATTGGGGATTGCCTGTCTGGTACCCAGGAGCGAAAAAGAGAAAAAGAGCTAAAGGTGATGAGGAGGATTTTCAAGCAAACGCAGGAGAAATCGTCCAGTCACTCTTGGGCTCACTTTCAAAGCATTCACTTTGGGACATGAGACCCTGGCCTGGTGCTTTCCGGGAATGTGGATTTGGGGCAAACTTATCAGGTTCGCCAGAGACCTCAGGCTTAGAACCTTGTCAGACATACCTTATTTCTAACCCCAAACAAAAGGCTTTATCTAGTTTAATGTTTACTAAACACGGTGATCATCATCGCCGAATGTTCTGGGTTCTGTGGCTGCTCTAATGCACAGGACAATGCCTCTTTCCTCACAGAGCTTATCTTCTGATGGGGAGGCAAAAAGCCATCTGTAATGCCATCAGCAAGTCCTAAGGGCTACGGATAATGACAGAAAATGAGGGACTGCAGAACCTGTGTCAGAGCCGGTGGTCAGCGTGGGCCTCTCCGGGAGCTGCCGTCTGAGCAGAGATCTAAATGGAGTGAGGAAATGAGGCAGGCGGGTATGCAGGGGAAAGTGTCCCACACAAGGGTCACATCCCGTGCTACCTCCCTGAGGCCAGCCCCTGCGGGGCGTTTGACCCGCAGCAAGACGGCCAGTGGGGAGAGGAGGGGGAGCAGCCAGGGCCTCAAAGGGCACAATGAGAACTGGATTTTAGTCTAAGTGAGAAAGGACTCTATGGGAGGGCTTTTACCAGGTAAGTCCAATGACTTGGTTTACATTTTTTAAACGATCCCCCTGACTGCTAGGAGACAAAGAAGGGTAGACACTGGAAGGCCCGTTAGCAGGCAAGAGCCCAGGCAGAAAGGGAACATGGCTTGGTCTGGACTCTCAATGGTGATGAAGGTGAGGAGAGGGGCGAGCATCTGTTTTGTAGGAAAATTCCACAGGATTTGCTAATGGATGCATCTACCAGTTAATCCTTTAACCTGGCAAAGAAGATATATTTCCCCAAGATGCTTGATTGTGGCCCAAATTTAAATCTGATCCCTACTGAGGATGGCCATGTGGGTAGTAGACAGTGAGGGAGACCCGGGTCAACCCAGCCCCTGAACTCACTGAGCAGCTCAGCTCCTGCACACACTGGCCAGGGGTCTTGCCCCTTGTGGCATAAAAGGGCCCCCTCCTTCCCATCCCCACTACTGCACTACCCCTGCCGCCCGCGCCCCCCCCACCTCCCACCTCTCAGCAAAAAAGATGTGAGCAGATTCAAAAGAAGAAGCCACTGACTGGAAAGACCCTTTCAAAAAGGAGCTCAAAAAAGTCTTGCGCCTTCTAAAAGGGCTGTCCGGGGAGACCCACACCCATTTGCATGGGCCCCTTGGGTATTTTGGGTCTTCACTGCATGACAGGACTTAGTAGTCACAGCCCCTCCTTCTTTTACAAGTTATTGTTCTCAAAGGAGCCTTTTCTGTCAAAAAGAAACCACCACTGTTACCTCTTTGACACGGGCTTTAGGGGAGTTTCACGCTCCATGCGTCTCTGTAGCGAAAGGGTCAGGTCCTCTTAAACGCTCCAGGAGGCCCAATGATCAGATGAACGTGCAAATCAAAACCTATAATGGTGACTACTTTTAATGGTTTGTTGTCCTTTTACAGACATGTATAGAGCCACTTCCTATGTGTCAGGCAATGTCCTAATCATCTGATGAAATATTTTGTCCTGTCATGCTCACCACCATCATGGGGAGTAAGTACTACTACTGTCTTGCACTCAACACTCCATGAACCTTTATTGAGCAGTTTACAGATGAGGGCAGCAAGTCACAGAGAAGCTAAGGGACTGCTCAGGGTCCCATAGCTAGTCAGGGACAGAGCCTAGACTAGAATTCAGAAACTCTGCCTCTGCAATCTGGCTCTTAACCACCATATTAAGGGGTTCAACACTGTGCATCGGTGGAAATCTGTGTATCTGTTAGAAATGCTTTCAGCTGCAAATAATAATAATAATAATAATAATAATAATAATAATAATAATAAGAAGAAGAAGAAGAAGAAGAAGAAGAAGAAGAAGAAGAACTCAACTTAGGATGGCAAAAACAAGTAGGAATTGTTTCAATAACAAAAAGTCTGAAGACAGTCTTCTGTCTTGGGCCAGTGGGAGGGCTTACCAATGCCAGCATACATCCAGGCATTTCCTCTCTTTTAGGAAAATTTCCACCACTTTAGTCTGTTGCTTAATCCCCTCATGTTTGCAAGGTGGCTGCTGTATCTCCAGGTATCATGACCGAGGTCCAGGCAGGAAAAAAAAGATAAAATGAGCTTCCCCTAAAGAGGGCTTTGGCTTTTTTATTTGGAAGAGAACCCCTTGCTAGCACGATTTGCCTAAAAAAACTCAAAAACGTATCTGCCAGTATCATAGCTGCCATGTATCATACCTGGTTTAAACCAGTCTTGATTCGCTGCATGAGGCTGAGGCTGGGACCTGTCTTCCCTGAGGCTGGAGGCCTCCTCCCAACCACCTGAACCTACAAGGCACTACACAGGGGAGAGGCAACGGCCATGCAGGAGACAACACACAGCATTCGCCACGGTGGGCACTACTGTGCGTGTTTCAACGATGGGAAAAGTGCAGCCAGAAGTCACAACGTCAAGGTCACAAGGCTGGCACAATGGTGGCCCAGAATACTGACCCAGGTCCCTGCCATCCTAAACCCCGTGACTCTAAATGGATGGGCACACATTTGACTTTCCCCTAATAGCTGTAGGGCCTCAGGCAGGTTACTCAACCTCCCTTAGCCTCAACCTTCTTATCTCTCAATTGCAGCTAGGAATGGTGCCTGACCAGAGGGTGGCTGTGAGGGGAAATGAAATAATACAGTAGACCCCTGAAAAACACAAGTCTGAAAGCACTATCCACTGACACAGAAGTTTCCAATGAGCACACACGGTACTCTAAATGTATTTTCTCATCCTTATGATTTTCTTTAAGAACTCCCAATCTAGCGACCCCAGGACCCTCTATTCCCAAACTGTGACCTGGACAGTGGAAAGGCAGGCTCAGTGTGTAGGAGTCTGGGATAACAGGCATAGACTGGGACTTTTTCAGCCACCCTGAGCATGTGGTCACCTGAAGTCCCCCCCACAATGCAGCCCCTGGAGGGCAGGGACCATCCCCACAAACCACAGGCAATATCTCCCACACGCCCCTCCATAGCCAAGGGGCCACTGCGCCCCACGACATCGAGTATTTCTGATCAGGTCGGTGAGTCATAGGTCAGGTTGACTCACTTCTTCAAGTTGCCAGGTTGTGAATAAAAAGGGTATTGATCAAAAGGCATATTTGGAGGACCAAATACAGGGACCAACAATGCGACCTGCTCAGAATTTATCTGCAATAATGCAAACCAGACTGGCACATATTTTATTGAAACGGCGTAGGATACAGGGAAAAAAAAAAAAATTGCAATGAGTGAGGGTTAGTCAGTAGAAATGACCTGCTTCTTTTTTTTTTTTTTTTTTTTTTAACAGATGTACGATAGGTACCACACTAATGATGGCCTCTCCATCCCCAGTGCTGTCTATGTGTTTTATTTTGGTCCATGTGAAAATATTTAGGGTAAGCTTTTGGAAGCTCAGTTACAAGGCTGTAAAATCATGTTTTTCCATATAAGAGAGGGAAAGGGGAAGGAAGGTAACCTGGGTTGAGCACCGACTGCAGAGTGTCACTGGCTCTCACAGAGACCCAGCAGGGCAGGAAGTGGAGGCTGGGGAGAGGGGCAGCCACCTGCCCTGCAGAGGACGGGCGCCCCCAGCCTGGTCTCACCCCTGTAGGGATGGCCCTGATCAGCCAGGGCACGTGTAGCCCACGGGATGTTCAGAAACAGAAGCTCACCGTAGGGGCACAAACACCCCCCACGCCCCGAGGCCTTGCAGGGCTACAGCTCCCACGCAGCTTTCACACCCCTTCACCTTGACCTTTCACCTGCAGGGCCACACTGTCTCAGACCAACACGTCCTACCCAGGCAAGGGGCCAGCACTCTCACCCCAGGTGAGAGAGCTTCACTGGGACCACCAGGGAAACATGGGAGTCAGAGCCTATGGCCCTTGGGCTCCTGCATCTGAAGCCAGGGGACTATACCACCAATATGGCCTCAGGGCTGAGGGGGGACACCTACCCATGAATCATGGCAGCATAGAACCTTCCCTGGCCTTCCTGGGAAACCCACTGCAGGGTCTGGTGGGTGTCCCCAGGGGTGAGGGCAGCCACACGCTTGTCGTGTGGAACAAAGATGATTTCATGGGTTTGGGTGGCTTCTCGGGGTGCTTCATCAGTTCACAAGTTGAGCTGTCTGCAGGTGAGAAGGCTCAGAAATGCCAGGGAAACGCAAGGGAGTGTGATTTTCAAGTTTTCTTTTAGAAACCACTGGGCTAACTTGAAATCATAATATTACTAGACGAAACCCAGAGAGGTCAGTGACTTGTCTAACAACACACAGCGGGGATTAGATAAACCTGAAAGTAGTTCTCAGGTGCCCTACTCTCTGTCCCCAACACCATACGGCCTTGCTTAGGACAAAAAGACCACAGAAAGCAAAGGAAAAGAAAAACCACATTGTAATTGCATAATAAAGTAGTAAGAAAGAAGAGTAAGATCCAAAGGCAAAAAAAAACCCTCCTGGCCAATCATGAACTCTTTGTAACACTGACTTAGCTAAGAGCTCTGGGTCGGATTTCTGTTTTTAAATTTCAAAATATCATTGACTTAAAATATAATAAAATATGTTCACTTCATTAAAAATAAAATACATTCACCTAATTAAAATAAAAGTGACATTTAAAATACACTTTAAAACTGCCCCCGTCCTGCCCTGACACGCAGGGGAAGGTGCGCTAGAACCGCATTCTGTGTTCCCGTCCCGGGGGCACTGTGTAAGCCGTATTACTCAGAACCTAAGCCGACAGAGGCTCACTGAGCCCATCGTCCAGATGGAAAACATAAGGCCCAGGGAGGGAAGATGATCAGGGAAACCCAGACATCCGTGGTCCGAGCCAACAAGGGCACCAACGTCACTCACCACCCAGAGCTGAGGGATTCCCAGGGCGTGGTGCCCTACTCTACCTTCTGCAGACAAGGGAAATCAGGCCCCTCGGGCAACCCTTCACATTTCACGTGACTCTTATCTACTGGGTTGGCATGCTCTCCAAAGCAGCTGGCTGGCTGACATGGCTGAAATGAAGTGTAGTTACCAAAAACATAGCAGTGGGCATCCTTAGTTTGTCAGTATGTCCATGAGAAGGAGCCTGAGCTGCGAGTATAAGGGCAGATTAAGAACGTACGTGGTCCAAATACAAGGTATCACACCCGCACCATGTACTACGGACAATATAGCACTTCCAAAGTGTAGGACAGTTCACATGGGTAGCAGGTACTCTTTGATTTATTGCTAATGGGACAAGGCAAGTTGCAGAATAATCTGTTTATCAAAGGCCTACCAACACAGTTCCCTCTCTCTCTCTCTCTTTTTCTCTCTGTACATTAATGCATTAGAAAGGTCTGCAAGGAGGTGCTCCAAAGTGGCGAAAACCTAAGCAGAGATAATGAGGAAACAAGGAAAGGGGCGGTAATTTAAAAAATAAGCCTATTTGGAGAGGTGTTCCTTTCCCCCCTCAAGGTGAAAACATTCATTGGTTATTTATATGATAAATAAATTTTTTTAAAAGAGAATAATAGAAATAGGACTGTATTCACTCAACTATTTGAACACCTATGCTATGCCAGGCACAAAGCCAGGTAAAAAACAGCCCCTGCCCACAAGGAGCTTCCGCGCTAAGGGCACGGGCGAGGTGTGCCTGTGCGGTGTGTGTGCTAAGTCCTGCCGCATGCGCTCTGGGGAAAGAGGGAGACCACACCGCGTGGGAGAAAAGAAATGATCCCCATGTAGCATCGGGTCACCGAGACGGAAACAGAGTCCCCAGGAACTTCCACCAAGGCCTGCCATCTTGAAAAGAAAAACAAAAGCAAAAACAAAACATGACAACGATTTACCAATGAGAAAATCCTTGGTCATTATATAGGAATTGCAAAGATCTGACTTCAGGTATAGTCCCCAAAGGCTTATAATAGTACAGAGGATAGTGTGCAGTTCCCCCAAACTTAACCCCCACAAACAGAGGGCAATGGCTTTGTTACCTTTTAAAAGCACCGACCCTGGCTGTTTTCTTCAGTGCGTGTGGTTTACTGCATGAGGCTAGAAGCGGCCTCCACCAAAATGGCTGTTTTGATTTGGATTTCTAAAAATAGCCTTTGAGAAGCCTGCGATGTGTGAGAATGATGGCTGTGCACAGCTCCGGGGAGAAAAAGAGAGAGCATTGGATTAGAATTACCTGAGAGCTTGAAATTGCGTGCAAATATCTCCTTGTAGCAACCGCCATATAATTAGCCATCGTAATGGAATCCTTTCAAAACCAAGGCAGTTCAACAAGGAAGTTTAATTGAAAATAAAATTTCCAGACCGACTCTTCTGTCAAAGCCACATTAAAGGAAGACAGCTCAGCAGTGACCGAACCACTGAGAAAACAGCGCCTGTGTCATGGGGGGGAGAGGATGCAGGGGGACGATGGTGTTCCCCTGCCTGGGGGAGATGTGGCCATGTTTGTTCTCTGAGTAGCAGTTTTCTCACCCTAAGAAAACAAAATAACAAAAGCTACGTTTTTCCACACCTCAGTGGATGGTCAGGAGGATGCAATATCACAATGTGCATTGGCAGAGCCGGACACGCGCCACCCAGCACAGAGCGTGGTGTGAGCAGGGCAGGATGGGGACCGGCAGCATCACGATCCCTTGGGAGCTCAGGATTTGTGCAGCACCTCAGCGCCACCCAGATTATGTGACTAAGACTCTGCATTTAACAGGGGCTTCTGGAGATGTGTGCGTGGCCCAGTTTAAGAAAAAGTGGCCTTGGCCATCTCTCAGGTGTGTGATTCTTGATCAGGTGACCTAAGTCAAGAAAAAGTGATTGAAAAGCTGCCTTTGGGAGAAGCAGGTTTCCCAGAAGGCTACCTGGACTGCTGTCCAGCCTTCCTGCTTCCTGCCTGCAGAGGGGGAAATCAAGGCAGAGCCCAGAGTCATGTCATCAGAGGAGTGCCATGTCATCACACTTAGCTGGGACAGGTTCTGCATGCAGAGAGGACAAGGGTAACAGCTGGTAAGAAGCAACTGGGAATGCAGGCCCGATAACTCAGGAGAAATCAGCCGGGTTATGGCCTAAGTCATGGAGCCTCAATGCTATAAAACACAGCCACCTCATACAATACAAAAGGAGACATTAGGCACACGCATGATGTTCTTGTACATGCACAGACCATCTCTAGAATGTCAGACAAGGTACTTCTGGCATTGGCTGCCTCCCAGAAGGAAGACCCATCGGTAACTGGGGACGTGGAAATTGAGGGAGACGCTTTACTTTCATTGCACATCTTCCTGGACCTTTTGAGTTATCGACAGTGCGAATCTTTTACTTGGATGGACAGAGAGAAAAACGAAAGGAAGGCAGAAAGGAAGGAAGGGAGGAAGGAAGGAAGGAAGGAAGGAAGGAAGGAAGGAAGGAAGGAAGGAAGGAAAGAAAGAAGAAAGGAAGGAGGGAAGGGAGCACATTTAAATTTAAAAAATAGAAATAAAAGACAATGGAGTCTCTTGTTAAGCAGAGTTAAGTTTAAAAGTCATCCCAAGAAATTGAAGGCATGAAACCATCATTTTCTGCTTAAACCACCGAGCCTGAAATCCTCATTCAGATGGAGCACTTGGTCTCTCACATGTATTTATGTCTTAAAATACTCAGGGGGCAAACTTCTCTGAGCAGTATCCTGTGTGGCAGAGAGCTACCTTATCTATCTGCCCCCAAACCAAGAGACACTATAGCTATCCCACTCTACAAATTGCAACGGCTCCCGACTGCAGCCCATTTAACTTAGTCAGGCAGAAAAAAATCCCTTGCAGAAGATTCTGAAGCCCTGGTTTGCAGAGCCTTCCAGCGACTAAAATGGATTTAGGGGACACAACACATACACATCGTATGAATGTTTGTGTGTATGGATTGAGATAAGAAAGAAAATACAGAGGAACATGTAAAACCCTAATTCTGGAATAAGCGGCACCAGCTATATTAAGTTTATAAAGCCCTCCCCGAATCCTTCCTGCTGGGACATATAATAGAAATTTGATTTTAAAGACAAGGAGGCTGAGGCCCAGCAAAGTCTACTGCTGGAATCAATGCTGTCCCAGGGCACATCCCTTCTGTCATGTCCCAGTGTCCCCAGTCACCTTCCAGAAATGATCCATACATCTACCAGCTGCTGGAAGTCCTTACATCATGTCTTTATGGTCGGTAGTTGGAGACTACTTCTTTACAAAAAAAGTCACTAGGTCTTTATTCTGCTGATAAGGAGAATGATGACAATGTTCCCTCAGGCCCCACAGCTACTCCTGGTGAGATACAGTTGAATGGACAAGAGGCCAGCTTTTGAGTCAGACGCTCTTGGGGTCAGGTTGTGTCCCTGCATCTCCTCGCTGCCTGAGCTTTGGTAAGTTGATCTGAGTCTGGTTTCTCCATTTTTAAAAATGGCAATGAGAACAGCTAATATTTATCAGAGGTTGACTATGTGTGCGCTCCAAGCCAGTGTTAATCTCAGCACTTAATGTTGCTAAACTCATCGGGTGTTTGCAACATGCTGTTAGGATTCTCCATGAGCAAATGAGAAAGTTAAGGCACAGGAAGGTGCAGTAACTTTCCCAAGGCCACACAGCCAAAAAATGTCAGAACCAGGCAGTCAGACTGCAGCCTGTGCTTTAACCGAAACACAGAAAGGCTCTCCCATGCCTTTCAGGATGGTTATATGCCAAGATCACAGGAAAAACACGCTGACTGGGCCACCTGGCAATGAGTAAGTGCTCAATAAATTGTAACGACTAACTCTCATGGAGCACTTACTTTCTTTGGTTAGGCGGAAATACAAGGGTTCCTACCGTATGCACCTGGCGAGCTGTAGTGGTCCTATTCCCTGACAGGTGTCCTGCCCCCGTGTCCTCGATGGCATTCTGCCTCGGAGTCAAAGCACAGACAGGAGTGCTCAGCCCCTTGAATCTCTGTCTTGACCTCTTCCGTGGGAGCCCACACGGAAACCTAAGCTGGGGCAGCTGGGCTGAGAATAGGTCTGATGTCTGCTTGATAAGAATGGCAAATTCTAGAATATGTTTGGGCAGATCTAATCCAAGATCATGGTCATGTGCTAGCTGACTCAAGGCTTCAGATGTTCTCTGCAAAGGGTTAATCACACACTTGATGGGGGACAGTCCCTTGAACAGAAGAGGCAACATATGCTCAAAAAACTGACAAAATTAGAGGTCCGGGGTGGAAGATTCTATTGCTGAGGACGTATCAGCCACTGCTTTCTTGATCCTCACTCAGACATCCCCAGCTCTGCTCAGGTCCTGGGCAGGCAGCCAAGTATGCGGAAGAGGGGCATGGTGGCCACATGATCTGTTACCTCTGTCAGGGACTGGCTTAGGGAGGACACTCAGTCCCATCTGGCCTATAAGATATAAGGAAAGTCTACTGGGGTTTTCTGGGGAAATTGTCTTCCCTAACAGAAGACAGAGTTTCAGTAAGGTGCACCTTCGGTCCTTCCCGGTGTTCTTCCTGCTCAAAATGCTGTTCTGATAAATTGACATGTGGCGCAAACACGGGCCTCACAGGGGTGCTGATCCTGCGCCCTAATGTGCTGGAGCTATCGGTGGCATCCTTTCCGCCTCATCTGATAACACCAGGTGCTGCAGCGACCTGGGAAAACAGGAACTCCGAGGGCACCGGTGGCAGTGCACACGCGCACAGTCATTCTGGAAAACAATCTGGTGGCACTTGTGAAATTAATTATGACTGTGCTCAATGACTCATCCATCTCAGTTAGGGCTTCTCTAACTCTCCCACAGTCCACATGAGTACAGGTGCGGGGTGCTCACTGCAGGATGTGGCTGGGCTTTCCTCGCATCCATCAGCAGGACACGGGCTATGGCCCACAGCAAGAGACGGACAGAGGCAGCCCCTCCTGTGAGCTGTGTGTACCAAGAGCAACCAGATGGGACCTTTCGAAGATGGAAAAGTCGGCCATCCGTCACCATGAATACTGCGGCATTCATGGTTCCAATCAACCATAGATTGAAAGTATTTTTTTTTTTAATGTTCTATTGTTGCTGATGTGTACTGTGTGGTTAGGCCTAGGATAGTCACGTCTGTACTGAACACATGCACACTTTTCTTCTGGCCATTTTTCCTTGAATAACATAGTATACTAACTTTTTATACAGTGTTTACATTGTATTAGGAATTATAAGTCATCTAAAGATGGTGATTTAAAGTACATGGGAGGATGTGCGTAGGTTATGCACACACTACAACATCTTATACACGGGACTTGAGCATCTGTGGGTCTGGGGATCCCCAGCGCATTCTGGAACAATGCCCTGCAGATACCAAAGGAAGACTCTACTGAGTAAAAGGAAAAACCAGAGAGAGAGAGAGAGATCTGTAGCAGAAACTCATCTGTCCCAATTAACAACAAATAATCAGGACTACACAGCAGTCAGTGCCAATGCAGAGCATGCAGCAAGCACACCAGGGTGGATGCTGCAAGGCGGTGGGGTGGGGATGGGGGGAGGGGGGACAGGAGGCAGGACAGGAAAAGGAGCGAGAGGGCTCTTACAGAGACCAATGACGATGTGCCTGAAACGGAGGAGGCTTTTGCAACAGAATTCAAAATAAAAATACTCAACCATGTTTGGAGTCAGAGCACCCAGGAGTCCATGTTCCCGTGACTCTTTCTGTGAATTTGGGGATTATTCATCAGTAAAGTGACAGAGCCTCAGTTTCCCCACAGTGAAAGGCAACAGGCCCCGCACTGTCTTGTGAGCATCCAAGAAGATGTACGTGGACAGCCTGGATCTGGGATGCAGCAGAGGCTTCTGGGGGGCCGCTAAGGACACAGCTTTCTCTTCTGTAAAATGGGGAGGATCGCATGACAATCATTAGGACGCGTTTTCAGTGAGAGAGGACATGGGACGGACAAAATGCACAGCGATGACACTGCCTGATACACAGAGAAAGAGGGCGTGCCCTTCAGGGAGTCTCTGTGCGTCCCAGGCGCTGTGTGGGGCTCTCAGCAGCTCACCTCAGCGGGCGGGGCTCACGGAGCTGCCGCACCAAGGAGCAGTACCCGCCCCTCACCCTGGGGGGGGGGGCGCCTGTGAAATTCTGGGTGCAGCCTGAGGGACCAGTGGGGATTTCAGGCTGCTCTGACGTGGCGCCACTGGAGGGGCACCCGGGGCCTTCCATGTCCATGTATACATTTCTTTTTCTCTTCTTCTGTTGCAATAAACCATTAACGACAACGAAACAAGAAAACTGGGTATAGCAGGTTTCCAAAAAGGAAAGGGTAAGGAAAGAAGAGGAAGAGCAGCTGTCACGCACCTAGGACCCCAAGTAGGCAACACAATCTTCATTTCTCCAACGAAGAACGCATCTCTCTCTCTCTCTCTCACTTTCTGTAATTCCAGGAAGGACACAATGCTGTATGTGATTGTCCCATCGCAATTTGTCACGGCTCTCCTTAAAATGGCCCCCTCCTCTCTGTCGCGAGCCCTCGGCGTCTGGGGAAGAGTCAGGGGCACAGCAGCACCATGTATTCCAGGGTGGCATTTTGTTTGAGATGTGCCCCGAAATGCACGCAGCTTCAAAACACCCCTTCCTGCACACCACCACCTTCTCTCTCCCTGGATCGTGTCCCTGAGGGACCTTCCTACAGTAGGGTGCAAGGTCAAAGGGATGCCTTGATGACTCCTTTTAGATAGTTTCCCCCCAAAGACCAATTTATGCTGCCACTAGCAATCAGGGGTGGGGGGGTGTATGCCAAGTTCACCACAGATTCTTAGAATGAATTCCGAAGCCCTAGGATGGACCAGGCAACGAAGAGAGGGGGGTCCTTAGGTTCTCCCCTTCTGCACCACCTAGCCAACCGATTCTCCAAATACCTAGTTCTCCAGTGCCTGGTATCGCCAGGACACGGCAGTGAGGAATTCCACCAGGAGGCCATTCTTTAAGTGAAGGCCCTAGTTAGGGGGTCAAGACTATGACATGAGGAATGTTAAATAGCCGGGGAGGAGTGAAGTGGAAGATAACACAAGGTAGTCAGAGACAGATTGTGTGTAGCACCCTGTGCTCTGGATACCGGAAAGCGGGTCACTGTGGCTGCAGAGGAAAGTCCTCTGAGAGCCTAGCTGGAAAAACAATCAGACAGGTAGATGGCAGGTGGGTGGGCATTGCTCAGGAGGAGAGGGGGGCAGTGCCCAAAGCCTGCAGCGGGGAAGAGGGGGGCTTGCCCAGTGGCCAGCCAGGAGCCCCTTGATGCTGGCACAGACAGAAAACATCGAGGGATCCTGGGAGGGTGTGTCAGGTCCAGGACTTGGAGGACCATGAATGCTGGGAGGGGATGAGCGGACCATGTAAACAGGGCAGCCAATGAGAAAACTGGATGGAAGATCAGTAGTCTGGGGGCAGCCCTCAGGATGCACCAGAGGAAGAACCCGGTTAGGATCTCCTCTGAAGGTTACATCTTGGAAGGAGGCAGGAGGTGCCAGAGCTTCCAGACCTTACCTGCTACATGGCAGACATCACCGATCCATCAGAGCCCAGATGGGATGTATGGCCACTCAGGACCCCAGGCAGACTCTACCAATTGCTCCCAGGTGACAATTCAAACCTCTTTGCCTTGCAGGGTTGCGTCAGTCAGGAGCAGCCATATTATGCTGCACTAACATGCATTCTCAAATTTTAGTGGCTTAAAAGAACTAAAATTAACTGCTCATTCAAGCTACATGCCCATCGTGGCTGGTCAGAGATTGCACTCAGTGCGAGCACCGTCCAGGCCAGGCCAGCGGGGGCACTGCCAGGCACAGGGCTGAGGATGAAGAGAAAGAGAGGGAGACCCCCAGAGGGCCGCTCACTGGCATTTCAGTGCAAAGGCCAGCGACCAAGGACGGCGGCCCCTTCTGCTCACTATCTATTGCCCAGAACCAGGCAAGCAAGCACAATCCTAATCTCCAGAAAGCACAGAGTCAGAAATACATAAATAAAACGCTTAAGTACGTCAACTTTCAGGTCATGTGGAATTTATCATTCATTCACTCAACCAATGAGAATGTCTTTTAAAATGTCTTGGGGTTTTTACCGAATGTCAAACACCCTCCAATATTACCATTTCCTTCGGCCCCTTTAACAACCCTGCGAGGCAGGTATCCTTACTCCCATTTTGCGAAGGAGAAATATGGGACCCAAGGAGGTGGAGGTGCCTGGACAGTAAATGACCCTGACTGCAGGGCCCACAGCTCCCCTGCCAACATCGCAGTGAGTTGCTCACAGTCCCCGGGAGAGGAAAGGGGTAATTCTAGAAGTCTCAAGGCTCCCTGGGTAAGCACAGCGGTTCTGGAGGCAAGCTGCCTGCACGGGCCTCCTGGCTCCACACTCCTCGGCCATGTGACCCTGAGCACGTTACCTTCCCGTGCCTCCGTTTCCTCATCTGTAAACTGCCATGACACTAATAGTGCCACCAACCTCATGGCAAGATTGTGACAACTTGGGGAGAAAAATGCAGAGAAAGCAAGGGAAGCCATCTCCAGCACAGCCTCCATAGCCAATCAATAAATACCAGCTCAGATACTAACACGATCACTTTACTATCACAAGGACGGTGACAGTCTGAAAGGTCACAGGTCTCTAAACCCAGAGACCAACTACTTTCCAAGATGCTGCTCAGCTTCCCGGGCGAGGTGGGCTACCACGCCTGGTGGAAGAGAGGCCACTGAGCCCTGGGGTCGGTGCCACCCTGAACCCAGCCACTCCTTCTCATGATCTTCTTTTACTTTCTTGCTAGGACTTGGCATTGTCTGAGATGTCTTTCTTGGGTATGGATCTGTCATCTTGCTCACCGCCTCTCTCCCACATTAGCACCTAAGCTCCATATTTGCCTTGTTCCGTGTGTCAGCCACACAGAGGGTACACAGCAGATATCTGTTGAATGAGTGGATGAAGGAACCAATGTAAGCTCACTGGGGGCAGGGGCTTCATTAGCTTTATTCACTGCTGCTCCCCACTGCCTGTGCACAACGCCCGGCATGTAGTAGGTGCTCAATGCGCGCTGAGACAGCTGCCCGCGTATCATGCCTCGGTTTCAACTGAGTGACTCAGCACTTCTTCCTCTGCAAGGGATGACGCTGAAGACAGGCTTGTCACACGCAATGCCTATTTGAGAGTGGTTTCCACCCTGAGACCCCCCCGCAACCTCTCTCCTCTCCCCTCAGTTCCGAGACTAGCTTCAGAACCCAGCGACCAAAGGGGAGAGAAGTCAAAGTGAAAGAGAGATGGGGAAGAGACCGCTGGGGGCCTGTAACAAGCCCGTGCACACTTGAGCACACTCGCATGGGCTACAAATGCTGTACATTAGCCCAGTCTCTTCCAGAAACTTGCTGTGTGACCTTGAGCCAGTCATTCTCCTTCTAGACCCTGGTTTCCTTGACGGCAAAAGGTGGGGATTAAAGAACATTTCTAAGGGTCCTTCCAGATCAAAAAGTTAAAAGCAAGCCATTGTCTAGGGCTTTATTTCTCAGAGCTGGATCCATGGTGGGAAGGCTTTTCCAAGCCCTTGAACATCTGGCATACAGCCCATCAAATGCATCAAACACTTAACCTCATCCTACATTAAAAACCACCCCTGTATCAGATACGCTGCTATCAAGTTACTCAAACGTGCATTACTATTTCAGTGTTGCAGGTTTGCCTTCATGTTCTGAAACTAGTCATTGTCCCTGTTCTCCAACTTGTTGGGGAAACCCTGAGAGGCCCCAGGCACTGCGCTTCTAGCGCCCTCCGGCTTGAGTGGACTAGCGGAGATTTGGGGTGAAAATGCCCTTTTCTGGGCCCTGCCCTGAGCCCACGAGTCAGAACGGCTGGTGGGGCAGCTCGGGAATCTGAATTTTCACAAGCTTCCCAGGTGATCATTTGCAAACTGAAGTTCGCAAACCACTGCCATAAAAAGAAGCTGAGAAGGGGGGCCGGGTGGTGGGGAAGAGGGAGAAGGCGAAACAGAGGTCACCGTGCATAGCTCCTGTTTTGCATGCCTGCAAATCTCTTCTGCCCACGTGTGCCCTGCACATGTTCCACTGGCTTAAACAACTACACAACGCGGCTCACCCTCTGCTGGCCCCTCCCCCAGACCTGGGGAAAAAAAAAACTCACATTCAGCCTGGGATGGCATTCAACTATTCAGATTTGCAGGAATAGAACGTTTCCAACATGATGGGAATGCTGCTTGGAGACAGAAGCCATCGCTGCACAACAGGGAGGAATAGAAAGAACGCTGCCACCCAGACGTTTGCTGCAATCCCTTCTACCTTTGGTTTGTGATGGAGATCTGGTTCCGGCAGCAGGTGGTCTTAACTCATCCACAGGAGGGAGGTTTAAGGGTTGCCCTTGTGCTTGTGGGCATGCACATACACACACACACCTCAAACATTCCCTGCAGGTGCATTTAAGCTTCGGCCATGGTGAGGCATGCAGCCCGACCATAGGAGTCACCGGTGTGACGTTGAGTATGACCAGGTGCCAGGAAGGTTCTGGGCTAAAAGCAGCTTGGAGAAGGGAACAGATAAGAAGGGTTAAGTACTATGTTTGAGTTTTCCAGGGTAAGTTAGTTTCACATCAATTCATCCTGGAGAGCATTATCCATTCCATTCTTCTGATGAGGAAACCAAGACCTAGAGAAGGTCTGTGACTTCCTCGAGATGCTAGGATCAAACCCTGGCAGGGCTCACCCCAAAGTTCACGTTCAGTCGTTTTATGCAGGGCCATCTTAAAACTCATCAGCCATGAGCATGGCAGAGGGGAGGGGAGTCTGCCCTAGAGAGAGGGAAGCCTGTGGAAACTGACCTCTCCAACCAGTGAGAGAACCAACCTTATTTTTCAATGAATAATTTAATTCACAAGCCATAAATGGTCATCAGAAATAACACATCACAGAAGTCACAGATAAGCAATAAGGAAAAAAAAAACACACACACACATGTAATCACATCTTCTTCCCAAAAACTGTGTTGTTATACTTCTAGGCTTTTTTCTAGGAAGTACACATTTTTCCTCGCCTACAAATAAAATGATGCAATTTTTGCAAAGTATCCAACAATTTCTCATGTTGATGTGGGGGGGGGGGGTAATTGAGACGCTTGCCCAATTCTAATCTTCTGTGAATTTCTGTCAAGCCATGAAATTTGGGTGCAGATTCTAAGGGGAGAGATCAACACTTTCACTTCTTTTTTGTTTGTTCCTTGTTGTCTGCTCCCCAGCCACTAATACGCGTCGGAAGGCTTAAAGAGTGTTCTGTCTAAATGCCAGGCTCGGGTGGATGATGCAACCTAGGGTGGAAAAAAAGGGTAGGGTTGGCGTCCTCCTCCACATAGATGAGAATGGAGGACAAGTTCTGTAGCAACTGAGAAAAATAACTACAAAAAAAAAAAAAAATGTAACTTCATACCAAAGGGAAATGCAGCTCTACTATGCAGAAGGCCTGGGATCACAGCTCCCACAGCCCCTCCCCCACTGCAGGGAACAGCCCTCCAAGTGCCCCCTATGCTCCTCCCCCCCCACCCCCCCACCCCGCCCCCAGATATCCTCTAGTTGGGAGAGTGAAAAATAACCTTCTTCCCCCCGCCCCCTTGGTGTTAACGAGGCTCCCTATTGAGATGTAGTTAATCACATCAATTAAAAGACTTACACTTGGCCTTGCACAGGCCCTCTGTCCAGGGAAAGGTGGGTAAGATAAGTCATGTCGTGAGATAATTTATAGTTTTCTCCTTTTTCTTCATTTACTTATGGTTTTTTAAAAATTTTTGTATTTTTTTTTTTTTTAATTTAGGTATAATCAACACATCATGAAATGTCCAGATCTTAAATGAACAGCTTGATGAGTTTTGGTGAATGCATAATACCAAAAACACTAAGCCACCAACACACAAAGAACATGTCCCCCACCCAGAAAGTGCCCTGCGCCTCTCCCAGCACCACCTCGGCTCCCCTCCCAGAGGCAGCCTAGCCCCAGTGATTAATTTGGCATTCTCTAAAAATTCATATAAAGGGAATCATGTTCTGTTTAAAGAGGAGTATGAATGATGAGCAAGAACAGGCAGTTCCTAGTGGGAATGAAAAAACAGTGTAGGTGTCTTGGGAAACAGCCTGGCAGCTCCTCAAAAAGTTACCCATTGAGTTACCCTATGACTCAGCAATTCCAGTATATATATACTGAAGGGAAATGAAAATACGCATTCACACAAAATCTCATACATAAACGGGCAGAGCGGCATTATTCATAATGACCAAAAAATGGATACAACCCCATGTCCATCAACTGATAAATGAACAAAGAAATGTGGTATTATGTTCATGCAATGGGACATTATTCAAGCAGGGAACATTGGGACAATTGTAAATAGCATAAACAATGACAAAAATTTTTTAAGTACAGATACCTGAGACATCGTGGATGAAACGTGAAAACATCATGTTACATGAAAGAAGCTAGTCGTAAAAAGACCACATAGTGTGTGATTCCATTTATATGAAATGTCTAGACTCGGCAAATCCATAGAACGAGCAAGTGAATTACAGGTTGTTTAGGACTGGAGCGTAGGAGGGGGTTGGGGAGGCAATAGCTGAAGGGTACAGCCATTTTTTTTTTTTTTTTTTTTTTTTTGGTGGTGAAAATGTCCTGAGATTGGTAAATTGTATGGTATGCGAATTCAATCTCAACAAAACTATTTAAAGAAACCAAACATTCAGAATCAACAAAAGTAGAGCCAGTGGTCATGCATGGAAGAGTTTCCTTCGGAGGAACTTTAATCGAAGAGTGTTTGGCTTTGTGGCCCAAGGTTCCCCCTGCCATCTGAGGAGCACAGCTGGTGTCCCGGAGGGCTCCTTCCCTGGACAAGATCATGGCATTTGCTGCTTTTCCCGGAGGTCTCTGCCCTGTCTCCAGGGCCTAAAGGCTCAGGAGTCCAGGAGCTGCTCACCAGATCCGTTCGTCCCTTCCCCGGACATGTGTGAAGTTCGTATTTAGGAGAAAGCACAGAACCATATCTAGTCTGTCATCACGTGCTCCTGCTCGCGGGAGCCTGCATGGTTAAGAACACATCGAATGCCTGTGTGTGATTGGTCCTGTGGTTAGCAGGTGATAGCCGGAGCCTGTGAGGGTGGGTGGAGGGAGCCCATTAAGACAGAAAGGCCAGAACGGGGCCTGGACTGATTGATTCTAAATCTTGATTCTGCCCCTCGCGAATGCATGACGTCACCCCTCCCTGCCTCTTGTCCCTCGCCGGCGAAGACCAATAAGCTGCCCTAGAAAAACCCTTCAGAGCTCCAGCTCTGGGAACCAAACTCCATCTTTACCACTTCCAGGCCATGGGTGAATTCAGGCCGACTTCTTATCCTCTCTGTACCTCACTCAGGGGGATGGTGACATACCAGGGGCAGTAGGCAAGGCTAGAGGAGCCCATACCTGCAGCCCAGGAGCCAGCCAGCTCGTTCTGCAGGGGACCAGATAGGAAATAATTTGGGCATTGTGGGCCATGCCATCTCTGTCCCAGATACTCACCTCCGCCACCGCGGCACAAAAGTCCCCACAAGCTATGTGTAAAAAAGGGGCCTGCTGTGTTCCAATAACACTTGATGTATGAACACTGACGTTCCAGTCCCTATACTTCTCATGCGTCACAAAATATGGTTCTTCTTTTGAAGTTAAGCTCCCAGAACAGTGCCCAGCACGGAGGAAGCACTCCGAGCACCCGTAACCACGCTCCGGGCAACAACATGTGTGTTCAACAGCGTGCTGTGCCCTGCAGGCGCCTTATCGCATTTAAACCTCACCATCGTTGTGCAAGGCGGTAACATCATAGCTCAGCTGAGAAAGCAAAGACTCGGGGAGCAAAGTGGCTGAGCCGCAGCAGATCCAGGCCTTTCACGGGCGCGTGCTTCTGACCCCTGCAGCCTGCCACGCTGGCCACCAGGACGTAAGAGGGAACCTGACCCACCCACCAGGCTCAGCTTCAAACACCAGGGATCACGATTTAATTAACTGGAGACGTGTGTGACAGACACCAAGGTCTGGCAGGGAAACGAGGGGGCATCTCAGTCCATGGCAGGGGTGGTCCTCTGAAAAAGGGGCCTGTGGGCCGAGAACAGCCCTGTGTCTGGTACCACGTGCCAAAGGGGAGAGGCCAGAAAGGGTGGTCCATCCAGATTCCCAACCGTGACGGGCTGAGGACATGGTGGTGGATGGAGAGCTGGTCCCAACTTCCTGAGGGGAATGTGGCAAACTCAAGAGCCTAATAATGGTCCTTGCTTCAGCCATTCTGCTTGGGGGAACACGTCCTAATAAAAGAGTACAGGAAAACAGTCGCCAAGATCTCACTATGAGAGTATTCACCGAAGCGCTGTTTGTAGCAGCGAAAGTTGAATTCACACCTAATACACGGGGGAGGAGCTCTGCCACTTGGGACTGAACGATGGTGAAGTGCAGTGTTCGTCGTGGGAACGTGGTGATGGGCTTAGTCAAAGAGCTGTTTACCAGCTAAGGTGTCTACAGTCAAATGATTACAAGAGCATCTATACACACCCTTCACTTAATGAGTCACCTCTGAGAGGTCAGAGAAGTGTTCTTAGCTTCTTTCTTTCGTTTGCCTGGATTTGGGGATTATTATTATTATTACTATTTTTTTTTTTTTGGAAGCGATAGTCAGTGCTTTGTAATAAGAAGTGAAGAACTGGTGCCCAGAGAGGGCGTTCATACTCCCATAGTGGTCTGAACTGGTAATGTGGACTCACTACGGACTCATTGGTCCAACACATTCTTAGGAAGAGGATGTCCCCAGCCGGGGGCTGGGGGATGCACTGGACGGTGGAGGGAGAGGAGGCAGAGCGCTCCCGTTCCATGGGGAGGGGGTCGCTGCCCACATCGGCACACCCAGGGCTCAGCTCTGCCACCACACTGCACGGGGGACCGTCCGCCCATGAAGAAGGAAGGCCTCTTTCCCTACAATCTGAAGGCAGCCTTGATGACGCTTCTCACACACTGAGCTAACAATCTCTCCAACGGCAGGACTCCTGATAGCCATGATGGGACAGACTGGTGTTTGGGTTTAAAGCTAGCGGGTAATGCCCCCCCATAAACCAAAGTGGGTGCTCTCTCCAGGGAGCTGGGAGGGTTGGCTACGGTTCGGAAAGCGCTCTGCAAGGGCACAGCCCTGCACATAACTGGGGTGGTTTCATGCCAAGATCTGAGGCCCTTTCTACGAGGAATTTCAACCATGGCAGATGCTGAAGTGCGGGGAGGAAAACACATTGATAGCTGGAAGGCTGGACGGAGAAAGGCGGGGAGCAGCATAATCACAGCCACAGAGCCCGGCCGGACTCACGCCCAATGCGCCTCCCGACTTGGCCAGCGCAGGGAAGCTCTGGACTTGACTTCCCGGAATGTGTTTATAACCCCCAAGGACAGTCCGTACGCTTTAAAGGAGAAAAAATTTTTTTCTGCAAGATCTGTTCACCTACGTTAAAAGGAAGAATTTAGGTCCCAAATTACCTTTGCAGGGAGGTCCTACAGCCTTGAAAAGAAATCTTATTTATGTCACGTTTGATACATTAGAAAGAGAAAGGCATTCCAGTTAGGTGAACAAGGGACTGAAGGCCGGCTCTGTGCCCTTTTGTAAATTAATTACTATCTCCTAGTGTCAGGACAGTAATATCTTTTCTGCAGATAATAATCAGAGCAATATATGTATACAGCGCAGATGCTCAATAAATGGCAGTTGCTTCTTCTTAATGAGAAGACTCCGGGAACTAACAAAGCAATGAGGTCACATTGCCCAGAGGCAGTACCTTGGGGGAAAATCAGCTCATGAGGAAGGCGGGGGAGGCCCAGGGTAGTCTAGTCACCCAGAGCTAAGCCTGACCTCCGCTCACCCTGGAAATGCTGAGGTGAGAAAACTGTGTCTCTCTCAGTGATGTGGGAGAAATTGCCAGAAAATCCAAGCAGGAGACCGGCCTGTGCTTTGTGCCCCTCTGTGATCCTGGGTGTGCGTGAGTGGAATGCACTCAGTGGCTCTGGGAGTGGAAAGAGAACGTCTTAATCAGACAGTGAAGACGGTACCACTGGAGGCAGCACCAGGCACTCTGTCTAGAGACAGGCAGGGAGCAGAGGTCGTGCAGGGCTCTCCATCAGAGCATCCCCGGGGCCACGGGCGGAATGCCCAGGCTCCCGGTCTCCCTCTCAGTTTCAGCAGCGCAGGGCCAGGGCTGTGGGAGCATCTGCATTTTATCAGGACCCACTGAGACTTTTGATACTTTCCAAGGGCAGGCATGGGAACCGTCCTAGGATGAAGAAGGCACCAGGCCTTGGCCTTAGAAGACCTCGCTTCAAGACCCAGCTGAGTTCCAGCTCTCAGGTCCAACTTAAGAAGTCTCTGGAAAATACTGGGACCAGGCCCAGGACAAGGCAGGCTGGGACTTCCCTGCAGGCTGCAAATATATGTATAAAAAGGGAAATATCTTTATGAGCTATGCACTAAATCTACATGTGTGTATGTATATATACAGAGGTATGTGTATATATACATACACACACATGTATACAGACACACTTATCTATATGCGCACACCCATGTGTACACATATTCACATACACACGTGCACATGTGTGTGTGCACACATACACACTTGCAGGCATGCATACGCACATACACACATATCTCAGTTAATCTTCACACATGCTCCACTCCAGTACTAACATTATCCCTGTTTTCCTGCTGAAGAACCTAAGACATGGAGAGATGCCTAAGGTCACACAGCTGGTTAGAGGCAGAGGCAGGATCTGGAACAAGACAGGCTGGCTCCAGAATTCCTGGCCATACTCACTGCTTTTTAACAGATAACCCCAGACGTTAAGGAGAGTCATAAACCTGAATAGTGACTTGCACCCTGGGGGGGGGGGGGGGGGGCTGAGTCCATTTGCCAGGAATTCCTCCCACTTCAGCACAGGCGCGCTGGTTCTCCAGCTGGGGGTGGGGCTGATTTCTCCTGCCGGTCACTTTGGGCTGAGGCTCTGCGGTCACCCCCATTGAGGCACCAGACACGTGAGCGAAGCCACCTTGGCCAGGTGGCCTCAGCAGAGCTGCCCGTGAATGGGGCACAGCTGCCTCCCGATGCTCCCAAGTGGAGCAGAAGAGCCACGTGGCAGGACTCAGCCACCCTGCGCAACTAGGAGAAAATAAACAGTCCTCGTCTGAAGCCACCACGGGCCGGAGTGGGCTGTGGTGCATCAAATTAGAGCGACGGGTGCATGTGCCCACGGGGCTTGCAGCCAACATTATACAATACAATCATACAATAACCAGTATTATTTGGTGAGCGCGGTGCCAGACAGTGTATTAAGTGCTTTGCATTTATTGTCCTGTTTAGTCTTTACTGCCACCCGCGTACCAGATACTCATATTATTTCCATTTTCCTGACAGAGAAACGGAAGCCCAGCGAAGGAATAAATAACCTACGTGGTAGCAGTTCTTGGATTTGGACCCCAGTCTGTCTCATGCCAAAGTCTGCATGTATTTGTCGGGTTTCTCCAGAGAAACAGAACCAGCGGCACCGGGGCCGAGCCAAGTAGACACCTGTCGGTCCCCATCACACTGCATTTCCCCCACTTAGCCCTGCACCCTGGACCCCACATTCCCAGCCCCCAGTTACGATCCCCATTAGGGTTCGCTCCATTAGCAAATAAATGAGACCCACAGTCAGAGGCTGTCAGTGAAACTGCGGGTGCCTAAAGCGGGCGGTAAGAGCCTACTCGCCACATTGAAGGCACTTGGGGGAAAAAATCCCAGAGGACAGAGTCAACCAGCGTGGCTGAAACTGACCGCCGGTGTTTCCGCCAACAGGTGACAGGGACAGAATGGCCGCACGTAACGTCCACTGGAAAAGGAGGGAGGAAACCACGGTGGGTTCCAGACCTGGCTTCACCGACCATTGGCTGTGTGACCTTGGACCACGTTCACCTTTCAGGTCCTCAGTCCCCATGTAAGCTTGGGGATCGCCAAAGAACTATCAAGTTCTTTCTATGATTCTCTTTAGTGTCACCTTGGCCTTAGCACTTAATTTTGATTGGGAAAAAGTCCAGCAAACGCCTTTCTGCCACTATAAAGAAACCAGGGGACAGAGGGTGTCACTCGCTTGGTGGCAACGACTTGCCACACCCAGGACCCCCCAAACTCTGGGCTCTTCTCCTCCTGGTCCTAATGCCACTCTCTTCCCACACTGGATTCCGAGTTACCTTTGTAAGAAGTCACGCACTCCCACCACCTCTGAACGTAATCTGCACCCCCACTCCCCCACCGCCAGTTAATGAAAGTCTCAGACTCGTTATCATTCTCCCTGGATGTTGTTTCCTTGCCTCCATCAAAGCCAGCTGCTTCCTTCCAATTGGTATCGATCAGGCCAGGAAGTTTCTTTTTCCCTGCAACCCATTGTACATGGGAAGATCAGAGGGATGTGTCAAATGCAAGGACGGAAGCAGCCGGGCACAAGGAGATATGGGCCAGCCGCCCTGGCCTGGCCTGGCCTGGCCCCAGCCCTCCAGTCGGTCCCCCATCCCCGGGCTTACACCGAATGACAGTGAAGACAACAGGAGACTCACTGTGGTAATTAATCAGGGGCATTACCATCATCCTACAAAGCCTCTAGTCTGCTCCAGAGCCAGCTAGGAAACTGACCTCACTCCCTTCCTGTCTTATAAACCAGCGGTCCCCAATCTTTTTGGCACCAGGAACTGGTTTCTCAGAAGACCATTTTTCCACGGAGCGGGGAGTGGGGTGAGGTATATGTTTTCAGGATGATTGAAGTGCATTACATTTAAGCTCACCTCCTGCTGTGCAGCCTGGTTCCTAACAGGCCTGACCAGTACCTGTCCATGGCCTGGGGATTGGGGACTCCTGTTATAAACCAGTGCTGCCCGTCCATCTGGGACCGAGGTATAAAATACGGTCCGGAAAACCCAGACCAGTGCAATAAAGCGAGTATCTCAATAAAGTGAGTCGGCGTCTTTTCGCTGATGGAGGGGATCTTGCCTTCAATTTGCAAAAATCGCAACACCTGTAAAGCACCATAAAGCCAAGCTACCGAAACCTCTCTCAGCATCCAGGGAGAAAAGACGAGGTAGAAAAAGATCAAAAGTCAAAGAAACGACACAGGAGTAGGTTCAAAAGACAGGGCCAAGGCATCCTTACCAGAACCAGCGCCCCACATGAGTAGTTCCACCGCCCAGGATGGAATCACAGGTGGGCTGACATTGGGATGGGCCTTGAATGCCGCACTAAGTGGTCAGGCTGTTTTCGAGTGGAGAGGGATGCGGTCAAAGCTGTGCTTTCAGAATTTGGACTTGACCATCAGGAGGAGAGGTGAGGGATGGGGAAACTCAGCACGCCCAGCATGAGCATCGGGACCAGGGACGAGGGGGCAAAGACGGGAAACAGGAAGTAGGGCCAACAGGAAGGAAGCTGAGGCTGGAAGGGGGCCAGGGAGAGAGGGGAAAGCTCTTCTTCCTCTTCCGATGGTAGCAAGATTATTACTTGAGAGCGGGGCTGGGCCGGGCCAGACTTCCCAAAAATCAGGAGGGGAAGAGGCCTGAGTTTGTGTCTGCAACAGAAGTTGCAGTACCCAAATCATGCAGTCACTCTGCCCTCCTCTGCCTGCACTGGGGCTTCATCAGCAGTGAGCTGTGGCCTCAGACAGGCTCTGGCCCCTCTCTCTAGTATCTCATGGCAAAAGAGAGGCGCAGTGAGACCCAAAGGCGGTGGTGAGAGATGGCAAGAAAAATGGCATCACCCCCATACGATGGATGGAGAAACCAAGGTACAGAGAGGTTAACCAACTTGCCTAATATCACACGAGTGCATGCCAGAATCAGGGTTCAAACACAGGGCCCTCTGTGTAGACCTCGCCTGGGTCAATCAGGGCCCCAGCGGGGAGGAAGCAGAATAAACGCCCTGACCTTACTCCCATCCTGCGGGCGCCTCCCAAACAGAAGCGAGGGACACGTGAGCTTGGTGTGGCATGCATCCTGTTGCAACCACACAGGTTGGCCTCCTGGGCACAGAACAGGGCAGAAAAGGACAGGGGGCATCTGGAGGGGGACATAAAGGTTTCTCAGCACCTCACCACTCCCACAACTAGACTGGTGGGTACCTGGCCTCAGCTGTCTCCGCTCTGCAGAGCCACAGAGCTGATGCCCCCAGACTTGGGCCCTGAAGCAAAGAAACCACCCACTTCTCCGTGAAAGCTCAAGGCCCCACCCAAGCAAGCTCTGCCTTCAGACCTAGCCAGTCCAGCCTCATCATGCTCCTGCCTTCCTTCCTCATTCACACTCCAGGGCCCTGCCCCGAATCTATCTTACGCAAAAATCTCAGAACGGCCAACTTCCGACAAGACAGGCCACTGGAATGGCTCTCTTCAGAGATGAGGGCCAGCTGATGCCCGTTGAAGCCCAGACTGCCCACGCCTGCCCCGTCGCCCTCCCTGCCAGCCTTGCACACGGAGGCCTGGCTGCCGCTAAAAGAAAGGACTGCTATCTCTGATTCCACAGGGCCTCTGATAAGAAATGTCATCCCTTGCTGGGTAATATTACCCAGCCGATAAAAATCTCTATCAAGCTCAAACATATGGCTGGCTACAGAACAAGAGCCGGGCGGAGCAGGATAATTTATTTGCTTAAGCTGAGAGCCCTGGGCGGCCCAGAGAAGTGCACTGAATACAAGAATAAGAGCCAAATTATAACCTAGCTGACTTGGAGCTGGGATTTTTCCCAGGGAGGGATGAGGCACCTGAGAGCGATAGGAAGCCCTCCTCACTTTAGCCCAGCACAGACAGTAAACACTTCCACCTTCCTCTTTCCTCAAAGGGCACTTCCACTTACGTTACCGCATTTCATCCTCAAGACAACCTCAGGAGAAACGTGTTGGCCTCCTTTTATACAGGTCAGGAAATTAAGATTCAGCAAGGTTAAGTACCATGGCCAAGGCCACACAGGCAAGCACACCGGAGTGTGGCGGACTCAGACCCCATCAGGTCCGCCTCAGCAGCGCGCTGTCTGATCAACGTCTGAGCCCAGCTGCGGGGTCTCTCGCTTCATACAAGGGAATTCATCAGTTAAGTGAGGCCTGCCTGGCTTAACTGACAATGTCAGCCACATATTATCATCTCAAAGGTCCAATGCAAGCCCTTTTCCCCATCTCCTTGCGTCTCTGTAACCTGGGGAATAATGAGGAAGCCTTGAAGGGTACAGAAACTCCAGGCAGAGGAGGGGAGGTCAGGGACAGGACCGAGGAGAGGGGGAAGGAAGGGACTTCCGGGCCTTTCCCTTCAGCGTCACGTGTATGTGGAGCAGCAGACAGAAGGAAGCGATGGAAAGAAGATTCCTCCCTCTGTTCACTGACTCACGCACTCCCGGACGCCTATGGAGAGGCTGCTGTGTGCCTGCTCTGGGCTCGGCCTCGGCGATCTCCCTGCACATAAGACACCCCAGGTCCTCCTTCAAAGAGCGGTCTGTCTCCCGGACGTCCAGGTCGGTAAAAAAGGCAGAAGCAACTGAAGGTGTTCAGCGGCCACACAGGAGGTACACACAGGTGACGATTTGGGTTTGGTGGCTACATGCTAGTGTCCTCGCTGGCCCTGTCCCCTCCTGCCCCCGCCCCCTCCCACATGGTCCTTCTGTGCTCTCCTTTTTGTCAGGCACTACTGTGAAGGTACACCCTGGCTGGTTTGGCTCAGTGGATTGAGCGTCGGCCTGCGAGCTAAGTGTCGCTGGTTCGATCTTCCAGTCAGGGCACATCAGAGAAGGAAAACTCTGACTCCAAAAAACCTCCGCTGCCTTGCGGCATACCTCTTCAGGGGAAAGGCTAGGGGAGTAAACCCCGACAGAAAATCCGGAGCCGGAGTCCCTAAGGCGGTTTGACGTTGTAGTCAACACCGGCAACTCCTGCGGCGCACCTGAAGCCAAGCTGTATTGACTCCGTCTTTCCCTTGGACCCTTCAGCTGCGAAGAGAGGGGGGGTCTGCTGCATGGGCAACAGCAGACCCTCCATATCACCCTGCCCAGGCTCTGTAGCTTCAGCTTCACTGGAGAGGACACTCCAGCGTCATCGCAAGATGTCGATTTAACACAGGAGGAGACAGATACCGTGTCACTCCCGAGTTGGACTGCACAACCATTCTCGGCAGTGCAGATAGACTCTTAAGAAGCTACACCATCGTCTCTCGAGACGGACGGCTGCCGACGACGATGATTGTGAAGGTGGACATTGCTTTTTGATAGCTGATATGGCTTCGAGAGGGTTCCACATCATTTCATAAAGCCACTGGTTCTCTTCAACAGCTGTATAGTATTCCCTTTTGTGGCTGCATCACCACTTAACCAACCAGACCCCATGTGAGCAGCATTTAACTCGTGTCTCGTCGGGAGGAATGAACAGAGGGAGCAGAGAGGATCTGTAGGGCCATGAAACTCGTCCACACGAGGCTCCCGGGGTGGGTGCCTGTCATGACCCATTTGTCATTGAATGTACAGCAGCGGCAGTGAAGCCCGATGGGAAGTACGGACTTGGGGCGATTATGATGCGTCTCTGTCAATTTGCCAGTTAGAACGGGGTTCCACTCTGGTGTGGAATGTTGACAGTGAGGGAGCTGCGCACATGGGGGAACAGGGGTGTGTGGGAGCTCTCTTCTTTCCCCTCCACTTTTCTGTTGACCGAAACCATTCTAAAAAATGCTGTGTAGTTTTAAAAAATCAATGGCTCACACAAGTGTGCGTTTCGCTCTGAAATCTCAGCTCTGTTTCGTTTTCTAACTCTTTTTGAGTTTGGACTATTTTTCCCCCAGAGTTTGGGTCACACTTTCCTGGTTTTTGTTGTTGTTGTTGTTTTTGTTTTTTGCTTTTTACATATCCAGTCTCATCATCTGCTGTTTTGACTATTCCTGCCGCCAAGGCCTCCTCTGGCCCATGGTGACTTAATTCGGGGATCAAGCTGGACTCTCCACAAGCCCCCAACCTCCCTTCACCTAGGCCACTCCCAGAACTGGTTAGCTTTCCTCTTTTCCTTCTGGGCCTTGGGATGCTCAAAAATGCAGAGAGCCCGAGGCTGGAAGTAGGCACATTTCCAGGGAGCTCAGAATTCCTCTATAATCACAGCCCAAGATTTTAGGAAATCTAACATCTAGGAAAACACAATAAATACCGATTACGCAATCTGCCGCCCCAGGTACCTTGAAGGAAAGTATTCATTGTAAACAGAAAATCCTCTGATTGTAGGAAGATAAAGAGAATGTGTCGCCATGGCTGAACTACAGTGGAGCCTAAGATAAAGAGGGTCATCTGACGCGGGAGAGGTCAGCCAGCCCCTGGAGACAGGATGGTGGACGCTGAGGGGGAAGCCAGCACGGGCCCCACTCCTGAGGGTCTGGTGAGCACAGGGGGACACTGAGGAACAGGCTGCGATCCCTGTGATCGCAGATGGAGAGAGCGCAGGGGAAGGCGTCCTTGACTTCCTGCACAAGTCAGAGACGAGGCCGTCTGAGCTAGGTGTGGGACGGTAGAGGTTCACCAGACAGCAGCGACACATGTACCACAGGGAGTATAGAAGAATGACCCACCTGTAACCGGTGTCCCTCATGGAGTCTGCCTTTTGCTTACAGGTGCCATGGCATTGGGGGTGGGGGGATGGGGGGAGCTTCATTATCATGAAGGATCATCTGGTGAAAGCCAACCCCCAGCTATGTGGGCACCACTATACCTCAGCCCCCACATCACCCTGCAAAGCAACAGACAGGACGGTTATAATGGTGGCCTCCGGAGCCGGCTCTGTGTCTTCAAATCCCAGCTCTGCCCCTACCAGCTTGAGCGGGTTATGTATCTACCCCACGTTCAATGCTCCCACCTATGAAATGGGGATATAACATCAGCAGAGCCTCTTAGCGCTTCTGCATGGACTGTGTATTGGATGAAGTAACATACGGAAGGTGATTCCAACGGTGCCCGGCACGCAGGAGGGGCACCTGCGTGACCGCTTCGGGCACTGCTCCGATCTCCCTTGCTCCCCCGGCTTCTTCTTTCCGCGCTGTTGATTCTTCTGAAACGTAAGCGGCCGTGAATCTGAGCAAGGCTGAGCGGGGATGTTTGCGTTAGGAGGGCCGGAACTACCGTGTGAAAGAGCACTGGGGGACTGTTGTTAGCTCCCCAACATCCCGGGGAGGGGGGGCTGACCTAACACAGGAGTTCTCAGCGCTGCTATAGAGTCCCCTGGGGACATGCCATAACCCCAATGCCCAGGCCCCACTCCTGACTAATTAAGCCAGAGTCTTTGGGGGTCGGGTCGCGGTAGCAAGATTTTTAAATTCCTCCCGATTTCAATGTGAAACCCAATTTGAAAACAACCGATGAGTAAGTCAAACTGGGCAGGAAAGAAAAACATGGTAGAAGGGAACATGTCACCACGCTGAGCTGTGTCACTCCCAGAAGCCACCTGCGTTCTCCAGGACACCGTTTGCCACCCACAGGGCAGGTATGACGATGCCTAGCCGCCTGACGGCAGCCGGGGCAGCTGGCACCTCACACGGAGCTCACAGGTGAGGACGCGCCCTAGGTCATTAAAATTGTGACACACAGCCCCCCCGCCCCCATTTCTTCTGAAGATAAGGAAAGGGACAGAATACCCACAAGCACAACCATGGGGGGGCCTGCGGCAGGAAAAGCATGACTTGGTGCAGAGCCGGTGACGGTCCTAGGCTCTCTCGTGAACCAGCTCAGTCACTAGCGGCCCCGCGCCTTTGGAGCCTCAGTGTCCTCCACAGCAGACTAGGGACAGGACGGGCACCGGACAGACCAGGTGACTGAGAGGTACCCGCTAGAAGACACAGGTCACACGAGGAACAGTCTGGCTGGAGTAACGCATTTTTATTTAACATTTTCTAGGCCCTCGTGGACCATGGAAACTTGGGGACAGAAATGTCCCCTGAAACAAGTACTGTCACTGAGGGGCAAGAGGAGACGAGCAGCAGCGGCGGCCACATGGAAGCCTTCTGGGCGATAGGGCAGGAGGGTGGAGCGGGGCCGAGGCTGCCCCATGGAGACGTTGAGATAGGAAGCGTTATCTGGGAACAATGGTGCAGCCCTACCGTTGTCCTGGCCTGAATCTGAGGACAGAGGATAAGGCTCCAGGAAGCACATCCCCGGCAGCTGGCCAGAGCGGCCCCGACCAACCTGTGGCTCGTTGGTTTATTCCTGCACCCATTCATTCCTGCGGCCTGCGAGGGTCCCTCAACCACGTGCCAGGAGCTGGGTTCAAAGGGGGGGGGGGTGCTGAGACGGATAAGGCTCCGTCTGCAGCCTCAGGGGGGACAGAGAAATAGCATCGCGGTACAACACCATGGGTTAAAATACAACAACAGCCACAATAAGAGTCACCACTCGCTGACGGCCAAGAATGCGCTGGGCAGCCTGCTTCTTAGTTTACAATTTTCATCACAAATCCTCAGCGTCCCCTCCAAGAAAGAGAACTCACCCCTTTTTACAGACATGGAAGTTGAGGCTCAGAGAGGCTGATTACTAGACATAAGTCACCCAGCAGCTACGAGGTCCGAGCTGGTATTTGAATCCCGGGCAGTGCTGCTCCAATGCGTGGGCTCCCTCCCCACAGCGCCCTGCCACGATCCAGAGGCTCCCAAGGGAACAAGGCAGAGCATCCTGCCCCACGTAACGAGGCGCAGTCCCCGCGTTTGGAGAACACAGTTCAAAATCGAAACAAGCAAACAAGAAACAAAATTAGGCACGGCACCAAGCCTGCGCTTGCTGCACCTTAACAGGTGATGGATCGGAATCCAAATGCAGCTCCAAGACATCTGGGACCTCACAGGCCTGGGTTCCGTCCCGGCTTCAGAGTTTACACCGGCCTGAACCTCAGTGTCCTTGTTCAAAAAAATGGGAACCGTAAAATCCACCAAGGGACAACTGGGATGAGGCCCAGATCACAGAGACGATTTCTGCCTTCATGATCCCTGCAGCCCCCAACCTAGGGCCTGAGGAAAAAACAAAGCAGCAAAGAGAGGAGAGCCAGGGGGGGAAGGGGCGTGTCCTAGAAGCTCCCGGCATGTGGAAACGGGCGCACGCAAGGAGCTCCATGTCTTCCACAGAACTGAGGCCCCTCACGGCCGAGGCGCCTGCGGGGAGGCCCGTGACTCAGTGGCCTGGGAGCCACCCCGCTCACCCCTCTTGGGACGCCACCGCCCCTTAGAGAGCTCGCACTCGGGGATCCATGAGGACGGCTAGGAAAGGCTGCGGTGCAACCAAACAGGGGTGTCCTGGGACAGGGGAGGGCTGCTGGGGGCATTGTTATCATTATTACTTGCATTTCACGCTTACTGAGTCCTAGCTGTGTCGCAGACCCTGTGCTAGTGCTGCTTTGCTGTTTGGGGCTTTTGTTTTGTTTTGGGTTTTTTGGGTTTTTTTTTTTTTTTTGCCAGCAGGGAGGTATTAATGGTTTAAATGAGAAAACAGGACCTGGGTCCAGGCTGACCAACTGCCAGCCGGTAGCTGGGTGATCTTGAACAAGTTTCTCTACCTCTCTGTGCCTGAGTCTGGACCTGGAGACCCATCCAGTCAGCAAATATTTATTAGGCACCTACCCAGCTTCCAGGGAATAAAACATTGAACAAAATGAACAGGAATCTCTGTTTCTGCGGCGTTCAGAAGGGGTCAAGGGACAGATGGCCATCAAACAAACAAATGGGTTCAGAAAGTGATAAGGGCCGTCCAGATCAACAAAGAAAGAAGAGGAGAGGGAGATGGGGTCCCCAGGGGGAACTGTTTATACAGCGTGGCCAGGAAAGGCCTCTAGGAGAAGGAGATGGTGCGTGGGTGTCTGTGTGTGTGATTTACTGAGCGCTTACTATGCGCCTGCCCTGGCTGGTTTGGCTCAGTGGATTGAGCGTCGGCCTGCGAGCTAAGTGTCGCTGGTTCGATCTTCCAGTCAGGGCACATCAGAGAAGGAAAACTCTGACTCCAAAAAACCTCCGCTGCCTTGCGGCATACCTCTTCAGGGGAAAGGCTAAGGGAGTAAACCCCGACAGAAAATCCGGAGCCGGAGTCCCTAAGGTGGTTTGACGTTGTAGTCAACACCGGCAACTCCTGTGGCGCACCTGAAGCCAAGCTGTATTGACTCCGTCTTTCCCTTGGACCCTTCAGCTGCAAAGAGAGGGGGGGTCTGCTGCATGGGCAACAGCAGACCCTCCATATCACCCTGCCCAGGCTCTGTAGCTTCAGCTTCACTGGAGAGGACACTCCAGCGTCATCGCAAGATGTCGATTCAACACGGGAGGAGACAGATACCGTGTCACTCCCGAGTCGGACTGCACAGCCATTCTCGGCGGTGCAGATAGACTCTTAAGAAGCTACACCATCGTCTCTCGAGACGGACGGCTGCCGACGACTATGCGCCAGGCACCATTCTAGGGTTAGGTTAGGTGCTTCTCAGGAAGGCTCATGTTACCCTCCCCAACATCCCTACAGGGAAGACAGGACACCACCCCCATTTTACACAGGATGACACTATGGTGTGTTCACGTGCCTGAGGCCTTCAGAGGAGAGCAGCCAGAGCCGCCTGTCAGACCCTGAGGCCCCGGCTCAGAAGCACTGCCCACCAATCCTGCTGTTCCTAGAGCTGCACTTGCTGGCACGTGATCCTTTGCAGATCGTTACTGTGATCGCTGTCCAGACAACTCCAAGGACAGCAGAAAAATGTGCAGAGGACGAAAGGAGAGGGAGGCCCAGATAGGCACAGCTTCCGGCTGGCGCCAAACACACGCCGTAAGCTGCCTTGGAGAAGAAAGTCACAGTGACTGTAGGCCGGTCTCCCTCCCGTCCGATTCACCTGCACTTCATCTCCTCGAAGGAGGAAGACCTGAGGCTCTGTATTCATTTTGGACTGACTTCTGATCCGCACTTTGTTCACGGTTCTCCTCTCTCTTGTCCCAAAGGACAACGCTGTCCCTTGCCACAGTCATCATTCCTCAGCTGGCCCTGGCAACTTTCTGTGCCACCCACAGCCTCTAGCAAAGGGAAAAGGGGAGGGTGGGCAGCCAATGAAGGTCCAGGAAGGGCCCAGGAAGCAGACAGAATATTGGTGCGAAGGCTGACTAGTCCTTTGAACGATCAGCTTCTGCCTCAGAGGGGCTCAAACTCCAACAAGCCAGGCAGAGCTCCTTTAGAAAGACTATGGTAGCACCTGCTTCCAGGAGTCACCATCATGGCTTCTTCTCTGGCTTCCCATCGGATGGAGCTCCTAGAGCCAAGGCCTCGGGATTCGGCCCCATCCGCCCAGCATCTGCAGGGACAACATGCCGGATGAGTGGATCCAGGCCTGGATGGCTCCCAGGACAGGAGAAAAGGAAGACGGGAGAGTGGGAGGGGAGGAGGGAGAGGTGAAGTGTTAGTGAATGAAAAAAGAAATTCTGTGACATCCAGGGAAATAGAAATAAAAGGGGGAAATGGATAAAAGCAAAATGTCCATTAATATGGAATGGTTAAAAAACATGGAATACTGTATAGCAGTTTAAAAATAATGTACGTGTACACACACACACACAGAAGGTCTACCAGTTACGCCGCTGAGTGGAAAGTGAATATGTTAACTATGTGATTCCCTCCCTCCAGCTGCAAATGCACGGCCCGGTGGAGCCAGGCTGTCGGGCGGGCGGGTGGCTGGGCCTGGAGGCAGATCTCAAGGAGATGAGCTGACCGGCCCATGGCCGCAGGGTGACATTCCCGCCCACAGGGGAAGGGTGGCCATGTGCTATCTCTGGGTCTCCAGGCAACAGCCATCTTATGAGCTGGCTTCCAGTTTGGATGTGCTCCCCCGGTTCCCTGAAAACACTTGTACAGTAAATGGACCATGGTTTTTTAATCTGTACTCTCCGGCTGTTAAAAAGAAGGAAATCTTACCCTTTGCGACATCCAGCATGGATGGACCTGGACAGCATTAGGCTAAGTGAAATAAGCCAGTCAGAGAAAGACAAGTCCCACATGATTTCACTCATGTGTGGAATCTAAGGAACAAAATAAACTAACAAACAGACTCATAGACACAGAGGACAGACGGACAGCTGTCCGAGGGGAGTTGTGAGCGTTGGATGAAAAAGGCGAAGAGATTAAGGAGGAAAAAATAAACCTCATATACACAGACAACAGTCTGGTGATGACCAGAGGGAAAGGGGGCGGTGGGACGAGGTAGAATAAGGTACAGGAGGGATAAATGGTGATGGAGGGAGACTCGACTTGGGGTGGTGAACACACATATATTTTATTAACCAATGTCACCTAATAAGTTAAATTAAAAATTTTAAATGAATTCATTAATTAATTAAAAAAATACTTGTACTGATTTCAAGACAAAATAAATCAAATGAGCTCCCCTTGTCTCCCAGCCCCCAGCTTATGATGGCCCATGAAAAACACGGCAGTCACACTGATGACAGATGAAAGGCCTGTGGGCTCCGTCTGGCTACAAGCGTCGCCCATGGGACATTGTAAGTATCTCTGGACTTGTTGCCTACCTCTAAAACTGAGGAAATTTCATTACATTATAAGTCTAAATATAAACTGCGCAGCACTGGTCCCACATAACACAACAGCTGGTTGGGAGCCGGAGGAGGGCTGGCCCTCTGTTCAGGGCAGGCACTCCGCCCCTGGCCACAGTCCCACACTCAGAGACCACCCAGCCCAAATTCAGAAAGGGGAGGAGCCTTGCCCAAAGTCACACAGAAAGCCAGGGGCCGGGTGGGAACCCGGTGTCCCTTCTATCTGCCAGGCTACTACCTGCTAGGCTACATCTCTTCTCAGCTACCCCAATCACAGTAGACGAGTCATCTGACATTGGCTAGAACACGGTGCCAAGTGTCATCCTGGGTCCAGAGCAAAATCCATCTCAGGCAGAAGTCACGCCTCACACAACACAGTGGCCCAAACGTATGGCACCAAAATTAGCTCAGGTTCAGTCATCGGGTTGACTCTTGCTCAATGTTATTCTTTGCTTCATGATTTCCACATCCAGAGAAACAATACTTCCCTAAAAATCAATTGTCCCCAGCAACCCACCTACACAGTTCTTGGAAAATATGGGTTCAACATTCTGCCTCACGAAGAAAACAAGGAACAAGGGTGAGGAAAATTTATCACCGTGATCCTGCAGTTTTCATTATTCACACCAAATGTTTGTCAGGTTCCTGAGTTCAGTGACCCTGTCCCTTGGGGCTGCAGAGCTATTTTTACCAACACTGGCCAGTAAGAAGGCTCCACCTATTTTAATAAATAGGATTACTCAGTATTGAGAGACACTAAATGGCTTCAAAAGGCTGTAGGTTATGGAAACTGAGAATAGCCTGAAAGGAAGATACTGGAACAGTCAATTTCTGACATACAAGAAGGAACGGCTGGATGCCAACCTGCTGCCCAGAACACCGGAGGGGCCGAGACACAGGAAACACAAAATATCAGTCAAACAAATAAGTGGCTCCATTGGGATCATTTCCCAAACTTCCAGAACAAATGAGGAGATAGAAGGCTCTGATTTTAAAAGAGGCAGCATCCCGTAAAGGGATGCCTGGCACATAGTAAGTGCTCAGTAAATATCACACACACACACTCTCTCTTTCTCTCTCTCTCTCTCTCTCTCACACATACACACACACACAGTTTTGGAATCTCTTGACTTGTGTTGAAGAGCCCAGTAGACTGTCCTTCTCTGTCCACACTTGCCCTTCTGGTGATCACACCCAGTGTGAAGGCTTAAATAGCATGACTCACAAACATGCACCCAAACATTTATCACTTAACTCAAAATCTGCAGGGTAGGCCAGCAGGCTCGAGACCCAGGGAAGAGTTGATGCCGCTGCAGCTAGAGTCTGAAGGCAATCTGCTGGCAGGATTCCCACTTCCTCCGGGAACCTCAGTCTTTTTCTCTGGAGGCCTTCAACTGATTGGATGAGGCCCACCTACATTATGGAGGGCAATCTGATTCACTCAAAGTCTACTGATGTAAATGTGAATCTTGTCCAAAAATAAACCTTCATGGTGATATCTAACCTGGTGTTTGACCAAATGTCTAGATACTGTGGTCTAGCCAAGTGGACACCTAAAAGTAACCTTTGTACTTCAGAGTGATATATCCAGTTGGTTCCTGAGTGTTTCCACTTGGATTTCTGATGAACATCTCAAACATCATGAACAGACAAAATAAAAACCCCATTTTCCTCACTGAATAAATGAAACCCCATTTCCACCCATATGAATAAATGAAAACTACATTTTCTACTTCTTCAAGGTAAAGCCCTGGGATTGGCCATTTTCCTTCCCCCATATCCAATCCACAGCAAATTCTACCGTCATGACATATTCATCTCTGAAAACTTCTCACAACCTCCAGCCAGGCCACCATCACCTCCCCCCCTGGATTTCTGCCGTCCCCTGGGTTACTGCAAGAGCTTCCTAATGGGACTATCTATTTTCATCTTTGTCACTTTCAGCTCATTTCCAGGACAGCGGCTAGAATGATCTGGTACAAGGCAAGGCTGAATCTTCCCAGGAGTCTGCAATGGCCCCATCTCAACAGAGAACGAGCCAACATCCTTATGATATCCTATGATCCATTCATCCCTGAGTCTGTCCTGCTCTTGGTGGCTAAGACCACCTTTTACCCCATGGAGGGTGCATAGATACCTACTAGTGCCCAGACGGGGCATTTCCTAAAGCCCAGCCAGCGCCTACAAGGGCCTTATAAGCCAAGCAATGACCGTGAAGACATGAGGACATCAGGGAGAGTGAGGGTTGGGGAGGGGGGCTCTGAAGGGTATCGACTAAAGGAGGTGTGTGTATGCGCTAGGATTTGTCTTTGAAAAACTCCCTACGGCAGCTGGTGTGGTTGTTCTCCAGGCTGGATTTCAAAAGGAAGAGAATTAGTTGGCCACCAGGTAAGGAGCATGGGAGGAGGGAAGGCGGCAAGGAGCAGAGGGGAGACCCATGCAGGTGCATGGCCACCTCTAGAAGCTTGCTACCAAGTGGCAACCATTTCACACACCCATGGCTGGTGGAATCCGGTGACCAAAGACAGAAAGAAGACACGTGTGATTGTGGCAGGAGGAAGAAAGCCTCCGGTGGCCAAGAAGAGGGGCAGACACACACTGCCAAGCGGAGTAGCAAAGGGGAGCTGATCCCTCTTCTCCCTCTCATGGGACCTGAGCACAAAGGCTAACTCACTACGAGGCCCCTCTTGTGTCTGAAGCTGAAGACTTCTGGGGAGGGAGAAAGGAACTGCCCTCTTTTCTCCCACAGAACATTAAGTCACAGGGCACTTACCGCATCAACTAGGCCAAGTCCAAGGTCCCTGCAGGGGCTCCTCTCCCTGCCCCTAGTGAGACCAGCTCTCACCACTTCTCAGAAACGCCTCTCCATTAGCAGGACACAGCCTGCTCTATGGTCTTCCAAGCAATAAAGGATTTGTCCGTGCCTAAGGAGAGCCCAGGGAATGATCCTGAAGGCAGCCAAAAAGGATGGCAGGATGAGCAGGATGGCAGGGCTGGCCAGAGGGTGACCTGACATTTACAGGGACCACCCTCCAGCCCATGTATGGGCCACACCTCTCTCTCCCCTCACTTCACACTGCCGGAAATTCGGTGGTTTCTTTCTCAGCCTCCTGCTGTCACCTGCATGCCCCACTTGGCTATGGTCCCCGTTAGTACAGTGGCCGCACCCTGGGCAGTGCCAGGCATGTGGCAAGCACTGCGTGAATAGATGTTAAATAATAACACTGCTCAGGGCCGATGGAGAGGAGGACAGGATGGAGACCACTGGAGAAATCTGGAAGGCCAAGGAACCTTCCAAGGACATTGGATGCAAACCCTTGATTTCAGACAGCAGAATGAAAGCTTATGCCAGTGAGTCCAACTGGGTCTCGGGACGCCTCACTGGGGGGTCTTCAGGCTGTTTTCCAACCAGTTGAAAAGCCTGCCCGGAGTCGCACCTTCCACTTCAATAAGGCCAAGGGTGGCCTCTAAAACCTGCTTGATAATGACCAGAATGGCATCAGCTGCTTGGTGACCCAGCTCAGAAACCCCAATGGCAGGCATGTTAAAGTAAGAAAGTGAAGACATGACTACTTCAATGACGTGTGTTCGCGTGAAAAGCCCTTGCGAGCAAGGAGGACCAATAAAAGGGATTTCGTCAACCAGTTTTATTTTGCACCTGCTATAGGCCAGAACTGTGCTGGGCAGTCGAGGTAAAACTGTGAGCAAAGCAGACAGACATTGTCCCCGCCAGAGAAGTAGGGGAAAGAGACATTAACTAAATAATCAAGCAACTCAGTTATCAGAAACAATGATTAAATCGTATAAAGGAAAAGCATAGAGTTCTAACACAGCTAGTGATGGGAACCTCAAAGTGACCATTTTAAGGACCTCATAACACTATACTGGGGGATAGCCATGTTTATTTAATCATGCCCCATTTTACCTTTTATTATCATAACGGAAGTTACCCTGAAATAGCTGGAAGTGAAATATGATATCTATAATTTACTTGAAAATATTTTGAGAAAAAAAAAGATTAGGTAAATAAAGCACATATTTATAATGGTTAAAAGTAGGTAATGGGAATATATGGGTGTACTCTTCTCTCTACTTTCCTAGATATTAGTTTTCCACAATCAAAATTAAAAACAAAAGTCATGATTTAATGGACACTTTCACAAAATAGTATTTTTTTCTTCTTTGAATTATCCCCTTAGGATAAAACTGAGGTAATGAAGTGAAAATAGACAGACTCTGTCAAGGCTATTTTTGCAAACTAAGCCAACAAAATCCATCGCATTAGGACTGCAGGGCTCTTGTTTCAAGCCACTGAGCCACATGGGCTCCTTGTCACTATGGAAGAATGATGCTAACATCATCACATAATATGGCAAAGACATCATCTATTAATTTCCGGCTGCTGCTGTAACAACTTACAATGAATCTCACGTCTGAAAACAACACAAACGGATTCTCTTATAGTTCTGCAGGTCAGAAGTCCAAAATAAGTCTTAAGAATGAAGGTGTCAGCAAGGCTGTTTCCTTCGGAAGGTTTCAAAGGAAAATACGTTCCTTGCCTCCTCCACTTCTACAGGCTGCGGGCACTCCTTGGCTCCTGGCTGCTCCAATCTCTGCTTCTGTGGTCACTTCGTCTCTTGTGTCTTCAAAGCTCCCTCCATGGCCTCCCTCTTATAAAGACCCTTGTGATAAAACTGGGTCCACCTGGAAAATCCAGGAGAGTCTCCCCATCCCAAGACCCTTAAATTAATCATATCTGCAAAGTCCCTTTTGCCATGGAAGCTGACAGTGATAGGTTCCAGGAATGAGGTGGTCTTGTCTGTGTCTTGCACTGTGTCACTCACCGTGATGTCCCCAGTACCTAGCACGCTGCCCTCTAGACACTAAGTGCCCAGCAAATGCAAAAGAAGAGCAAGCAAGGAAGGAGTCCAAGGTGGGAAAATAATCCTAAAGGTCCTGTGTGATCCCTGAGCCCCCCAATAAGTGTGAGAGTGGAGAAGGCTCAATGAGCAGATAGGGGTCTACTAGGGACACTTATAAATCACAGGCTGTCCATATCATATTGGCTCAAGGATGGAAGTGCCTCATGTGGAATGGCCCTGTGTGTTCCCACAGTCACTGCTGTCTAAGCAGCAGACCAGCGCGTAGCAGGTGGCTCCTTGCCTGTGATTTCTGGGGACCAGGCAGGACTGGGGTAGCTGGCAGGTTTACTGCCATGTCTGACGAAGGCACTTGCCCTGCAAGAGAGTAAACAAAACCAGAGAAGCCTCCACATACCTGTGTCCTTGTCACAAACACTTTCATTGCCACCCCCAGCCCTAGCCCTGCCCCAGACAGTAAGGACAATTCCTAATCAGAGAAAAGATTACCCCAGTAATAGCTTCTGCTCACACCAGAGCTTTACGAACATCCTCTCTATTCTTTTTCACAAATTGGACAAAGTAAGCATTGCTTACTTCATTTTACGGGTGGGGAAATTGAGGCGGGGGCAGCGGTAACTTACTCAAAGTCACCAGCTGGGAGAAGATAAAGCAAGGACTCAAGCCTGAGTCCCTCGAACTCTAGGACAGGACTCCTCCACTTGGACACAAATTTGCCAAGCACGAGGGTCACGTTGTGTGACCAGAGCCACAGACTTTGTCTGTACATGGTGCGGGGCATGACAGGCAGGAGTTCCGGCTTCCAAGCCAGAGCTGAGAGGTCTGAAGCCCAGGGTCTCTGTCGATCCACGTATTCATGTATCCACTCCACACACGGGCGTTTACGTCTGCGCGTGCTTGGTGCCGGAATGCAGCCCTGGAGGTGCAGCGGTCCCACACAGAGAGCCAGCAACGCCAGCGGGGGGCCAGGAGAGGCTCATGGAAAAGGGGCGCTGTAGCCAGGTACAGAAGGATGAGCAGGAGTTTTCAAGGAGGACGAGAACACCAGTTCTTACAGAGGGAAGGGCATCCTCTTTATGAACCTTTAGTTCACTGGGAAGAAAACTAAGCAAATAGCTGGGCTGATGTTTGGCACAGAATAAACGCGGCGGGGAGGAGAGGGGGAGGAGGGGGAGAAAGAAGAAGGACCTCTTATTCCTATCTCCCTCACTCAGGGCTCTGCAGCACTCGGCGTCCGCCCGGCCCAGGGTGCGGACGATACCACCTTTGAGCTCACAGCTCAGCAGAGATGCGGATGCGGGCCGGCCGAGCGATTGGCTGCCCAGCTTTCCAAGTCCAGGCACCCAGTAGTCACCCTCAGACATGTCTTCTGCGCCTGGGAAAGCACAAAAGTCATGGAGGGCGCCCAAGGAGAGCAAGTGGAGACCACTCCATGGGGAACAGCCTCCGAGATAGAGGTCAGAGACTGAACTTGGCATTTTTACTCCTTGGGGCTCTGCCATGGGTGGAGAGGGGCAGAGCATCGGGGGCGGGGTGGGGGGGAGCTCCAACCATACAACAAGGAATGACTTACTTAGAGGCCACTTTCGAAATCAGAGCCCTGACTCAGCGTTTGTCCTAGAGGCGTGGGGAGTCCTCTGCACGGACGAGGCCCCAGCCTGTGCACGGCGGCTCCGTTATGGCTGACGGGCCTCGTTCTCCCATGACAGTGACACCTTTTCCGGAGGCTCCCATGGTTCCAAAGGAGTCCTCTGCTATCTTTGAGCCTCTGGGATGACCACCCGGAGGATGCTTGTGGGAAACTCATGGACCTGCGCTCCCCTTGGAAAAGGTCACGCTCTTTGTGACTTTGTGCTTCCCAGCCCAGCCGCCAAGAAACCCTGTCAGCGTCCTCTAGGTCAAACCTGCTGCAGGTCTAGGTTTTCCTCGCCCCCCCCCCCCCCCACAACACAGGAAACAGACAGATGACCTGCCAGGGCTGGCTGAGCCACCTCTTGGCTGGGCAAAGTGCCCAGGGCCCACGGAGCCCCAGGAAGCACAGCCCTGAACCCCCGAAGTGAGGTGCCTACATTCGGTCAATGCTTGTTGCCTCACTGATCTCCTTCCTCTTCCTCGTGTTGTGATTGTTTTTCAGTAAGGATGACAGCAAGCTCAGAGGAGTCTGAGGGACACCTGAGATGACATCATCTGTGCCCACTTGCAACAACGTCCCTATTCTTCACCCCCTAGCTGCAGCCTCACCCTCTGCCAGGTCCCCCCTACTGTGACCCAGGGAGCCGTCACCTCCCTCGCTTTCCCCCACAGGAGGCTGGCAAACGAGAGGCAAGCAGAAGCCTGGAAGGCCTTACTGGAGGGCGTGGTCCTGCTCCTGCCCTTTGCCCTCACCATGAGGACATTCCCCGGCTGGTCTGCTGGTCCCAAGAGATGAAGGACACACAGAAGAGAGCCAAAACGCCCAGCCACCCCAGGTAAACTAGACCAGCCAAAGGCCACCAAGCCCCAGACGTGGGGGGAATGCCGCCGAGATCAGCAGCTTCACTTGGCCAACCATCCCGGATGCGTGAACAGTAAATGCTTGTGATTAAAAGTCACTGGGACCCTGTTGTCATTCGCTGCTTAGCATTACTGAGGCCATGAAGCCGTGATACCATCCGTATGCTGATGGTAATAACAGTATGGAGTCCCTAGGGCCACTCTAGAGATAAATGAGGTAAACAAGTGTTTGCACTCAATAAATAGGTGCTATGATCCCACCATCCTCCTCCTCATGGGAGGGTCTGAGGGTGCCACTGGATGGACTACAGAGCATCAGTCAACTGCCCTGAAGGAGCAGGCCAACCCCCAAGGAGGCAGCAGGGTTGAGGCGACCTCACCAACCTCCTCTCGCTGGGCCCCAGTGTGGTGAAGCACAGGCTCCGGCAGGCAGCCCCGTGC
Organism: Furipterus horrens; assembly: GCF_987537825.1. Lineage (NCBI taxonomy): Eukaryota > Metazoa > Chordata > Mammalia > Chiroptera > Furipteridae > Furipterus > Furipterus horrens. The sequence goes on from NW_028327177.1 coordinate 7,814,917, forward strand.
CCACCCTAGCAATCGGGGTGCTTAGCCACAGGCCTGGCCGTGTGGGCCAGGCCCTCCCCTGTCCCCATCTGTTCTTCCTGCCTCCAAACACATCTCCGATGGCTCGGTTTGCTCCGATCTCAACGTCACCCCTCTGAGACTTGCTGAGGACCAGATATGAACATGAGTTTCAAAGTCCAGGAACTAGAGGTCACTATACAAAAGGAAGGCACATGTGTCCTTCCTCCCTTCCTATATTGCTGTCACCCCCTCCCCATCATCCCTGTCATCACCATCATAATCCACAGAGAAACACAACACTCAAAAGCAGGGGGAAGAAATGCAGAGCAAGGTGGTTATACCCGTGTGCTCCACAGCCGAAGGGCTGGGTTTGAACTTGGGACTGGCTCCGTAGGACCTGTGTGACCTTGAGGAAGTCACTTAACATCCCTGAGCTTCAGTTTTCTCATCTTGGAGATAAAAGTACGACATCCTTCATAGTGTTGTCTTAAAGGTTAAATGAGTTTAATACATGCAAAGCCATTAAAACGGTGTTTGGCACATAATAAATGCTAAGTATGCGTTAGCGGTGGCTGTTGGGACCACTGTTGTTACTATTATTAGAATGCGAGGTAGCAGGCCCTTTAAGTATCTCAATTCATCTGATTCTCACAAGGGCTGTAAGAGTTTAGTCTCATAAAAGCCATTTTATACACAGAAAGCTGTGGCTCAGAGAGGCCAAGGGACTTCCCTCGTTTTGAGGTTAATGCTGGGTCCGCTACTCCAGGGGCAACCAAGTGTGCAGGCCATCACGGGGCCCAGGACGCTTCCTGAAGCTTCCCACACCCACACTGACAACCGGGAAACAGGGCAATGAGCTCTGTGGCGGTCCAGGGGTCGTTTCCATTTTATTTGTGCAGCTTTCGGCCCACTTCGTCTTCCATGATACTCTCGGCTGGGCAGGCAGCTCCTGTGCCACCAAGGGCCCCGCTGGCAGCGGACGCAAGGGAGCAGCAGCGCCCGGGGTCCCTCCCCCACCAGCTACCAGCCACCCGCCACGCAGCCCGCGAGACTCACAGAAAGGAGTCACCTGGCCTCCCAGCTGCTCTAGGTGTTACCTAACCCTCGGCCATGAGGTCTGCTCTGGAACAGCCCAGGTGTGCGAACACCAGGTGGGACAGGCAGGGGCCAAGGCCCAAGCTGTTCCTGGACCAATGGCAGGCAGATCGCTCGCAGCTGGATGGGTCCAGGGACCTTAACCTCTGCCTGTGACGAGAGCGTTCAGAAAAGCATGTGGGGCAGGCGCTGCCTCGGATCCAGAATGGGGACCCCTGCCTCCCCAAGTCGGCTTTCATATACAGAGCACCTGCTCTGAGTTCATCGGACACAGTCCTGGCCTCAGGAATGCACAGGTTAGTGAGGGGGCCACGTGGCATGACACACTGAATGCTGGGACGGGGTCTGAGCAAGAAGAAATGCGATCAAAACGGGTAGGGGCACAGCTTCCCTCGTTCACTCAGTCACGATGAAGAGTGCCCACCTCCTGGCAGGTTCTAGGGAGACAACGGTGGCTGAGCATGACACAGTCCCTGTTCTCATAAAACAGAGTCTGGTGACATCTGCCCCAGGGAACCACACGGACCTTCATGGAGAAGCGTCCAGGTGTCAGCTATGCCCCGAGCGGCTGGGTAACCTTGGGGGCTTCCCTTCCCTCTCGGTGGGTTAAATCCCTCATCTGGGAAATGGATACGGCACATTCGGATTACGACACACCATATGGCTTCTATACGTAGATAAATGTCTTAATAGGAGAAAAGTTCGCCTTACGCTAAACGGCAAAAACTGGTAACAGATACTTCACCTTTTCAAATATACACATATGCAAGAATGTGTGCATGTGTGTATGAAATGTTGAATATAAACAGTAGCTGATAAACTGGCCCTTCCAGTGAATATGTGTCCTAGCCTGCTGGGGACCAGCAGAGTGAGTGGCTTAAACAACAGTTTATTTCTCATAATCCTAGAGGCTGGCATGTCCAAGATCAAGGTGCTGGCCAATTCAGTGTCTGAGGACATACTTCCTGGCTTATAGACTGCCACCCACTCCCTATGTCCTCATATGGACTTTCCTCTTTGCTCTCATGGAGACAGAGCTCTGGCCTCTCTCTCTTCTTATAAGGTCACTAATCTCATCACAAGGGCCCCATCCTCATAACATCATCTAAGGCTAATCACCCCCCAAAGACCTACCTCCAAATATCGTCACATAAGTTAGAGCTTCAACGTGTGAACTCAGGAGACGCAAATATTCAGTTTATCACTGCACGTGTGTGCACCTGGCTACATTTATCTGAGCAGCAGATTGCACATGGTTTTTAGTTTTCCTTTTGCTTCTCTGAATTTCCTAAATTGTGCACTGACCACATATTTTAAAATGACAAAATAAGAACAGAAGACCCCTCATTGGCATGTGGCTTTTTGATGGGCGTGACAGCAGTAGGCAGCTGAGGGGTGTGGGGAACAAGGCTGGGCCTCTGCAGGCCGAGCCGGGCTCACATGCGGCCTCCTGTCCTTCCTCGCCCTTCGAGGCTCTCAGCAACTGCAGCGACAACCCCACGCGCTGATAATGAGCTCCAGCGGCTACTTATCAGATGCTCACAGTGTGCTGACCGACAGCACTTGCTTACTCCTCCCTGGATGTCCGTGAACTAGGCGTGCAGTCATCCCCGCTTACAGAAGGGGAAACTGAGGCACGAGGCAAGGAAGACCCACAGCGAGGGATGGCAGAGTGAGGTGCTCAGCACGGAGCCAAGGCCCGTGCTCCTGTCCCTGCACAACCCAGCCAGGCCCTTCCTGCAAAGGCTGTGGCCGTACAGAGGCGTCACCACGGGGGACGCGTGGGAAAGGACTCCGGGCTGTGGGAACGGCCCAGCCGGCTGCCCTGGATGCGTGTCCACGCCAGTGAAGCGAATATCCGGGCATTTCTGTCCCCGTGTGCACGGGCCCCTGCACAGCCAGGTCCGGGGAGCCGGCCCGGCGGGAAGTGGCTGCCAAGCCCTGGCACCAGCCCCAGCCTCCGCGCACCGGGCCAGCTCCGTTGGCCAACTGTCAAGGCTTCAAAGGGGCGTGCAAAGCAAGCTGGGGGACCGGGCCGGACTGGTCTGCCTGGAGCTGAGACGAGAGAACAAAAGGAGGCCGTTGTGGGGCGGTTTGGCGGGCGCCTGCGGCGGGACGGAGCGCGGGAAGCGGAGGCTGCGGGGGGCAGGGCCAGGTGCCGCCAGCAGGTCCCAGTGTGGCTTCTGCAGGCGCGGCACCTGAGGCTGGGCAGGCCCGTGGCTTGGCAGGTGGTGCTGGCTGGTACAGGGCAGCCCCTGCGTCTGTGAGAAACGCAAGGGGTCCGTTAGGCATCTACGCACATCAGAGCGCTCATCCCTCCGTTTCTCCGCTCACCCACTGTGGACTAGCACCCACCGTGAGTCAGACACTTGGAGACATAGGGGACCAGCCGTGAGCCAGAACAACAGAGGCCCTGCCTGCTGCAGGCCCCAGGCCCGGGTGGAGGGGACCCAAGGTCCCCCCAGGATGAATGCAGGGCAGAGCCTCATCACATGGCACTAGGACCTACAGACAGATGCCTGCGCTTCCCTCCGGACTCTGTCATCAGCTGTGACCTCAGGCGTGGGACCGACCCCTGAGCCTCAGCGCCCGGCACTCAGCACGTGTCCAATAAGCGGCACTGGCCAGCACACACACCTGCACATGGGCCGGTGGGGTGAGCCCACCACATAGGATCCTGCCCTCAGCACACTGCTCTTCCAACTTCCTACAGCCAGCTCCCAGCGGAATCACCGCCATGGGGGACGGGAGCCTGGCACATTCTAAGAGCTGGACCAGTGGGGATGGGGGACAAGTGGGGTTGTCATTGCTGCAGGAGAGCACAAAAGGGGCAGCGGGGGGATGAGACAGTCCCTTAACTTGAGTGACAATACCCAGCTTGCTCTTGGTCACAAAGGCAGAGTTGGACCCAGATTCCACCAACTCGGAGCCCCAATTTGCCCCCAGCTCCAAAGACAGTCACACCTGTCCCCTCCCTGCCTCTGAGGTTCTCGTGTGCTTCCTGGAGATGACAATGATAGCACCTTGTGAGCAAGGGACACACGGGTGGCCCATAGGAGAGCTCCAGGTAAGGGACCACGAGGTGGCAGGAGGGGAGCCTTAGAGCACAGGCCTGGGGTCAGGGGCCCACAGTCCCCTCCCAGCTCTGCCAACCCTTCTGTGGGTTGGGGCCAGTCGCATCCCTCAAACGACTTCTCTGTTGGTAAGTGAGGGCACTAGAGCCGAGAGTCCCCCAGCGCGCTCCTCCCCCACCACACGTCCACGATTCTGGACTGGAGGGCGGCTGGGAGGCCGTCAGCAGAAGGCTGATGTCTGCGCTTTTCCCTCAGAAGGACGAGCAGGGCACCAAGCAGCTCTGGGCGCCTCCACCCCGAGCCCTCCCAGGAGGCGGACTACCTCCTGCGCCCCCATCGGCCTATCCTGACACACCTGGTCTCAGCGGCAGGCCACATGGCATGAGGAGAGCGGGGCCGGGGCGCTGGGGAGAGCCATTTCACCTCTGGGAGCCCCTGCTTCCGTGGGGTAATATGGGGCACATGAGACCTGCCTCAGAAGGTCACCACCATGCCCAGCTGAGCTGAAGCCAAAGGCCGCTCCTGGAAATGTTCATTCTTTTCTGGCCACTGTGATCCTATTTGAAAACAAAACCCAGAGAGCAACCCACATGTTCCTTAATGTCCACAGATACCCAAGAGTGACTTAGAAAGAAGCGTGGGATTTTAGAGAGGAGCCCTGGCTTCCAGTCTCTGCTCCGATGCTTCCTCCACCTGCAGGCACTGGGCGAGTCACGCCGGCTCTCTTGGCCTCAGTCAACTCACCTGTAAAATGGGGCCATTCGTAACGCTTCATTCACGGGGTGTGGGAGAGCCACACGGGTAAGCCAGCGTATGTGAGGTTGCTCTGCACACCATGAAGCTCCCACACGGACGGTGCTGAAGAGCTCTATCTTAGAGGCAGGGGCCCTCTGGGTCTAAAAAGGGCCCTGGGACCAATCTCTCGTGCAGGTCTAACCAGGAGCTGGACTGAAACTCGGAATGGATTTCAGGCATCCCTCCTGTCTCATCAAAGGCAGACAGTGCATCACCGGACGTTCTGGCCCAGACTCCAGCCAACACTCCCTGACGTGGCAAAGAGGCAGGGAAGAGTGTGAGGAAGGACATTTAGAGGTGCCATCTAGGGGGCCTCTCTCCCCCCAGGGCTGGAGGTGCTTGACGTGGAGCTTCCGGGCCCCTTGCCAGTGTTTGTTCCGTGCACACTAGCCACGCTGCCTGCCTTCCCCTGGGGTTACCTTAGGGGAGGTGAGATTATTACCTGCTTGTCAGGTAGCTGAGAGGGCGGTGCAAAGGGAGCAAAGAACAGCTCCTCGGAGAAGGTGCCAGCACCAGCAGCTGGCCCCCGGGGCCGGGAACGCCCAGGGCCCAAGAGAAAGCATCCTGCTTCCTCTCCCGACCCGCTGAGCAAACATGGGAGGATGGCAGGTGCCCGGGGCGGCTGGCCAAGCAGGGCTTCTGCCTGCCGCTCTCTCTGCCTCCTGCGCAGCCCGCGCCGGCCTGAGCCGAGGCCCAGTACCCTTCCTGGCCTGGCCCTGCTCCAAGCTGGCAGGTGGAAGGACGGGCATGTCGGTACCCGAATGGGGGCTTCCCTCCACAGCTCCCGCGGGGGGGGCGGGGGCGTGCACAGCCCAGGGGCTCTGGCATTGTGTAGTGCTTATTTTAAGGCACTGACGTGGAGACCGGGAAACTTACCAACACGACATCTCAGTGATGCCCACTGATCCGTGAGATCTGATCCAGACACACGGAGGGCCTGGGAACGCACGTCATATAACCTGGTCCCCAGGTGTAACCTCGAGCAAGCCATGCCCCTTCTCCTGGGGGAGTTCTGCCTGGGTGCTGGCTAAGGCCCCTGGAGGGTGTGAGGGGCTTTAAAAGAAACTGTCCCGCTGGCAGGAAGCCCCCTTGTAAGAGCTCATGCGTCCCCCTCCTCAGCCGCACCCCCAGCAATTCACTGGGTGCCTCTGAGGGGAGGTCCGTCATCTTTAAGACGGAAAGGGCGATTTCTCCCTTGCAGTGAGGATCAAATGAGAATGGCCGAAAAGGACCACTCAGGAGCGTGTGCCCAAAACACAGGGGCTGGTGTTCATCTAGCTCGCCTGTGGTCAATTCTTAAATGGGTACCTGCGTCAAATCATGTTCCCCCCAAGGGATATAGCAGGCTTGCCTGGGGGGTTAAGACCCAAAGTGTTCAGGAGATCAACAGAAACTACTGCTCTGTTGTAAACTAGGACTTTGGCTACTCCACTCCCTAACACACGTGCACACACATGCACCCCCACACGTGCACCCCCACACATGCACCCACAGGGATACACGCCTTCTTTCTCTCTCTCCCATTCCCTGCCTCACTCACTCTATACTTGTCCAACAAATGGCGCCCCTGCTTTTATAGGAAATCAAGTGAATGGGGAAGAGCAGTGATCCCAGCCAAACAGAGAGATGTTCTTGAGTAGAGGAAGCAGGCAAGGTAAGATGCTGAGGGCACTCACAGAGGGGTTACCCGATTTAGCCTTACCAGGCCATTCACTTATTCACTCATTCATTCATTCATCAGGGACCTGATATATCAGACAATGCATTGGGTGCCAGGCAGAAATCAAGTCATCAACTAGTTATTATTGATATCCCCGTGGCCTGTGTCACTAAAGAACGCTGTATGACCACAGACCCTCGCGGCACAAGCACTGAGTGTCTCTGCTTCCGGGTGGTGAGGCAGGGCTCACTCAGGGGTCCGGGAGTGGCTGGTCGTCAGCTGGTCTCACTGGGAGGATTAGAGCACCGTGGTGGTATTCTATGTGCCTCTCATCCTTCTCCTGGAACCAGAAGGCTAGCTCAGGACATCCTTCTCTTGGTGATGGCAGAGGTCCAACAGTGCAAATGGAAATGCTTTTTCAAAGCGCCAATGGGTCTGTTAACATCCCCATGGACCATCACGTAATCCAGTCCAGCATCGGAGACGCAGGGGGCGGCTGAAGAGCCGGGGCAGCCGTGCCATCCATCCGCCGCGCCACGCTGTAGGGGAAAAGGGAGGGTGTGTGCATTCTGTTACTTACATACGGTTACCGAGCCAGGGGCCCCAGGCGGAAGGTGGACTCAGACAGGCTCTTTGGACTGGGCGAAGGCCGGTGCCACTGCTGCTACAGCAGGGGCCTGAAGGAGAGGCGGTGACCCTTGGGACACCGACAAAGTGAACCTGATGCCAGGCTTGGCCCTGCCAGGGGATATTTTGGGGCATCTTGGGTACGGATGGCCTCCGTGAGTGCAGGGGAAAACACCCCCCGTGGCCAAGAGTTGCAGGCTGCGAACTGCCATGCGTCCTGGCCGTCCGACGCTCTCCTTTACCCACGGAGATCCAATAGCAATGAGAGAAGCAGCTGGAACCAGCCAGAGCCCGACCCGGGAGAGCGGGCCTGAGTTAAGTCGTTCCACAGAACGGAATGCAATCCTCCCGGACTTTCCGAGCTTCATCAATCCTGGATAAAAGTCAAGCAAAGGCTCCCGGCTAACTGACCGATCCCCTTCCCATCCCCACCCCCAAATGTCCGTGTTGCCCTGGGGCAGGAAAGCGTGTGGTAAACCACCTCTGCACAGGCTCTACAGTCATGCTGCCTCTCTGGGGCTGAGACCAGGACGCAGAGGCCGAACAGGCAGCCACACAGATACCCAGCATCTGACTCAGTGGCGATGGGCTGGGGCCCAGGCGACAACAGTTTGAACTAGCAGCCCCAGATGACTCGAATACAAGCCTCCTTGGATCACATTTTGAACCCCTTCTCCCCAAGATGGATGAAGGGGTACAGCTGTCAAATCATTCCATGCCCTGCGGAGACCACACCAGTGGGGAAGCAGGCTCACATAAACGCGTGTGCACACCCATGCGTGTACACAGACCGTGAGGAGGGCCTGTAATAGCAGCAGCCAGCAGGCACTTGCCATTTCCCACGGCAAGCCTTATTTTAAGCCTAGCACACACTATCACATCTAAGCCTCCCAGTAATTTTGTGAGGCAGGGGACCTTTTTATTGCCACTTTTCAGATGAGGAACATCAGTTACCCGCAGCCAACCGCGGTCCAAGCATCCGAAGCTCCAGGGCCAGTGAGCTGTGAGGTCCAGATGCTGACTCCGGAGCCCAGGTCTCCCGCCCCGAGGTGCTGCCTGCCACCCAGCGCTCAGCCTCTCCCGCAGGGCGCCCTTGTAAAGAAGAGAGCAAGCTTGCTGAACTTGCCTTGTGGTCCCCGCTCCCTGAGCAAAAGTGCTGAGCTCATTAACACGTTCACAGAAGCCTTTTCAATGGGGAGTGACCTTGTCATATTACCTGTCATTTTCTTTGCTCACCTTCTCAAGCTAGCTTTCCCCATTCTCTGTCTGCCACCATGGGGGGGGGGGGGGGGGCTTGGTGAGGGAGGAGCCACAAGGCAGGCAGCTTCCCCTGGGTCTACTGTGTGCACCCAGGTAAGGAGCCTGCCCTCCTCACATAGCCCTGCTGGGGCTATGCCCTTCCCTTTGCAGACAAAAAAATGAAGACATAAACAGCCTCCCCACAGCCACATGACCGGCCCAAGGCCCAGCCCTGTATTTGAACTTCAGTCTTGTCTAATCTAGAGCCCAAACTCTCGCCTCTTCTAAAATGTGCTGCATGCGCCTATGTCAAAGCTCTTGGGGATTCGAAGAAAATGTCAACACCCAGGCTCAAAAATGCGATGACCATCTTTACTGGAGGGAAAGGAACTTCCTGTGTAGTTATTAAAAGTCATGAAGAGGGGCGGGGGTAGCACTGGGAATAGGAAATATGCAGCTTCCCAGCAGAGGGGGCGTTCTGGAGCCAAGGAGATGTACTTTCTGGGGCAGGGTCAGCCCGCCTGTAGCCACCCATGCCGGGGCCACCACAGAGGCCCCTGGGCTGGGCTCACGCTCGGCTCCTCAGAGCCCTCGCTGTGGACGTGGCTTCTGAGGATGGGGACGGGCCTCCAGCCAGCACCCAGCAAGACAGACACTTTGGCAAACTTCCCTAGGATGGAATATGGAAAGAGTTTCTTTCCCTCCCTACGCCGTGTTTCCCCAGCTTGGGGAAAAAATAGAAGGAAAACAAAAGGAAGGAAAATGGGCCTCCCTACCCCAACAGAGGATAATAACTCACAAATGGAAAATCCACAGACCGAAAAATGAAATTCTAAGGGGCTTCAGTGAGGCTGTGACTTTGGACTCGGTCGTTTCACTTGGGATGAATCTGTAAAACAGGAATCTTCCTCGTCATGTCCACAGCCCCACGTCTGTGCGAGAGGAACATCTTTGAAACTGTAAAGCGCTGTGCACATGTGAAGTGGTAAAAATAGTAACAAGCAAGGACCCACCGCAATAATGCTAATGACCTTCACCCAGGGCCCAAAAGTTGTTCTCCCTCAGGTGGGTGGAGCACATGGTAGCTGAAGAGGAAGGTGGCACAGTTTAGGAGACACAATGCCGAAGGCTCTAGAGCCACACTACCTGGGTGGGAAATTGGGCTCTACTACTAACTAGCTGTGTGATTTTGGATTCATCACTGAACCTCTCTGTGCCCCAGTTTCCTCATTCATAAACCGTAGCGACTCACAGTCCCAACTTCAGAGCACTACTGTCAGGATTAAATGATCTGATCCATGGTGATGTGTCAGCTATTACTATAAAATTGGTGGTCTAATATTATATCATAAATAGTAAAATATTCACAATGTTTGGGCCATCTTTGAAGTGAATACATGCAGCTCCTAAACACAGAAATGCTGTTGCAGAAAGGATGTATTAAAAATACTTCTGAGATATCTGAAGATCTTAGAGGCATCCATTTTGAAATAAAAAAGAATCCACTGAATGAACAGTCGTTTAAGGGACATTTTCATGAGCAACTGTAGGTAATACTCCTAATATGTTCCATTGCTTCTCTCCTTCATTCTGACATCCCGTGACTAGGTTGTGAGCACAGGTGATGAGCGTCCTTGTGCCAAGGCACTGGGGGAGGGAAGGGAGGAAGGGACCAGGCCCCAAAAGCATTTACAATTTGATGGGGACTTGTGCATCACACATATAAATGACAGTACCTCTGGGGATGTGGAGAGGGCTGCAGGGACGAGATGGCCCTACAGGAAAGGTAGCACTGCAAGATGGGGGTTGGGAGGGCTGGTTGGGCAAGGGGGCAAGAGCAGAAGCCAAAAGCGCAGAGGGAGTCCTAAGAAATCCAGCTGCAGAGGCATGCTCCTGTCCCCGCCGAGGCCTCGGAATTCTCGGCTAAAGGGTTGGCACTGGATTCAGCAGGTAGAGGAGCACCACAGATGGCTACACCTGAGGAACAAGCGATGCGGGCAAGGTGAGCTTCAGGAGGGGGCATCTGGACACGAGGTGGACGATGGTGGGAACAGGGCAGGCCTGGGGGTGGAGAGACCCCTTAGGAAGCAGCCGCAGCATCCAGGAGGTCTGCCTCCTGGGGCTGGACCCTACCACGGGGGGGTAAAATCCACTGAGTGGTGACGACAGCTGTCAGGAGAGATGAACTGTCTGGAAGACGGTGACATCAGCTCATTCGGGAGAGTCCGGAGAAGCGAGGCTGGGACGCGGCACAAGGGAGACACGTTGTTGCCCCCTGATCCACGGTTTCACTTTCCGCGGTCTGGGTTACCCATGGCTGACCGTGGTCCAAAACTATTAAACGGAGGATCCCAGAACTGAACAGTTCGTAGGTTTTAAATGGCGTGTCATTCTGAGGAGAGCGATGAGATCTCTCGCCGTCTCTCTCCCTGTTGCTCAGGATGTGAATCATCCCTTTGTCCTTTGTCCCCACACTATAGACTTGACCTGCCCGTTCGTCACTTAGTCACTCAGTTATCAGATCAACTGTCACCGTATGGCAGTGCTTGTTCCAGTGACCCTTATTTTACTTCATAATAGCCCCAAAGCACAAGAGTAGTAATGCTGGCAATTCAGATGCACCAAAGAGATGCCAGTACGTGCTTCCTTTCGGTGAAAAGGTGAAAGTTCTCAACTTCATAAAGCATTTTATCATCTCACATTATCACCAGAAGGGTGAGTACCACACAGTTAGATATTTGAGAGAGTGAGACCGCATTCACGTAACTTTCATTACAGCCTACTGTAACAATTATTCTATTCTATTCTATTCTTAGCTATTATTGTTCATGCCTTCCTGTGTTTAATTTATAAGTTAAACTTTATCACAGATATGTGCGGATAGGAAAAAATATAGTATGTATTGGGTTCAGAACTATCTGCCATTTCAGGCATCTTCTGGTCTTAGAACGTGTCCCCCATGGATGAGGGGGCGCTATTCTGAGCCAGGACCCATGTTCCCAACCACTATGGCTCTATTGGTTTTCTACAGCTGCTGTAATAAATGGTGGGACATTTAGAGGTTTACACAGCACACACACATTGGTTTCCTCACAGTTGTGTAGGTCAAAGCGTGCGGTGGCTCAGGGGGCTCTCTGCCCCAGACAGCACAGGCTGGAGGTGAGGTGTCAGCTGCCCAGGCTCCAACAGGAAGCTGTGCGACGGACCCGGAGTTCACTCACGCACGCTCTTGGCCACATTAAGTTCCCTGCATTGCAGGAGTCAGGCCCGTTTCCTTGCTGGCAGTCAGCTGGGGGCCACCCTGAGACAGCAGTCTTCCCTCCAGTCTCACATGTGGAACCCTACATTTCAGCACCCCAACTCCTCCTGATACCTGGAATCTCTCTAACTCTGTGCGTTAACCTTAATTACACCTGCAAAGTCCCTTTGCCATGGAGAGTAACATTTTCACAGGCACAACCCCAGAGATTCAGGTGTGGACATGGCAGGGGGAACAGTGTTGGGGGGGGGGGGGGTAGATTCTGCCTAGCAGAGCTTCTCTGCGTCTCCACAGGACGCTGGTAGACATCACAGGATAAATAATAAGGGGTGGTGGGTGCAATCATGGGTGGCAGCCCCGCGTTGCCAGGAATCTTGGAAACGAAGCACTTTGCCAGCCCCGGGGAGGGAGCACAGGGACCAGTGAGATGGCAGGAAAGGTTTCCCAAAAGAAAAGTGCGATGATCTAATGGAATCTGAACATGAGCAGGAGTGAAGGGAGCTGCTTAGCCTATGGACGATTAGAATAGCGTGTTTGGAAGAAGCCAGAGACTGGAAGAAACTCTCAGGAAACATGCCAGGTCTGACATGTGCACAGTGACGCAGGAGCTAGCATCCCCGCACACTAAGACGGCTGTCACCCTCCTCTCTCCTGGAGGGGTGATTCTGCCCTGCTGAGAACCTTCCAGAAACAGCATGGTGCACCTTCATGCCCCCCCCCCCCCCATCCCACGAGAGAAGGGAGCTAAATGAATCTGCATGTGCTGGTCTGGGAAGAGGCCTGTGACACAGGAAATGAGAATGTCATGCTGACCAACGCATGGAGCAGGTTGCCAATTTCCCAAAAGAAAAAGGAAAGCAATTCATTTGTGAGCACACACCGGTTTCCCAAAGCCAATTGTTAAACATTCAAGAATTTAACAACTGGTGTTTAAACTTTGGTAGCCTGAAATCGGCCGTGGTGGGCTTTCACCACAGAAATCAACAAACCTACAATTCGGGACTTTTATTCCTTCCTGTGAGGTTGAACAGTGCACCACGGGGTTTGTACGAATTTCCAGATAACAGGGACTGTATCTCAGGAAGAGGTGGGATGGGTTTCACAGCGCTGTTGGTCAGTTCCCTTCCTTATATTATTAGTTTTTAAAATTGGTGCAATTATAGCGATGTTTAATTATTTTCCAGATATAAAAAATACGGATCATAAAACCAAGGCCAGCCTGCTGAAATCCCCACTTCCTAGGTTCCCTTCCCTCGAGGCAACTGCAGCATCCTGAGCACCGTACCTGCCTCCAGCCAGGCCAGGCGCAGCGGGCGCTGACGTTCCCAGGCGGACGGGAACCTCCACCCTATGAGAGGCCGCTTGTCACTGACCACACTGCTGGGAACTGGGCAGCCCAGGCCAGCCAGACAGCTGAGGGCCTCCCAAGGTCCTCCCAGGAGGCTGGAATGCCTCCTTTGGGAAAATAGTTTCACCAGCTGCAGACTGAGACGCAGACCTCACACCTCCTCTGCTACGATCATTATGACTCATATGCAGATTATCAAGAAACGGGAAAGCCAGCCCTTGCCCATGTGATGTTAGAGCCAGAGAATTCTAAGGGGGTGGTGGTGGGGGAGGAGACCCCTGCACCACACACAGCAACACGAATCACCCAACCGCCCAGCCAATGGGAGACTTTCTCATTTGTAACGCCCTGAGTAACACACGCATCAAAGCCTAGCAGCACAGGCCTGAGAAGGGGCGCTCCTGCCCAGTAGGCTGGATGGGGACCTGCCCACAGACCAGCTGAGCCTCCCCCAAGCACACACTCCCCGATTCACCCTGCTTTCACTGTGTTTCCACCTGGAGAAGGGATTTTTTTCCCCACCTGGAACAGTTCAGCATCTTCCCTCTGGCACCTCCCCAGCAGGTCAGAGCCACACCGTCAGGGGCTTCCAGGGGTCTAACAGCGAAGCCTCCGCTGGCCCTCAGCCCGGGTGCCCGGCACGGAACAGCTGATCATGACATGCCTGCTGCTCTGTGGGCCCTTTGAATTCTCCGACCTTCTATAGCATTTGTGTCTTTCTGTATTATAGCATCATGCCACATTAGCACTTTGCCCCCCGTCCTCCTGTCCCGTAAGGTAGCCCTTTTGAAGCACCACTACGATGCTTAAATGGCTGAATAATCCATTCTCCGCATGGGCTACAGCACCTCCAACCATTCCCGTCCTCTCTGACGTTGAAGCTGTGTCTGACTTTTCACTGTTATAAATACCACAACGGCCAACATCTTTGTGCATAAGGACAGCAGGAGTCCGGAAAGTAACTCTGAAGCAGGTCTCCGTGTTTGCAGTCGTTACAAACGCCCAGATTAGGCGTGGCTCACTCACACGTGGCCTCGTCCCTGACGTGGGGACATGAGGACCCCAGGGACGGAGCTCCCGTCTGACAGGCGACAGGCTGCAGATGGCTGTCAACACCAAGCAGGGAGTGTCCAGGTCTATTAGTTGAGACTGAAAAATTAAGGAGGTAGCTGACATAGTTCTTACTATATGATGAGCTAGACAGCAGGAATGCCAGGGTCTCACGAACGTACCCATCCTCTCTCTTACCGTCACCACTGCCCCGGCACACTCTGACAAAGTCCGTCTGCATGGCCCAGGAGCTGGCGATATGTGCAGCAGCAGTCTGGGAGCTTGATCTAGGGTCACGAGGCTTTCATTCAGGACCGGGACCTTGGACTTGAGACCAGCTGAGTTTGCACTGACTCTGTAAGTCTTTCAACCTCTCTGAGCGTCTGTTTTTCCATCTATAGGCAGGTAGGATGACGACCAGAAGATGTCTGAGGTCCCCTTTCGGATGGTCTATGAGTCTCTGAAACCCACATAGACACAAGGGAGCTGCCAACCCAGGAAAGACAGGGGCCTGTGCTCACCTGGACTGCGACCCTCTGTCCTTCAGACCCTGCACAGCACTGGAGCTCTGACTCTGGAACTAGCCCTGTCCAGCCAAGATGACAGCATCATGTCACCCTTGTGGACAATATGCCTGGTTATCCCCAACAGGATGCAAGTGAAGTGCCCATATACCACTTACAGGGCAAGGTACTTAAGATGTGGCTTTGCCTTCTCTCCCCTCCCTCTCCCCTCTGCCAGCTGGGTGGATCTCAAGGTCCCTGAATGACGGCAGACCAGCAACAGGGAAGAGAGCCGAGTCTTCCAAGGCACAAGAAAGCGCCACCCACTGACCAGGAGGACCCCGCGCTGCCTGCGCTGTTTTGTGAGAAATAGACATCTTTTGTGCTAAGCTGCTAAATACTAAGGGTTTATTTGTTCCAGAATCTAGAGTTACTTGAACCAAACAGTCCCCCCACTTTGTTGTTGATGCTGGAGGAGGAAGCTGAGATGCCAAGTGGAATATTAAATCGGACAGAATTACTCTTCCGGTAAGGCGCTGATTCCCGGTGGTTCCTCTTATAGTTTATGGTCTTTCCACAACGCCCAGCTCTTACCACGCTGAGAGCTCCAGGTGAACGGGCTTCAGGGGGAAAATACTCTGAAAAGTACAAAGCACTCTAGAAATAACCACGTTACACTTGTCATCAGCTTTCCTGCCCCAGCCACGGTCCCTTTTCTCAGCCAGGTTCAGTCTCTCCAGAATCTGATTTCCCATGGAAACAGAGAAAGAAAACATAGTAGCAGACATCACTAACCATTCTCAAAGCCTTCTCATTACTTTGAAATGAGTAAAAAAAAAAAGAAAGAAAAAAAAAATCCTCTTCATCCCTGGGGTCCCTACCTGCTTTCTATTCTGTTCATTCTGAGCACCACGCACAGCCAGACACGGCCAGGCTGCTTGACAGAGAGAAGTTTTCAGAAATGAGTCCTGTGTTTGACAGTGGGGCCAAATGTGCAGCTGGGGCATTTCAAGGTCCTCACTTCCCTGCACATAATTAGTCAGCTTCTAGCAATGATGAGAATCTGAGGACTTCACAGAACAGTGACCTTCTTGGGCAGCTCCAAGGGGACAGCACCCATCACAGGACTCTGGGTTGTGAGCACTGACTGACAGCCTCAAATCACTAGCCACCCTTCTGTTAAGAGATGAGGACAAACTCCCAGAAAAAAATGATAGGCTGTCCAGCTACTCTCTGTGCATTCACGCGCACCTACTGTGTGTCACTGTGAAAAAACAGGCTTAAGAGACATGTTCATTTCAGGTGCACACATTTTCAGGGGCCCATTACCCTTGGGGTTTCCATTTCGATCACAGCAGTTACAGTGTCCATGCTAATGTGTGTTTAGATGGTTGTCTTTCCCAGAGGACTATGAGGATGTCTGTCAAGGTCTGTTCATCTGTGTGACCCATTTAACACAGATTCTTGGGATGTGTTAACTGAACTGAATTGGCCCAAAGCAAGGAAGGAAGGGAGGGAAGGAATACAAAAATGAACAAAACGCATTTGCTAAGCCCGAGGCAATGCTGGTAGATAAATATTGAGGGTAGATAGGTAAGTAATTACCAAATTTCTGAATATTTTGTCATTTCTTTTACCATACTTGTTGAAAGATGATTATTATTTTTATCAAAAGATTGAATTTTTCCCTTCTTTCCCATCATTTGGTTGAAGAAATAGTGTTTCTGTTAATGAAGTCAGCAGACATCTAATATTTTATATGCTTTTGAGCTCTATGACTTATTATTGATATACTTTATTATTAGCTCGATTATGTCATTTGATAAAATGCTGGTGTGTATACATATTAGTTCAACCACATAGTTATAACGTCTGGGACTATGTGGCTATAAATTCAGTGGGAGAAATAATTCGGTACTAGTGACTAGCCTGCAATAACCTCATGCAAGAGGTAACTAAGTAAGTGAATACTGAAGTGAAAAAGAAAAGAGCTTAGATCAATCTTAGCTTCTGTTCCCAGGATAAACCTGGCTTTCAGGCCCCAGCCGGAAGTGAGCCCCTAAACCTCACTGGATGATTGGGAGGAAGAAGAACCCAATGCATGAGAGGGCTCAGCATTTTGCCCAGTACAACGACTCAGTAAAGACACATCTATATTCTACCTTTACGATTATCACCACCATTGTAATCATTCCGGAGGGTGCCACCCATGGAGATGCCATACCAGCGTAAGCCAAAGGACTTGGAAAACCAAAATTGGGTTCAGCATTTCGCAACTACAGGAGGTGAGGAGGCAGCCCAGTGAGCAGAAGGAAACAGGGCCTGTTCGGAAGAATGAACCTGAGAAGGACCAAGGAACATGGAAGAGAAGGGGGGGTAGTTCCTTCAGGAGCTAACTCAGTGAACACGCCAGAGCCTGCTGGAAGAACGTTACCTAGTAGAGGGGAGGTTAGGGTAGTCAATGTTTGTAAGCTCACTGCACACAGCGATATCCTTCAAGAGACGTTAGGTTTGTTCCTGCACTTCCCTTCTCGGATCGAGGGAGTATCTGCTCTGAAATAGGAAAATAAACCTATACATAAAAATAAACCCACCCAAATGAAAATTCACATTAACTGCAAAAGCCTGGTTGTCATTAAAAATTCCTGAGAGGAACTGATGACGGCTCACTAATTAATTGGGCTTAGCGCTGTCAAGCACCACTTAACAAGGGATTGCTCCTTAGAGGAGCAAATATGGTGACTGTCACTTGGCTTATTCCTCATTTGCACTCTTCTGGGGAGACCAAAAGGCTCCATGCTTAGGAATAATGTCCTCCCTAAAGTTTTCAAGGGTGAACAATTGCCAGCTACCTTAGATAACGGGAAGATGAGTCAGCCAGTCACTGTCACTCAGCAGGAACCACGGGCCACCTTCGTGTCTACAACGAACAGACATTAAGGATCAGATGTGCAGATGCGGATAGTAGAGTAAAAAATGGGCGAGTTTCCAATGGGTAAGAATGTTTTCATGGCACTGCCGGGTCAGGAAAATACAACAGAAATGGAGTTGGATGAAGACATCAATACTAACACACATGTAGAAACACAACCGCACACACAAACCACATGTTTATTACTTTCCCACTATAACACTGAAACATGCTCTTTGTTCAAAAAAAAAATTACAAAGTAAAAGCTCCTACTTTTTCACACCTTCCAACCACATTGCCCAGAAATGTACATGCCTTTCTCAGAATTTCTCCCATGTGTAGAGAAATATGCATTTGTTCTGACTAAATTTGACAAAAGTGGGCCGATTCTATACTAAATGTGCAACTATTCTTCCTCAATTAACTGATTATGGTCGTTCCAGAAGGTATCCAGCCACGTAATGTGAAAAATAGAGATTTATTGAAGAAGATACAAGAAACATTATACTTAGGACAATGATGCCTCAGTCCCCTTCAAAGTAGGCATCTTGGGACCTCACACAGTTCTCCCAATTGCCATCAGATGTCCTGTTGTATTTTCCTGAATCTCATGGACAGTCTGCAATCTATTCCCTTTCAAAGGTGATTTTAGTTTTGGGAAAAGCAAGAAGTCGCAGGGCACCAAATCTGGGCCTTACGGGGGGCTAAGTCACCTGGGTGATTTGATGTTTTGCCAAAAACTCTGCATGAGACATGATGCATGAGCAGGTGCATTGTCGTGATGAAGCTGCCAGTCACCAGCTGCCCACAGCTGTAGCCTTCTCAGTCATTGAAATAGTTTCCACAGAGGAATATTACAGATTAATGCAAAATTTGATGCAGGTTCATCATTCTACTCGCTCAGTCATTTTGATTGCGACAGCCACAGTACACATGCTCACTCAACGGCATCCACAACCCCCACTGACGAGTACAGTGAAGTCGTCATTGTTCACACATACACATTCCAGTCCACTCTCCTTGGCTGCCAGGTTACATTAATGTCATTATATAAACAATGGCTGGACTTTTTCCGGACAGACTTGCGCGCGCTCATGTGTGCATGCGTGTGTGTGTGTGTGTGTGTGTGTGCGTGTATGTGGTTATCTTGTTTGTGTTTAAAATGTCTTACTTTTCTTTTTGAAATAACTTCACACTCACAAAAAGAGTTAAAAATACACTGAATTCCCATGGCTTTGCAATTTCTCAATACTGATATCTTGTATAATCGCAATACAACTATCAAATTGTATCAGGGAACTAATATTAATAATACACATGAAAGCCTGTATTAGAAAACATACAAAATCTAAGACATTTCGTAACAAAGAAATGAAGTAAACAGGAATAGAAGTTGTAACACTTTCTCACACCCTGTGGTGGGTTAAACTATAGTCTCTGAAAAAGATATATTGACATGCTCACCACAATACCTATGACTGGCCTAAGTTGGAAATAGGGTCTTTGCCGAAGTCATCAAGTGAAGACAAGGTCGTATTGGATTAGGGTGGACCTCATCCTTATAAGACCAGGGAAATCTGGACAAGAAAGAAGGTCATGTGAGGATAGGAGCAGAGACTGGAGGGATCCAAGTATTACGCAAGCTAAGGAGGGCCAAGGACTGCCAGCCAGCCTCAGAAGCTAGGAGAGAGGGGGGGAAGGGCTCTTCCCTGGAATTTTCAGAGGCAATGCAGGCTGGGTGACAACTTGATGTCAGGTTTCCAGCCTCCATAACTGGAAGACAACTGATTCCTGTTGTTTTGTTTTTACCCACGTTGTTTGCGGTACGCTGTTACCAATGCCCACACACCTGCACAGCCCCCTGTGGAAGGCTCTGATAGAGAATTAGAGCGGTGTTTTGATACAGTGGATCATTGCATCAACTGCAATCACTGAGCATTCCCGAGGAATGTCATGGTTTATGACATCGTACCCTGAGAAACATAAAGTTTCAGCCTGGGAGTGACAAGACTGTCGGCATGCCTCGTCAGGAAGGGGAGTTCAGACAATGACAGGGTGGCTGGGCGCACAGGGGGAGCCACGCAGCAGGGCTGCTTTTGCTCTGCAGACACGCCCTTCAGTGAGCAGAGCAGAGCCATGGTGAGTGTCAAGTGTGGCCGGGATCACGCCCCAGGGCAGCTTCTGCTGTGCAAGGCTGCAGAGGAAACTCCCTGAGAAGCACGCGGCCCACGCTTTCTCCCCTGCCAGCCTCACTTCCCCCTGTCAGCGTGGCCTGAGCTTATTTTGACAAGGCTGTTTCCACCCACATGGGCACATACCCCTGCAGACACCGAGGAGTGCAGTCCACCCTGGGGACCAGTGTTCATCGTGGAAAACCCAAAGCATCACCTCCAGGCGCGGCAGACGAGCCCCCCGGGGGGCACCCGTGCCTGTGGGCAGGCTGGGTGTGTGAGATGCAGGGCTTCCCGGCAGGGGCTGCAGGTGGGCAGTGGGGCGACAAGCTTGGAAAACCTGTGTCAGGCTCCGCTGAACAAAGGAGACAAGGCTGGGAAATACAGAAATACACCTGCGTGTTCATCAGGCGTCACCATGGGAAGAGGAAATGTACTGGCTATCTCAACAGGCAGAATTTCAGATAAGAATAAACCGCTTACTGAAAGGGCAGAAGGGGGACCGAGGGATCTGAGAAGCAGGGGGCTGCAGAGAGCGAACACATCCCTTCGGGGAGCGGGGTGTACAGTGAGATTATCAGTGAGAACCCCAGAGGAGCCTGCAGAGCCCTGACTGCGGATGTCACCTGTATCAGCAGCCAATGAGGCTGCTACCCAGAGGGTGGGACAAAAAAACCCTGCGAACTGGAAGCAACTGCTGCTTCGGGGACCAGGGGCTGCTGCGAGGGGCAGAAATGTGGCTACAGTGACAATGTTGGTAACAGGAAGCAAATCAGAAGGGGCAAGGCCCCCCTTCTTCCCCAGCTCCCAGTCTCCCTTGGGGCCACAGATCTGGCCTCACTGGGCCGGCAGTCCTTTGGGACCACAGTTAGCGGCCACAGACCGGCCATGGCACCATTTCTTTATACTGGGCATGCACAGAGGCACTCATTAAAGTTACAGACTCATCAGGCACAGGCCCTGGGCCATCAGCAGGACATGGGCCAGGTGTCCTGGCCCCTCAGTGGCCTCGCATGCCTTCCAGCTCCCGACCCATCCCTGCGGTCTGCCCATCAGGCCCTCATCACTTACTTATATTGCCTGCGTGACCCCTGTGGACAACTGAGTTTGAGATGCCGGGGTGACAGGGAAACCAGGCAGGGGATTCTGCATTCTATGTGAATTTCATTCGCACTCAGTGCACATCAGGTTCCAAGAAGCCACGTGTGCATGGATCCCCCCGCAAGCTCCAAATCTGAGTGGATGAACCACTTCCTTGGTTTTAGGGGTCATGCAAGGCACTGCCCAGGCAATGTCCGTGCGGAAACGACAAATAAGCAGATAATTTTTAAAAGAAGATGGGTGCATTTCTGATACAGTAAGCCCAGGGGACTCCAGGAGTGTGGAACGGGGGAGACGGTATGGAGTCGGGGTGACATGAGAGAGAGGGGCAACAGAGAAGGCTTCCCACTGGAGGACAGAGGACTAAAAGGCCAGGAAGGGAACTGTGAGCATGGCAGCGTTCCAATCTGCAAGCGCCTCTGGGCAGCACACATTTCTGAGTGTCCCACTGTGTCCAGTTCATCCTGACTTCTGCTCCTGAGACCACACTGCCCACAGGGGAAAGTCCAGTGCTGTCAGCCCATGTGGACTTTCAGACCTTGCCATTCATTACCTCCTCTTGCCAACCAGCATCGACAAAAAATAAGTCTGTTCAAATGTGTGTGGAGTGTGATAATGGATTAGAACCAGACATCAGCAGGGACTCATGGTTAGTCTGATTCAGCTATAGAAGAATACCGATGGCAACAGGTAGGCATATGCATATACACACGGGTTAGTACACATGCACATATGTCACTGCTCTGTCGTTTGAGAAGGCCTAGAAAAATGACATCCCAGTAACAATGAGCACAGCCAGCACCCAAATCTTGGTTTCTAAAGCCATTCGGCAATAAAACAAACCAGAGCTCCCTGGAGGAATGAGTCCATTTTAAGTCCGAGGAAGGTAATACACAAGATGAGCCTGGAGCATCTTACAGTACCAGAAAGTAAAAAGAAAAATGCTAGAAAAGAAAAAAAAAAAAAAAAGCCCACAATGATGGAGGTATATCAAAAGGATGTAGGAGCCAACTGAAATTGCACTCAATGGCCAAAGATGGAGAAATCTGAGCAATAAAATAAATAAAGTCATATTAGACTACAATCCAAAGTATATAATAAATATTCATGAGTTCATACCGATGTAAGTGAATAAATGGGGAAGAAGAGAGAAATCTCATGTGGATAAGAATGTGTGCAGATTCTCCACTCAAGGGGAGCATATCCCCCCGCCCCCCGCTTCAGTGTGGGGTGTGTATGGTGACTTCCTTGCAAGCACACAGAAGGGGCATGGGGGCAAGGAGAGTATCTTGACAGGGGAGAAATCTGACAGGCAGTACCGCAGCCATGGAGTCAAGGTTAACATTAACAGTGATTAGACATGTTGACGGTCAAGAGTCTTGATATAATGGGATGAAAACAGCACACTGCCTCTGCGGTCTCCTTCCCAAAACCCATCATCCCAGCATAATGAGAAAAACATCAGACCCACACGAATAGGGGGCGCTGTGCAAAATACTAGATCAGTGCCCCTCAACACTGTCACGGTAACCAAAAACACGGGAACTCTGAGGAACTGGGACAACCCAGAGGAACGTAAGGAGACCCGGTGGCTAAAGGTCGTGTACTGTACTGGGTGGGACCTGGTAACAGGAGAAAGCATCAGCTAAAAACTCAAAACTAAGGAAATCGTTTAGTCAATAATAATGCATCGATATTGATCGTTTATTATAACAAATGTGCCACACTGATTTAAGATGTCAGGGAAAACTACTTGGGGGGTATATGGAACCATTCTAAGCTACCTTCACGATTTTTCAGTGAAATCTGAAACCGTCCTAAAAGTAAAGTTTCTGTTTAAAAACTGTGGAGGACGTGTATACCTGTAGGGGGTACAGGTAGACAAGGATGGCACCTGGAACACTTTCTCCAATTTGGTCCTTGTCGTGGATATTTGATGCTGTCCCAATGAACTCAAACATGTTTGCAGTCAGAAAATGGAATTGTGTCAATGTGAAATGTGCAAGCTGGGAGGGACCGTGACAGCCATCCAAGCGCTTGCTTTCAATTAGAGCTGGGGACAATCAGGTTCAAAGACATGAAGCAAGTGGTTAATGAAGGTGTCAGCTCAACACCCATTGGTAAAGCATCGTGGGTGTGTGTCTTCGAGGATTCACAGGCCATCATGTCATCTGGTTCCTCAGAAAAGCCTGCTCTGCAGAGGAGGGATCCGAGGCTCAGAGGGCCAAGAGCCTTTTCCCAGCGCAGGCTCCCAGTGGCAAAAGCAGAGTCCTGGGCTCAGGGCTGCTTCCCAAGCATCTGTATAGCGCCCCTCCCCCACCCCATTTCCCCATGGCCGCCTTCCCAATTTCCTCCCTTTCCAGTGGGGGCGGGGCTGATGCTCAGGGAGGAAGTGAGCTCAGGGAGGACAGCACTTAAATTGGATTTTCTCATTTCTATGTTTGTGAAACTGTCACTTAACCCAACATTTTTAAAGCCCCCCCCCCCCAATTCTAATTTTTCATGGGGACAAAGCCAGGGTACCTGCGCTCTACAACAGCAGAAAAATGCCCGTATGAGTCTTTGAGGCCAAACATCATACCACGCCGGGACAGGTCAATTCTCTAGTTTTACAGTTTTATCTTGGGAGGGAAAAAATTCTTAGGATGCCTTGCCTCCCACCAATGGGTGTGTTCTTCATAAAGGCACCTACTGTCCCCAGCTCTGGGTGAAGGACAAACGTGGAGAGAAAGGGGGCTGGGAGCAGAAGAATGTGAGTTCCAGAAGAGCAGTCACTATGGCAACAACAGGGCCAGCGCCTTGGCCCTGCAGGGCTTCTCGAAGCCATCACACTCCAGAAGGAGCCCTACTGTGTGCCACGTGGGGCTCTGGGCTAGATTTCATTACACTGGAGAGAACCTGGAGCCCCAGCAGGGACTGGGAGACATCTCGGGATGACAGTAAGTGGCATTAATGGATGGAATGACCTGGGACAGGTAACCCCTGCTTCAGTTTAGCAAATGGTCCTTTTGTTAGTAAAAGCTTTTCAATGTTAGCTTTGAGTTTTGTTTTGTTTTGTTTTTAAAGAACTTGAAATTATGTAGAAGCACATTGCACTGGGATGTGCTTCACATATATTCCAGGCAAAGATTCCTTTCTCTGCCACCTTGGACACGTCAGTGCGTCTCTACCCCGATATGCTCTAAAGAGTAAATGAGATGTTATATGGAAAGCTCTGGGGACACCATGAAAAATACATTTGAGCTATTATGGTTTATATTATTACTATGGGTAGTGTGCGTAGTAGTGTTTTCATCACCACACTAGTACCCAGCACCACCAGTGCCCCTACCCACGCGTTATTAGTGGTGCCTACTAGTCGCTGCTAGACTTCCCAACACTTAGCTATGTCGGGAGGCAGATGGGTAGATGGACTGATAGCATGCACACATGAGTGAAGAAATAAGCAAGGGATGAAGAGATGCCTGTAACGCCAGCCGTGCATGTTAAAAGGAAGCAGCCCATGGGTCACAAACAGCCCTCAGGGGTCCTGAGATGTCTCTTTCCAGGAGCCTGATGCTGTGACCAGAGGGCGTTCAGTAAGGACCTACTTTTGTCTGAGCACGGAAGAGAGGAAGAGAGAAATCCATCAAATGAGCCCAGCACAGGAAACCCCCAAAAGTCAGCAGACAGACAAAACAGGCCAACAGGAGCTCTTATGGTTATTCGCGTCAAGCTCCTTGTTTTAAAGAGGGGGGTGTCATGGTTCAAGGTATCAGCTGAACTCACACGCAGAAAGAGTGGCTTTGGGGCCCAGGCGCTCAAACGGCCTGAGCTGTGCATCCTCTGTGTTTGTGGGCTCAGACTGCAGAGCAAAACCCCCGAGGCTGCACGGCTTAGCCAGCAGACAGCTGTTTCCCACAGTTCTGGAGGCAAGACCGAGGTTCCAGCTGCTGCGGTTTCCGCTGAGAACTCCCTTCCTGGTTTGTGGACACTTCCTTGCTGTGTCCTCCCATGGCAGGGAGGGAGCGCTGTGACGGGTCTCTTCTTAAAGGACACTAGTGCTCTAGATCAGGGCCCCACCCGTGTGACCTCCTTTAACCTTACTTACCCCCTTCATTCAAACGGCCACGCTGGGGGTTAGGGCCTCGGCATATGCAGCTGGGGCGGGAGATGGGGAGACACACACATTTAGTCAGTAGCACTGCAGATCCAGGTGTTTGCGGACACTCTCTCCCCCGGTGTACTGAGTACCGGCTCTGCTGTCTGCCCACAGCTGGCGCAGTGCCTGGGTCGGAGCAGGACAGCGGCAGAGGGCAGGGAGGGAGCAGACGGAGGGAGCAGGCCGGTCCTCCGCCAGCCAGCCCGCAGGTGCTGGGGAGGTGGCCTGGGTGAGACAGATCCTGCCCCAGATGCGAGCAGAGCACAGCCTGTTATCAACTCTGTTCCCCCAGGAGGCACCAGAGAGAAAGATCCCCATTTTCAGGAAAAAGAGAAAAGAAAAAACAGAGCTGGGAGAAGGGGAAAGGGAGCTAGAGAAAAAAGAGGAGCGGAGAGGGGCGGAGAGGGACAGATGGAGCAGTGAGGGGCGGCAAGGGGAGCGAGTCCAGATGCACCTGCGATAAGGACGGGGCAGGGGGGGGGGGCACGTTTGGGCGCCTGGGTCCCCAGCTAGCACGGGAAGGCTCAGGAGCGCCACCTCTGTCTCCAATCCTTTCGCCTGGGCAGTGTGGCTTCTCAGCTCAGGCTGCTGTACCAAGGTGTCAGGGACGGGGCAGCTTCAACCACAGCAGTTGATCTCCCACAGTTCTGGAGGCCGCAAGCGCCAGCTCCAGCTCCCGGCGGCCGCAGGTCCTGGTGTGCAGAAAGCCCTCTCCGGCTGTATCCTCACATTGTGGTGATTGGAGAAAAAAGCTGCTCTCTGGTGTCTCTTCTTACAAAGGCATTAATCTCATCATGGGGTCTCCACCCCCATGACCTTGACCTAGTCACCTCCCACAGGCCCCACCTCCTGATACCTGGGATTGGGGTTTCAACATGTGAATCTGCAGGAGACACATGTGTGTCCCATAGCAACAGGGAGCCGGAGAGCCAACTGGTTCTTGCAGAGCAAGAACGGTGGCTTTTCTCTGCTTTATTCCAGCCACTGCAGGGGCACAGGGCAGCTTCCCAGTCAACAGTCACA
The DNA here is from genome assembly GCF_987537825.1 of Furipterus horrens. Classification (NCBI taxonomy): domain Eukaryota; kingdom Metazoa; phylum Chordata; class Mammalia; order Chiroptera; family Furipteridae; genus Furipterus; species Furipterus horrens. Next base: position 7,840,914 of record NW_028327177.1, read on the forward strand.
GGATACAGGGAAGGAGAAAGGACGAGAAAGAACTTCATAAACTTGAAGTGCTAAGCAAGCAGACTGAGGAGCCCTTGGAGTTCCTTCTGAACCGTTTCTCCGTTGCTAGCCCAAACTCAGGGTCCTACGATTCAGTTGATCCAAGAAAGCCTTGCCCAAGCATGTGCTGGGGACCTGTCGTGATGCCAAAAGCCGGGGCAAGGGCAGGAACCAGACCCAGAGCCTCCCCTCTAGACATTCCCAGTCCAAGGAGAAGCCAGACGCTGCTTCTGAAGACAGAATGCAACCCGCTGGTGAGAGAATAGGAGAGGAAGGTTCCGAAGCTTAGCCTTGAATTTTATTACAATAACTATCCCCCAAAGTAACTGCGGCCCCCGCTCATTGTGTGGCCAGCCGCTGGAGAAAGGGGACAGGAAGAAACCCAGAAACGTTTTTTGTTTTGGGGGGTGACTCGGCCACCGCTCCCCCCAACTCCCTGCATGAGCCCATGGGCGGCACTGCAAGGAAGTTCAGTGTCCACCGTGTGACCAATTTTATCAGAAGAAACAAAACGAGGTACATTTTCCTCTAGACTTGCGTCCCCCCCCCCCCCGCCCCACGTTTGCTCTCATGTTTAGACATTAATTGAACTGCCTTCGCTACTAAAAATAAACTCCCGGTCAAATGCAATGAGCCAAAAACCTCACTATGAAACCACAAGAAGGAGTAATAACAACATGAGCCAATACCAAAGGTGTATTAAAAAGACATTTCCGTTTCAAGTGTACGGTTCCGAGTGGGCCAGAGGTTTTTTGTTTTTGTGTGTGTGTTGTTGTTTTTTGTTTGGTTGGTTGGTTGGTTGTTTTTGGCACGATGGACACTGAATACAGGAAGCAGCCTTTAGACACACACCTATGGCTAAAGACCAGGGCTGACTCCGGTCCCCAGTAGGCAGGAGCCATCAGACACCCTCTGACCAAGGACCAGAGGAGGTCAGCTTGGGAGTAGCACACAGGAGCCAAGAGATGCTGCCAGGGGAGGTGAGACCAAGAGAGGGGTAGGAAGAGCAATGTGGGTAGGTCAAAGGGGAGAAGCAAACCTTCTGTGCAAGGAAGGGCCTGGTTGACAGAGTAACCCTGAGGAGGTCAGGATCCAGACAGGTAAGCAGGTGGAAGAGGAGAGACCGGTCCTTTCTGCAGCTGAGAAAAGAGAGCTTAGAAGGCCGTAGAGGGCTTGCCCAGGGGCACAGGGGAGAGGGAAGTGGAGGGGGTGGAGGCCAGGTTACTGGTGTCTCTGTTCCATAGCAGCAGAAGTCAAAGGGCCCAGAATCATGCTCAGGAAAGGGGCAGGTGCCCTCCTATTGGCGCACAGCCCAGGCGACCTGATTTCTAGGTAGGGATGAAGGCAGGCAGGCTTAGGACAAGAAGAACCACAGGCACACGTGCAAATGCTGGGTCCAGTGTCACAGCCCCTGGCATGGACCGGCCCTGCCGATGTGTTCAGGACTGTGCAGCTCTGAATCCCAGCTCCCGCCCCTGCTCTGCCTGCTCCCAGCAGCTGAGTTCTAGGGACAGTCCTCTCTCGTCACTCTCTGACAGACCTGCCAGGCCTCTCCTCCATTCACAGAACGCAGGTCACCCTGCCCACTTCTGCAGCCAAAGCGCTGAGAAATGGTTCTTCCAGCTTTCAGATCCTCTACCCCAGGGACTGTGTCCACTCTGCCCTCCCCCCACCCCCAAACGGGAGCAGCTTGTCCCAGCCCTCCAGGTGCTACAGGGAGTGGTGATCACAGGCTGGTGCAGGTCTGCGTCCGCTCCTGCTCCCAAAGCCGACTGCCCGGATCTGCAGCGCGGGGTGTAGGACCGACCAGCTAAGTGCCTGAAGGCCATAAAAGGGCACGCAGCCCGTGCACAGGAAGTCCTGTCAGCTGTCCTCACTGCAGAAGAGCTCTGACACCAAAAGTGGGAAATCAGAAAATGAAATGCAAATGAATGGGGACTGAGTGCGTAGACATGTGAAGTTCCACAGGACAGCTCAGCCCCTAGCAGGTTTCATGCACATGCGCCTCCCCAGGGTCTGCAGGGGCAGCCCCAGGCCTCCCACCCACCCTGGTGAGGAGGGAGCGCCCTGCCTGCGCATCAGACCCGCGAACTCGGCTGCAGGGCGAGGTCTCGTGCTCTCTGTCCCTGTGTGTCCTGAGATGACACAAAGGCCCCGCGGGCCCCGCCCTCAGCTACCCTCTCAGTTCTGCCTTCCTGGCTACCTTCCGCCTTCCTCACCCATCTCTCCATCCTTGCATAGCTACCAAATTTGTGGTAGGGATCATTCTCCGTTTCTCATGCTATTAATTCTCTTCAACAACTCTTTTTTTTTTTTTTTTTTTAATCGCAACTGACCTCATTCGTTGCTCTAAATCTTTAAAAACGTCCTTTGGGTTCTCTCTGCAGTTCTCTCTTCCCGTTTCTATTCCCTCCTTTCTGATGACTCATTCATTTGTTCTTTCGATGTGCACAGTGGGAGCTGCAACCCTGGGGTGTCAGGACCTGGGAGACAGTTCTTGCCGGAAGGAGCTCACCAGCCATCGAGGGCATAGGCAGGGGTGGGGAAAGAAGCCACTGGGGGTAAAGGAGTCAGGCTTGATACCACCGGGAGCAAGCGACCCTGCTCAGGGCAAGGGTCTTGGCACCCCCAGCGAGGAGACTCACAAGCTTTCCCAAAGCAAGTGTGGTGGAAGGCAGAGAGAAGAGCAGACCGAAGACTTCAAAACAGCTGCGTGGAAGGACTTCTAAATGGTATAATTAATAAATTTTTAAAAAAGAAAAAGGAGAGAAAAAAAAATCCCTCTCATTTTGGCGTACTTCCTCCTCGCTGCCAGGCAGCAGGCTAAGCTCCTTATCTCCACCGTCTCATTCAATACCCACAACATCCTCCCGAGGCAGCCGCTAATAAGATCCCTATTTCACAAATGAGGCTTCGAGAAGCTGAGTGATTGGCCCACCGGGGGGCAAGGAGCAAAACCAAGAGGCTCCACGTCTGCCCGGAGCCCTCGGGGTTCACGTCTCACCCCGCGCCTCAGGCAGCCTCAGACCTGGAGTGCCCGGAGCAGGCAGTTCCAGGAGGTCAGGACGTGGGGAGGGAGGACTTGGTCACCTTCCAGACGCCCCAAAGGCACTTTGACCTAATCACTAACCTCCAGAGTGCATTCTCATGTCTCCCCAGTATAGTCTCCACAGGTCTGAACAGGACAGCCAGAGCACCTACTCGGCCAGGAGTGGGGGCACCATTTTGACTGCACAGGAGAGACAGCTCCTGAGGCACAAGGTCTGGGCAACCAAAGAGTCAAAGCAAGTCCTGTGTGTCGGGAGGAGGCGACAGACAGAAAGCCAATGTCCCAAGCACCATGGGCCAGCCAAGGAAGCCAAGCCAAGAAGTCACAAACCGCAACCCAAGTTGTTCCAAAAGCCACGTTTGATCCCGTAAGGCTCGAAAGCAGAAATTGCCTTACCTTAACTTTCCAAATCTCAAGGTATTACAGTTTTAGCGCAGGGAAGGCCTGTTCTCAAGTCCCTCTGGAGTGTTGAATGAATACGTGTTTTGTTTTTTTGCTTTTTTTCCAGATTAAAGGCACTACATCCCAGGTATAACAGGATTCTGGAAATATGTAAGAAAAGGACAAAGAATTATTAGTATCTATGCCTGAATGGGGTATTTCATGCATTAAAATAATAAGTACTATTTACTATGTGCTGAATGAGAAACAGCGAAGAGCAGACATTTATTGAGCAACTATGATGTGCCAAGTACTGCGATAGGTATTTAAATACATCAGGCCATTGAATCCTGTGAGATCGGTTCTGACGGCTCCATATTTCAGAAGTCACACTCGAGGCTGGGCCAGACCTCACAGTCAGATCTCCCTGCGTCCCAAGCCCTCACCTGTCCAGTCTGCTCCCCCCCCCCCCCCACTAAAGCTTGCATGAGTCTGATCCCAGGAATTCTGGCTAGAGGGCAATGAGAAACAAACCTAATCACTTCATTCTGAAAATGGCCTGTCCTCACTGCCCAAGGCAGTCACTGACGGTGGGGGTTGTGTAAGCCATGGGAGCTGTATCAGATTAACTTCATTGCAACTTTTATCTGGGCCCTACACCATCATCTCCGAACACACAATCAGTGAAAATCATGAATTACTCCGGAGACAAAAAAAAAAAAAAAAAAAAAAAAAAAAAAAAAAAATCACCAGGCATTCTTATCCTGACTGATAATCGAGACAGCTACATGAAGTGGCCAAAAAGGGTGAGACTGTGGGGAATGGGACGAGAGGGCCACCCCTGGTCCCACCAGTTCTGGGAGGGCCACCGAAGATGCCCCAGAGTGGACCAATGTTCAGCAGGGTGAGTTGAGACCCTGACCTTCCCCTCCTTCAAGGGATGCAGTGGCACCCCCAGAAAACCACACTATTACGTAACAATGGAGTGATCCTTCCAGACCACCCTCCTGCCCCCAAACTCCACTGCATCTTTGATGCCAAATCGAGATGATGGCACTGTGAACACAGACTCAGAAGAAAGATTGATGAGTTCTGAAGGGGAATTGCCCTCCATTCTGCGAATAGCCAGAGGAATATCCTTGCCCCAAGGACAGAGGCCAGTGGCTTGAATTCCCCACCATCAGCTCCCTCTCTCCTCCAGGAAAATTTGGCCGTGATTTGCTTCTCTGGGGCCCTCTGGTTGTCACATTCCTCCCTCGGAGGCGTCAGTGTCCCAGAGCGTCCCACAACAGTTCCTCCCTTCGAGCGTTGGTTGGATGTATCCATGGCTCAGAGTACCAGTTCCCAGCGGGAGAGGGGATAGATTCTGTCTCACTCAGAGACGTCCCCTTGCTGACAGGGGTCTCAGTACAGCCACGGTCCTGCATGGGCAGCCTCCCACACTGCTCAGGCGTTTTGCCCAAAAAGAAGAGGTTGACTGTGGGCTCTTTGTCAGGCTGCCTGGGTTAGCGTCCCAGTTCTACTGAAAACGTCTTTTTAGGCGCCTAAGCAAGCTAGTCCCGAGCCTCCATTTCTCACCTTAAAGCTTTGCTCTTAAAGCAGGAAGCTTCGCAGAGCTGAGCATGGGGCCCGGCACACGAGGAGCCCTTAGAAATGTCAGCGATTACGCAGACAGACCACCTAAGCAGGTGTGGGCGCTTAACTTCCCAGTCTCCTCCCAGTATGGCGGGAAGGGTCTCCCCTCTACCTGTCCCTCCACAATGGCTCAGGCAGCGGAGCGGCGCAGGGAGCAGTGAAGCCGATGGGGCTAAAAGCCTGGGGTTCGAGTCCAAGGGCCTCAGCTCCAGGCCTGACGGGACCCCCTTCCCGTTTCCCGGGTGTGCCACGTGACATGGTGTGTGCATGCTGTGCTCTGTACACTGCAAGGTCCTGGAAAAACATCACAAACCCTCACAAACGCACCATTGTCCTCTGTACAGGACACGTTGCTGAGGAATGTCCTCCAGGACCTCGCTGAGCACCCACTGTGACCCCAGGAGGTCAGGACAGAGGAGGAGGTTCACCCCCACACCCCCACGTTACAGAAGTGGAAACCAGCGCTCAGAGAGGCCGAGGACGCTGCCTGACACCAAACAAACATGTGGCTGAATGACTGCTTTGCAGGCTCACCCCTCCTCCTTGTAAAGTCAGCTGTTGCCAAAAAAGAGCCTCCTTCCGAGGCAGCCAAACTGATTAATGTTTTTAATTAATGTTTTAAACCATGGAGCAATGTTGCATGCAGATTAGGGAACTAAAATTTCTAAGTTCCTCCCAGCAGTGGGCCGAGCCAGAGGCTTGCTGCCAAAATACAGGGGGTGGGCGGTTGGCCTGGGCTGGCCAGGGCGGTCAGAGTGCAAAGGCCGCAGCCCCACTTCAATGCACCAAGCCTGGAGGCAGAAGCGTCACTTTCCACCTGCAGAGACAAGCCAGGGACAAAGGAGACTGGCCCAGCACGGAGTGACAGACCGAGCTAGACCTCAGGATCTCGCCAGCCTGGCAGAGGAGGGAGCCGGGCGGGGGGCAGACACGCAGCAGGCAGCCAGGCCTGAGCCTGAAGGCTGCTGCTCCCAGGCCCTCCTGCCTGACACGCTGTCCCACGGACGGGATGGCCACCTGCTCTATGGATGACAGAGATGCCCTGCACCACACTTGAAGCAGGGGACCACAGGCTTTCTCAGAATGCTGACAACACTTCCCAGTGCTGTGTTCTGGTGGATGAGGAGCCAGAGCGCCCATGTTGAGTAGACCCTGGACCCCCAAGATCCCAGGAGGTGAGAGGCAGGCGGGGACCCAGACACAGGCCCCTTGGCCATCATGCTTGGGGATCGTCCTTGCTCTGCCAAAGAATTCCAAGTGTGTCACATCTCAGAGTGTCTGCTCCTCTCCACGACCCGAAAGGCAGGGCGCAGGATGTGACATACAGGACTGAATAATTGATCACCAGCGCTGCGGCAAACAAGGCTGCCTCATCCCCAGGGCAGCGGCCTTGAATGCCACCTAAATGCTGCCTAGGCCATGGGGCCCACTGGGCATGGCCAGTAGCCACCGCCAGCCACCCCTAGGCAGGGCCCTGGCTGGCTGGGCAGAAGAGAGTGAGCCCGCCATCAAATGGACAATGACACGGGGATTCCTGACCTGAAAATCACCAGAACTCCAATCTGCTTGCTGCAAACAGGCCGCGGAGGTGCACGGGGGCACCCGCAGGAGCAGAGGGCAGGCCGGCCCCCCCGTCAGGAACACCCTGAGAGCAGCCCCGCCTTGCGATGCGTTCGCTCCCCCTGAAGAAGGCCCTGGAAGAAGACATACTGGAGGGTGAGCAAAGCCTGGCTCACAGGCTCACCCCGACTGGGGGCTCCAGAAAACCCAAGTGCACAGGCAACATGTGCAGACTCAGGACATGCGCTGCCCAGGACAGGGCCAGTGCCCAGCAGTTAGCAGCTGTGCACCCTGGGCAGTCCACTTAACCTCTCTGATCATCCTCTGCGAGTCAGGGCTGGTCCCAGCAGCTACCTTCCAGGAATGCGGTGAGGACACTTAGTACAATACCTGGCTCACAGGGAATGCTTCATTAATACTTGGTTATTCTCGGGGTCTACTTGGCTGTCATTATTCCTACTGAGGGGCAGGCAGATGAGCTAATACTGGATTGGAATCCCCGCTCTGCCATTTCCTGAGAATGTGACCACAGATAGACTGACTGCTTGACCTCCTTAAGCCTTGGTGTGCTCACATGCAAAATGTGGGTGTGATCACCAGCCATACTGGACCACCAGGGTTACAGGACACGTAGTAAAACACATGGTGTGGTACGCGCTTTCAGGATGAAGAACCCAACCCAAACTGAGGGACATTCGACAAAGCAACTGGCCAGGACTCTTCAAAAATGTCAAGGTCAAGAAGAGCTGAGGAACTGTTCCAGGATAAGGAGACAGAGCCACTGAGCACAGTGGTGATCTGGAATTGGGAAAATCCCAAAGGACACTATTGGGACAGCTGGTAAAATGGGGTGTGTGGCCCGTGGGTTAGATAACACAACAGTGGCAATGCTCAGTCTCCTGCGCTTGAAGCTATTTAGGGATAAAAGGGCATGTCTGCAACTCACTCTCAAATGGTTCAGAAAAAATGGTGCGTGGAGGTGTGGATGTGTGCAGGGGCCGGGTGGAGAGGGAGTTCACAACTGGTGAATCTGGGTGCACAGTCCTTTGTATCATCCTTGTACTTGTTTCTGCCGGTTTGAAATCCTATCCAGATCCAAGGTGACCCAGAGCTGCGGAGAAGGACGAGAATCACAGACCTGAAGGGCTGCATCCCCACCGTCCATGCCAGCCAAAACACACGCCTTTCTCACAAAAGCCATGTCACCTCCTGGAGAAACGTGATGATTTATTGTGCAGAGAACTACAAAGGATAAAACTGAAATGTAATTTGAACCACCGCTCCTCCCGCCAAGAAAAAGACAGACAAATGGATGACTCCCTCTATTCCCGCGCCCCAGGGCCCACACCCTTGCCAGCCATCCAGCGGGGCGGGGGCGTCAGGGGAGGCACCGGGCAGGGGGGCAGAGGCAGCCAAGGCGGGTTTGCACACCGCGCCAGGCAGTGCTGGGAGAGCTGCCTGCATCTCCAGTCATTGGGATCCTCCCAAGAAGCCTGGAGGCAAAGGCTACTATGATCCCCTGTTGTCAGCTGCAAGAAGCAGAGGCTAGAAGGAGGCTCTTGCCTGACGTTATGGGGGGGGGGGGGGTGTGATCTGGAATTTGAGCCGTGAGATTGCCACAGGCAAAAGGGAAGCAGGCACTTGGGGCCCCAAGAGCAGGCAGCTCCAAGACCAGCCTCTCCCCGATGCCGAGGCCCCAAGCCCAGGAGTGCTGAGGTCTCAACGCAGCGAGAAGCTGCAGGGTGCTGGGACACCCCCCCCACACCCCCAACTCCCTGTCCTGTGTTCCCTCAGCAGTGCTACCAGCACTCTACAGGGAAGCTGTTCAACATTTGTTCACAGGCACACGGACCTATATCATCTTTTCTGAGGAGTTCAACAATGCATAGACGGTATTTGGGAGACCCAACAAACGGGACTGCATTGTCATTGGGGAGAGGAAACAGGGGCCTGGGGACAGGGAGGGGTCGGAGTCTTCATTGAAAGCTCTTTTATCCTTTCTCGGTTTTGTCTTATGAATGTCTTGCTCATTCAAAAAATAATAATTTTTTTTTTTTAACGCAAAGGAGAAAAAAGAAATAGACCCAGTTACTGTGTGAGCCTGGAGGGCCTAGCTGCCATCTGCCACTCCTCATCCCCCTACCTCCCAAGGTGGGAGACGAGAATGATGAAAGACCCAGAAGCAGCAGCCGCAGTCCTCCTGGAGGGCCTTAGTCGTGGTCACCATGAGACCACCCTGTAGGTCCCTGAGACGTCAGACAGCTCTTCCGGCAACACGGGAAAGCCGCCTGAAGCACAGGCAGGCATGCCTCGTCTGCGCTTGGCAGACGCTGCTTCTACGAACTGAAGATGAGACCCCCACCGGCAAAAAGATTATGACTTACCGAAGGCTCAGATGATAGTGAACAATTATGAGCAAGAAGGACTTTTTTAATCAATAAGGACTTTTCTAATTAAGATATGCACATTGTTTTTTAAGACATGCTATTGCATATTTAATAGACTACAGTAACGTGTAAACCTAACTTTAAATCTGGGCGACCCGCTTTATTGCGACACTTGCTTTGCTGCAGTGGCCGGGAACTGCACCGGCAAGGTCTCCCCGCCATGCCTGTGTTCGGTCCTAATCCAGCTCTCCAGCTCCAGCAGGTGCAGGGACCATACCTGCTCTCATCGCCATGACAACCCAGGAGGCGTGTGGGGACTCTTATCATCCCCGTCGTGTAGCTCAGGAAACAAAGGCACAAGGTGGTTGGGAACGTGCCCTTCTCCACGGAGGGCAGAAGTCCAGAGACGGGGCTCCTGATCCCTACACTCCCCCCAGGAGGGACAGTGAGGACCCACCACTGTCCCATGAAGAAAGGATTTGGAGTTAAGAGATTCCTGGGCCCCTGGCCACGTTCCAGCAAAACACGGTAGGCGTGGGTTAGCATTCAGCAGCACCGCCTGTGTGTGCACTGAAGGAGTTAACACATATGAAAAGGCTTTGGAAACTGTGAAGTGAGGTGAAAATCCTCCCACGGAAAGAGAGGGTGCAGTGGCAGAGGTGGCATCTGGAGAGGCTACCTTACCGGGCAGCTTTCCCTGAAGCATGGAAGCATTTCACCTCCACCTCAAACTTTCCTCTCTGCACCCACTCTTCCGTGCAGGTCGACTTTCCCTCACAAACACCCTCCCACCTCCCCTTCTACCCCAGGGCTGCTACGTGATTAAACCAACCCCAAACACCTCCCTTCCTGCCAGCGCAGGTCTCCTCACCTAGAACATCAAAGCCATTGTTTTCAGTAAAAGCCTCTTGGATCTCAAACAACCTGCCACCTGCCAGCCTGCACGTCACCTTGGTGACCAAGGGGGCTGGCTGGACCAGTGACCTGCACAGGCAAAGCCTCTGCAGAGAGTCCAACACCCGCCCTCCCCTCCACGTCTGGGGCCTCCCACAAAGGAAGGGGATTAGATCCAGCCATCGCTAGGTCCCTCGGATCTAGAAACCACTGATCCCATCTCCTCTCTCTGCTCAGAGCCTCTACTTCCTGAACTGCAGTGACAGTTCATTTACATACGGGGCGGGGGAGGCCATGTGGTTGCTTGGAGTGTTTAGACCTTGAGCTGTAGCTCTGGGTGACTCAGAGAAGAGAGAATGGGTAGTTTTCACTCAGCCCAAAGGAGGGTTGCCTCCATTCTCCAATTACTCAAATGATGTCAAGTCACTGGGCCGATGGGACCCCTGGGGAAGTTCCAGGCGACTGGGAGTTCGACGTCAGTGAACATAAGTTAAAGCAGGGAATTTCCCCTAGTGGACAGGTGCGCCAACAGGTGGGCTGGATGGAGATCCCCCTCCCCAAGAAAAACATCCCTTCCCCGTTCACGCTCCCTCTCATTAAGTCATCGTCTGGGAAGCCAAGGAAACAGAGTCCAACACTGGCCCAGGGTCAACTGTCCAGGAAGTCACACCCCCAGAATGAAGGTCACCTCTTCCAGGAAGCCAATGTTAAACCACCAACCACCCCACACCCCCTAGATTATAGAAGCTTAAAAAAAAATTGCTAAAATAGGAAATACGTGCTGAATGAATTAATCGTGCTGCTTCCATAAAACTTAGGTAATCTATCCTCCAAATGCGGGGTGGCTATAGTGTGCTACGTGGTAGACCTAAAGGGATAAAATGGTGACCAAAGTAGACATACCCATCTGTCCGCAGCCAGGGCAGCAGCTGAAAGTGCTGGCAGTGATGACCTTCAAGACAACTACCTTGCTCAAGGTCGTGTATCCTTCCAGGGGAGCCCACATGCAATGATAAGCCAACCCTCATCTCAACTCTGGACAATTCGGAGGGGCCATTCCAGCTCTAGGTCTCCCGTGGGGTCAGCTGAGGCCTTTGTTGGAATAATGCTTTTCCCTCGCCCCGTCCTGATTTCCTCTTCCCCAGTTTCCCAGCTGTTGATCCCAAATGCATCGCTTAATAAACATCCTGCCTACTCATCTGCATCTCAGTATCTGCTTCCCAGGGAACCCAGCCTGCATCAAGAAGGTTCTGGGGATTGATGCTTGGGCTCTGTGCTACCAGGATGAAGGCCCTAGGACCCGGATGGGAAACAGACCATTTCTAGATGAGAACTGCTTCCTTGTAGCGCCCCACTGACAGTGGAGCTGAAGCCTGAGTTCACGGCTGTGATCCAGGAACGAGAGCTAGGAAGCAGCGAACACCAGCGATTGTTATTACGCGTGGAACAGTCCTGGACCGTTTTTGTTCCCCCAGCACCTACTATAGGAAAGGACCTTAAGAAAAAGTCTATTGAATGACCAGATGAGGAATGGATGGATGGATGGACAAAAGCATGAAGAAGTCACACCTAAAGCAGCTAGACGGTGAGTAAAAGGTAATGATGAGTGCGGATAGGTTAAATTATGTGACTCACATAAAGCGATGAAGATGACAGAAGGTGACCTGTGATCAGCACAGGAAACAAGAGAAATGAGACATCAGCATTGGCAAACTCCTCTCATCCGATACGGAGTAAATAACAGCCTTGCCACGGACAGCTCAGTGATGGAAGGGGAGAAGCCATCCAGAACTGTAACATCCGTCACCGTGAATGTGGGCTTTGCTGTTCCCAGTACCTGGAACAGAGGTGCTGGGCGACAGCTGGTCACCTAAGCATCAGAACGGATGTCAGATTTCCTAACTCATTCACCCCTTAGGTTTTTGGCAGCTGCTTCGAACCCTCTGCTCCTGAAGCAGGGGGCGACTTGGGGATACACCCAGAGCCTCCATTCTGAGAAGGCAGCCTCGGGGGCAGAATCAACACTGGAGAACCCCCAGACCCTGGCCGCAGTCCCCCTAAGAAGTGTATGTACCCTGGGGGTCATCCTCACGCAGGCTCCCACCCCACCCACCAAGTGTCCTTGTTGCTGAGGCCCAGGGCATGGGAGTGCTGAGGGGAAGGGGAGAAATAGAAGCCTGAAGTTTGTGCCAACAAGAGTAAGTGATGAAGGCCCTGGCTACTGTGGCTCAGTGGATTGAGCGTCCGCCTGCGAACCAAGTGTCACTGGTTCGATTCCCAGTCAGGGCACATGACTAGGTTGCACGTCAGGTCCCCAGTTGGGGGGCGCGTGAGAGGCAACCACACAGTGATGTTTCTCTTCCTCTCTCTCTCCTTTCCCCTCTCTCTAAAAACAGATAAAATAAAAAAATAAAAATAATGAAATAAAAATAAAGTAACCTTGTTAAAAAAAAATAAAAAAATAAAAATAAATTTAAAAAAAGAGTAAGTGATGAGGATGATCGGAAAGGGATAACGTTTACTCAGAAAAATGATGTCATAGACACTATCTGTTAAACAGTACACTGTATTCTAGAAAACACAGATACCTTTGGCCTATTACTACTCGTTCTGAACTGGGACCACCAGAGGGGGTCGGCAGGGGTGACAGCTCAAAGAACCGACCTCTAGACCCCGTCAGGATGCCCAGGGGTCGGGTTCAAGGCCACAAGTCGCAGCGAGGCAGTAATGCTCAGAGTCCGAGCCGACGGGCTCTGCTGCTGTGAGCAACCTGCGCTGGGTCGGAGGCTCCACCACTTCCTTCCTGCACAGCCTGGGTGAGGAGAGCCGCCCCCCTGAGCCCCTGCCTACCCGCGTGCCTGGAGACTCCGAGCGCTGCCCAGGCAGAGTACCGGACACACAGCTAGTACCCATGGCGGATGCTGGTGCTACTTAATCACAGGTCCCAGGCGGAGAACCATCCAGGACTCCCCTTTCCAAGGGCTCAAGAGTCTCCTGCGAGGCCCTCCTGGACAGTCAATGGCGCTGGGGTGGGGACAGCAGGTCGATCATAACCCCATTTTAACTCAAACAGCTCTCCTTAAATTGTTATCTGTGTAAGGCCTGCACAAAGATTTCAGTTACGCCCAAGGGGTTTGAGGGCTTTGAGAATGTATGATAGCATCAAACGTCCATCTTCTTATTTTAATAAAGAAAAAAATGAAGCCTGCAGAAACCACAAAGCAGGTCGGCTGCGCAGAAGTTGCAGCTGAGACCCCGACTCACACACAGGCCATGAATTCAAAGGCTGGAGTCGCTGGGTACCTACCCTGAGGTCTAACGCTCAAGGGGATGAGACTCCTACACACTGAGCAAGCGGGTGGTGACCCCAGTTCCCTGGCACCCCAAATGGAAGTCCACATGTCCTTGCCTCCAAAGCCTGATTCAAAGAGCAAAAAGCAATGTCAAGTGAAGAATGCAATCCAGGCAGAAGGAACGTGAGCCCCTCTACTTCCCTAATGAGGGACAGTCTCCCCTGGACAACTTCCCAGAGCTGGGCTGCAGCTGAACAAGGGGCCCTCGAGGCATGAAGGGAAATCAGTCCACAAACATCAGGGATAAGAGAGGTACGTATCTAAGGAGGAGAAACCAGTCCCTTCCTTGTCATAAAATCACAGTTCCCAGACACTCTGTTGGGTCTTGTCCTGAGTTATGCTTGGGTCTCTATCTGCCCAAAATGTAGACCCATCCTAGCAGTTACATGACTTCTCCTGGGGAAGGACGACAGAAGAAGAACAAGACTTCTCACGAGTGAAAATGGTCTCAAGTGACGACAGGTCAATTGTCAAGCCAAGAATCATCAGCACGGATCAAGGAAGGAAACCCAAGCATCGCGGCACAGATCAACCCTACAGAAACTGCTCATAACGGCCAGTGATCTCCAGCCTCCTGAGTGCTGGGCACTGGCGGGCTTTCTGTGTGAACACTAATCCTGAAAGACAGCTCTATTATCCCCAAGTGACAGGGAGGTCAAATGAGGCTCTGAGAGTCCCCAAGAAACAGCCAGATTTGAATGCATGCTGTGTGTAGTGTCCTGCGTGAATAGCAAGACCTGCATCACAAAGACCTTCCCCCGAGTCCCTCCTGCATCCCCATACGCACACCCTTCTGTTTCTAAGGGCATTAGTGTGAGCGAGGTTGATTTTATTCAACAAGGAAGACACAGACTGCCCAGCATGGGAGGGGTGCAAGCCCCACCACTGCCACCATCAGCAAGGCCATACAGGGGAGTCCTGTTCCAGACAAGGATGGGAAGTCACGACCTCTGAGGGGTCCCTAAGATTCTGTTAAGTCTAAATGGAAATTCCAATTATTCCCCCTGAGTTGAATTAAAGGCATTTTCTACAAACACTAAGACGTAAGCCTCGGTCTTCCTTAGGGACAACAAGGTTCTTTATATACCTCCTGGCTTCTCCCTATGAGCCTCAGCCTTCCTGGGGAGGAAAGGTCCAGATGGAGGACCAGGTAAGGACTCCAAGGCCCCTGATGACAGACAGGCCGGGTTAAACAGGGCAACAGGAGCCTCCGACCCCACAGGATGTGGTGGGTTGAAGAGCAAGAGAAAATCAGAGAAAACTATCTAGAAACGCAAACAGCACCGCCAGTAAAGAGATTTAACAGGAACCTACAGGGACTTTTCTTTTTTTTTTTTTTCTATATAGCTAGGAAGCTCACAAATAGTTGAAAGAGTTACATCTCAAAGCTTTCTGAAGAATAATCCTGCCTTATTCACAAGACAAATCTAGGGGGACGAGTGTTAAGGCGGAAGCCACGAAGCCTCCAAGAGCCGGCTCAACTCCACGGGAAGATGTGAGCCAGGAGCTGGCTGCTTCACCCCGGCCTCCAGACTCCAGCCAGTGCGCCTCAGAGCATTTCACACAAAGGCCTGATTTTGCAGCTCCCTCATTTTAAGTCAAGGCCCCGTTGCAACTGGCTCAACTTGAAGGGGACCGCGTGGAAGGTAATGAACCTGGCTGGCGCCAAAACCAGCACTCCCAAAGAGAGTCGGTAAACAAGCAGTTGAAAAGTAAAAAATTGGCCTCATTAAGGATAAAGAAGTATAAATTTAACAAGAGACCATTTGCATCTATGGAATTATAATTTTTAAGCTAATTATACATGGTGTTGATGAGGTTGTGGCAAAACTGGCATATCCACGGGTGGAGGCAGCATAAACAACCCTGTTTGAAAATAATTTGGCAATATGGGTCAAGAGTCATAAAACTGAGCCTTTTGACTCAAGGCGCTGTCTGTTGAGAATGTGTCCCAAGGATTTCCCAAGAAGAGAAGAGTAATATGTACAGAGATGTTCCCAGTACCCGTAAGTATTACAGCAAATTACTAGGAAACTCAATTTACAACGACAGAGAACTGGCCCAGCATATGACTGATTGACCTGATGAACCATTACACGCTCTTGAAAAATGGTCATTAATAAGGCGTTTTAACAGAATGGAAGAATGCTTAGGATATAATGTCAGATGAAAGATTACATAATGTCCCCTCCCCCTAGGCCTAAATAGAATCATAAGTTAATGTATGGGCAGGCAGATCAGATATCTGAAAACAATCTGATTGGTTGGGGGAGGGAGAGATTATTGATTTCATTTTCTCATCCATTTCCATTCTGTGTGGGCAATAAATGACAATAATCTTGATGATGATGATGATGATGATGATGATGATGATGATTTTTTATTGGTGAAACTTCAATAGTGCAGAGAAAAATGGGCGGAACTCTAAGGCAGTAGAAACAGAACTCAATATGAGAAATGATCAAAAATTGTAGAGGCATTTGAAGATCAAGGCCAAGGAACATGATCTCTAATCAGAGAATGGAAAATGTAGTCACCCTTGGGGTCATGTATGAGCGACGTCAGCTTCCCAGGCCTCACAGTGCATCCGGTAGTATCTGATCATCTCAGCTGTGAGATCTGGCCTTCCTCCTCCTCACCGTGCTCACAGTGCTCAAACAAGAACAGAAAAAACCCAACCCGATCGGTGTGTATTTCAATGCCCACCCTCTTAAAACACAAAACTGCCGAGAGGCCTAGAAATAAATACTGCATTTCCTAAACTAAGGCAACTTGGTCAGTTTCTAAACGTGGTGCTTGGGGGTCATATGAAACTTTCATTTTCTCTAGGGGGGACCCAGATGGGATTTCCAGTGTGGACAGAAATCCCAGCACACAGCTGTCCCCACAGACAGCCCAGGGAGGGGCAGTCAAGTCAGGGGGGTCAACACTTTGGAATCCCATGTGACCTGAGTCCAGTCCAGACTCCATCTCTAGCAGCCCTACAGCTTTGGGCATGACGGTTCATCCCTGCGGCCTCAGTGTTTGCATCCATAAAATGGGGGCATTACAGACCCTTCCTCGCAGGGTGGGTGAGGATGAAGAGAGATGCGTACACGCACTCAGCACGGCACTGGGCAGCGGCGGGCGCTCACTCACTGGCAGCCCTCTCCACGACTCTCATGCCTCGTCTCCCTGCCTGATCAATTTGTCTCCCGGGATTTTACGCAGCTCTGGTGCACGTGGGTGAGGAAAGGGCCCATGTTCAAATGACCCAAAGGCAGCTCAACCCATGGTCAGTTTAGGATCACCTGGTTGTTTCTAAAAGCCCAGGTGCCCGCTCCCTCCCAGCGCAGTTCTCTCTGACTCTGGGGGTGGGGGGAGCCCTGGCACTGCTCTTTCTTAAAGCTGATTCCACTGTGCCACTGCCTGGGGCACCTGTGACTCAGGCCAGAGTCACCAGCCATGTCTCCTCCAAACCCCGAGAGAGGGTGAGGTGGGAGCTTTTCTTGATTTAGGCCATAGTTCAACGGCTCCTCTTGGAAGTCAAGCACTCTCTGAGGGACTGGGAAATAGAGAGGGGTTCCCCGCCGCCTGCCCCCCTGCTCAGCCCAGTGATTTCCTGCAAAGCAGTAAAGCAGGCCAGATGGAGTGACCTGACCTGCCCCCCAGAGGCCACTGGGAAGCACCTGACCAGCACAGGCAGTAACACTGACTTGCCAGGGGTGCAGGCAAGTCCCTGGGGCCATCCCTGCCCAGCCCTGACCCCATGAGGTACAGAAATCACACCTGTGAGCCTGACCACCTGCAGACTCTCATCTGTGAAGTGGGTACAGCCCCTCGCCCCCTGCAAGGCTGCTGGGGCTGAGATGCCATGTGCCCAGTGCCTGGTTCCCCCTAAAAAGGCTCTCAACCAATGTGGCAGGGGCTGGCCTTTGTATGAAGTTTCACTGAAGGAAGACATGTGGGACCCCTGTTCCTCCTAGCACATGAGCTTCCAGGCCTTGCTGAATTTATAAACTGACAATTCTAGGCTCTAAACAGAGTCTGGAAAAGCCCACACCACGGGACAGGATGGAATTCCCTTCTGCATTACTCTCCTAGGTTGCCATTGCACGGGACCAGGGACTGAGTGGCTTCAAACGACAGAAGTCTATTTGCTCACATTCTGGAGGCTGGAAGTGCAAAATAGAGGTGTCAGCAGGGCCACCCTCGGGAGGCCCTAGCAAAGAACCCCAGCTCGCCTCTTACTCCTAGCTTCTGGTTGGTTGGCAATTCTTGGTGTTCACAGGGCTTTCGTCCGTGTGTGTGTGATGCACATGTGTGTGTATCTGTGTTTCCTTTCTCTTATAAAAACACCACTCATTGGATGTAGAGCCTTCCCTACTCCAGTAGGGCTGCATCTTTAACTTGATGGTTTCTACAGATATCCTATTTCAGAATAAGGTCACATTCATAAGCATGAGAGTTAGGACGTGAACGTAACTTTTGGAGGAATATGAGTTAACCCTGGGTGCCTGTAGGACCTTCCACATGGTTCTGACAGACCCGGAACGTGTCCCCGGCTGCCACTTGGAAAACCCTGTGCAATCTGTGTGTCCCTGCAGCCAGTCAGCCCTTCCACTCACATTCCTCCAGCTGCCGTGTCCGGGGCACAATTACTGGGTGGGCACAAACATGAA
This sequence comes from Furipterus horrens, assembly GCF_987537825.1. Classification (NCBI taxonomy): domain Eukaryota; kingdom Metazoa; phylum Chordata; class Mammalia; order Chiroptera; family Furipteridae; genus Furipterus; species Furipterus horrens. The sequence goes on from NW_028327177.1 coordinate 7,858,873, forward strand.
CCGAGAAGGACCAGGCCCTGGAAGGTCATAGGATTCCAGGGCCTTCGACCACAAAGAGCCTTTTCAAGGAAGTGCCCAAGCACACCTCAGGCATCGAAAAATGGGCATTGTGGTAAACCGATCAGAGAGACTCTTCCAGTCCATAAACGAGGCCTATCTGTGTGCTCAGATATTTTTCAATGACCTGCTGTGTGACCTTGGGCAAGTTACGGAATCCCTGTTAGTGAAGCCATTTCCCTATCTAGATGGATAAACCTGCGATTAAAAGGAGTCTTGAAGGACTCAAGATACTTTTCCTTCCCGTCTTTAAGGCAAGAGCAAGGACTGACCAGGTAAACTGTCCCTTCCTTAGGGGATGTGTCAAAAGAGGCTGGAAAAATGTGGCATGAGCTAGACCCAGCTGGATGGAACATTGTATCAGGGGCTGGGCAGGGGCACGTACAACCCTGTGGTTCTGTCCAGAAAAGACACCTGATGAAGACCACCCCACCTTCTCAAGACCGCTCCTACCCCAGCCTCTGTCATTTACCTTCCTTCCCATCAACACTGTATTGCGAGCCCGCCCTGTGCACCATACTGGGGGCTGGGGGCAGGGATAAGAGGGGAGCAGACAGATGCCCAGCCTTCACAGCACTGATCCCAGCATCCTCTCCTCCCTCTACCTGTTCTCCAAGCTCCCTCTCCCCACCAGGGAAGGGACCCCCTTCTCCCAGCCCATTCCTGATCGTCCACTAGAGGCTCCAGGCCTGCTTTTCTATTCAAACAAAGGTCCTGCCTGCCTTCCTTCTGACCCTTCCTTTGTCACAGTGGCTGGACACCCACTCCTGTAAAAAGCATGCAGACTACAGTCAGCCTGAGGTGGTGTCCCGGGAGCCACCAGAAACACTCATCACCCGAGGAGCTGTCAGGTGTCCCATCCTCCAATTAGTCCTCAGCGCTGGCACCAGAGGCCCACTGGGGTGATTTGCTTCTGGGGATGAGGGGTCTGGGCCTCAGGGCCCGCTCAGGGAGCCAGCACACCTGCCGTGGCCCAGGGACCTGAACTGTCAGGGAAGGGTCTGAGCGTGTCCCAAGGAGAGAAAAAGAGAAGACACACGCATGGCCCTTCCGGCAGGTTCTCCCTGCTGTAATCCTAAAAGAGACACGTGGTGTGCACAGAATTCCCTCCTACACTGCACTATGGCCTGAACTTGACTCTCATGTCCCACCTGAGCCAAGCCCAGAGCCTGGGAAGGGGCAATGAGCAGGTGCGGTCCAGAGCCCGCCTGGAAGCACTCAGCATTGCCAGCCTGCCCTTCGCTGGCAACACCGAGCTCAGAAGCAGGCAACCCTTTAGAGGCACGAACAGTCAGGAGTCCCCCAGAACCCCAGACCTGAGCTGTCCAGGGGGCTAGCCACATGCGGCTATTTACATTTTTAAAAATGAGAAAGAATTCACATTAAAGCTGTAGTTTCTCAGTTGCCCCATTTCAACTGCTCAACAGCCACCGTGGCTGGGGGTGACCACATCGTCCCGGGCAGGTTTAGGACAGGGACATTGAGCCCCCAAAGGAAGTGCTGCGCTGTGCCAGGGCCTTTCTTGGGCCGTCGGAATGGGGGACAAGACCCGCCCCACCCCTTCCATGCCCCAAGCATCCCAGAGGTGTGGAGGGAAATACCTGCACGGGGAGAGAGGGGTCACCGCTCCGAACGGAAGAAGTGCATGGCAGGTTGCAGACCTAAGACTTGAGGCCCAAATGCAGCTCTGCCACTCACCAGGTGTGTGACCCCAAGCCAGTCTTGTCACCTGTGAGTGCCCCCACTTGCTCAGCCTCTTTCACCACCTTTTAGGACTGCTGAGTGACTCAAAAACCTACGTAAACCCAACACTATAATGTGGTGATATAAAAAAAAAAGCTCCTGTTAAAGTTTGCATTTTCCAAGATGCTATTATTATCCTGCTTTTCTCATTAAGAAAACACCAGCTAAACCGAACCACCAGAATTTAATGGGCCTCTTAGTAATGAAATTTAATTTAATGCAAACCAAGCAAGCTACCCTCTCGGTATGCCTGAAAAATCCCTAGAACTGGAATTGCAATTAGTCTATTTATTGTGACATCCTCTCTGGCTGGTTTTCCAGCCCTGACTCCACAATAACACCAGGGTGATCTTTCCAGAATGCAAATCCAATAACTGCACTTCCTCCCTCTTCCCCTAAGGAGGGATTGCCAAGAAGACGCCATGGAAGCTCTTTAGAGCCTCCAGCACAGATACCTGAGGTGACCCTCAGCAGCGGCTCCTCCCTTGCTCTACACTCCGCACCAGACGCAGCTGACCCTTCCGGGTCCCATGCTCTGCTCCTTTGGGTCTGAGGCCCCTCCCTGCCTTCTCCACCTGAGCAGTACCTTCCCATTTGGGCTCAAACCCAGAGCAGGAATCATGTGTTTGGGGAACTGCTCCCACTTTACATCCACGGGACCCTAACCCGGCCTTCCTCAGTGACCCCTCAGTGCAGGCTCCCAATGGCGCTGTCTGTCCCACCAGTGGGCTCCTCAAGGACCTTCACCCAGCTCAGGACTTGGCACCCTGGAGGGCCCCTGCCAGGGCATTCCGGTAAGATGAATGGAGCTCATCACGTAGACACAATGGGAAGGCAATTGCCAGCCGGCATATGACACTCAGGTCAGAAGGAGACAAAGGCAGCTGGGGGAACCACCTCCTGGAAGTGGCCCTAACTGAATTCGTGCTGCACCTGAGGCATCGGGGGTGGGGGGCAGGGAAGGGAAAATAGGATGGGCCCCTGGAACCCAGGACACCGCCCAGTGGCGCAAGCAGAACTTCATCTTCAGCAGCGGCCCCTCCTGACTTTGCCAGGAAGATACCATCTTCCCTGGTGACAAATGTGCTTGTTATCCCAACTTTCTATAGCAGAGCTGACATCTTTAGGGGTTTAAATGGGAACACCCCCCCAGAAAATATATATCCCCTGAAATGTCTGAATATGACCTCATCTGGGAAAAGGGTCTTTACAGAAATAGTTAAGGATCTTGAAATGGAATCATCCTGGATTAGGTTGGGCTCTAAATTTAATGACAGGTGTTCTCGTAAGAGAAGGGGGACAGAGAAAGCCACATGGAGACAGAGGCAGAGATCTGAGCGATGCAGCCACAAGCCAAGGAATGCCTGCAGTCACCAGAAGCTAAAAGGAACAAAGAAGGATTCTCCTCTAGAGCCTTCAGAGGGAGCACAACCTGGCCGACACCTTGATTCCACATTCTGGCCTCCAGAACTGGGATGGAACACCTTTCTGTGGTTTTAAGCCACCTAGGTTAGAGTCATGGCTACGGCAGCCACACAAAACTAACACAGGACCTCTGTCTCCAGCGTGAGAACTCAAGAAGCCAGGTGAGAACTCAAGCGGAAGGTCTGAAGCCCTGTGGGGCCACGTGCTTCCCAAGAACCTCGGTCATGCGTTTCCAGGCCCGGGGGTGCCTTGGGCTGTCGGCTGCTGTACCCTGCAAGCGGAGAAGGAAACTGGCATAAAAGACGTACCGATAAACTGCCAGCTTCATGCTCTGACATCCAGGAGCGGGCTCACCATGTTGGAAAAGGTACAGAAGTCTGGGAAGGGGAACTAGAAGAAAGAGGCTCCTAGAAGATGCTGCTCCCCTAAACCCAGTGCGGGTACACCCTTCTTAGCCCACCCTTGCTTGCCCCATCTGCCTGTCCCACAGCCTCAGGCTCCTCCGGTTCCTCATACCTGCTCCTCCGAGCCCTCTGGCCAGGTTTCCCCCCACGGGCTGCGAGCGCTCCGCCGGTCACCCCGCCCTCCACAAGAGTGGCCAGGAGAATAAATAATCCCAGGACGGGAAAGAGAGAAACTCCGAAGATATTTTTAATTCAGCTGCTCGCTCCAAAATGAGGGTCAGAGAAGCCGAATGAACAGCCAGGATCAAGCCCCACGGTACCCAGTCCCAAGACCTCGCTGTCCCTGGGCTCTGCGCCCAGCCCACATCCGGCCCAACCTGAGCTGCTGGCTCCATCAGCACCCTTGCCAAACAGACCGTTCCCTGATGTGTCCGCATGCCTAAAACTGTGCCTGGCACACCGTAGGTACACGGTCCATATCTGCGGAATGAACATTTATTAAATGAACCCAGGACCCAGGGCAAGCACATTCAAAGGCGTTCATAATATTGTTAATACTGCTCAAAAGGGCACTGCCTTCTGAGTAAAAAAATAAAAATTTATCCAAGGGAAGTCATTCCCTCTGGGTTTGTACTTCGGGGAACTTCTCTGCCATACTTTTCCTCCGAGAAGGCACGACAGGGTGAGAGGAGCAGGAATTGGATGCTTGCCAGTGACAACCATCCTGCAAAGACCAGCATTCATTCAGTCACCAAACGTGTACCAAGTGTCCCTAGGTCCGGTCGCTGAGAAAGGCACGGGACCCAGAGAAGGCACAGCCGGTGGCTGCCTGCGTGGACCACAGACAAGCAGGCAGTTAACCTGGCTACCTGCTCGTCAGCCCTCTGGCCTCGGACTTCTCACCTAAATCTCCCCTCCCCGGAGACCAGAAGTTCCCTCAGAGGAAAGAGAGCGTCCCACTTACTTCGGGGCTCCATTAGACGGTTGCAGAAGGGGCAGCAGCCTGCATTTTGAAGTATCCTGGGAAGTTGAAATAATGACAGGCCCATCAAGATTGAAAACAAAAACAAAAATAGGAAATGATTCTCAACGCCTCAGTTTCTGCATCTGCAAAGAGGAGACAGACTCCAGAACAAGGGTGGATAGGAAGAAAGCCCAAAGCCCTCCAGCGATAAGGGCTCTCTTTTTCTCCAGCCTCAGCTCACTGGTTTCCCTATCAGAGTGCATCCACCCAGAAGGCTCCTAAGTGATAGGCCCTGCCGCAAAGATCCTATCCGGCACCAGCTGAACTTGAAGGCATCCTTATTGGTAACGCCTGCCTCAAGAAAGGTCAATTCCTAACTTCTCTTGGTAATCCTATTATTGTAGGCCTGCCAGGCACACACACCCCACCTTATCTGCAAGGTCCCCAAGCTGTTGTCTTTCCAGGAAGGGTGTCTCCTATCTACAGGCCTCCAGGAGGCACCTGGAAGGGAGCCCCACGAAGGCCTGATCCCCGATCCTGCCGCAGGCCTGCCACAATCTAGCTGTGTGGCTGGGGACCAAGCAGCCCATTCTCGGGGGCTCAGTTTCCCCTGCTGACCCCTCTGTACAAGGAACAGGGTGGGCTCAAGAGCCCTCAAGCTTGGAAACTGTAACAATAACAATAATAACAACAACAACTTATTATTTCAGGGACTGGGTTGGACTAGCTCAACAGGCATCACTACGGCCTACATTTCTCTCTTCTACCAAAGAAGGGGCCTGTCCAGCAGAAAGAATCAGGGATGTTTCCAGGAATTCTGCTGTCTTGGGGTTGCTGCAGATGACCACATCACCAAGTCCAGGAGAGCCCTTCTGAGAAATGCTTACTGCATGGGGGAACACCAGAATGCAGCAGACACACCCCAAGAAGGCAAGCATTCGGGGCGAATGAGTGAATGCCAATCCCCCGCTCCCGGGAACGGAGTCCAGCCTGTAAGAATTCTGTAGCAGCCTCTTCTGTATGTTGGTCTGGGGGCAGAAGGGAAGAGGCTGGACACTGGTCAAGAAGCACAGGCTCCTGAGGGGCCGGCTGACCTCAGTCCTAACCCCCTCCAGCCACTTCCCATCTGGCTTGTCCTCAGCCTCCTTGAACTTCAGAGGCTGAGAGGCTTTCACAGAGAACGTCTGTAACGTCCCAACGCAGCTAGCTCCTGGCGCAGAACAGATGTGCACATCCTGCCTCTCTTCCTTAAGGGGTTTGCAATGGGCGGAGCTCTTTGGGTGCAGGCACGGGTCTCTTAAGCTCTGTATCTTCAGAATCTAGGCACACTTGGAAGACAGTAGTCATTCAACACACGCTTGGGAAATGCATGGATAAGATGAAACCTGCAGGAAGGCATCTGAGGACCGACGGAACCTGCACTCAGGAGGTGTCCCCGCTTCCCACCTGCCCTTCCTCCTGTAGAGCCTCAGATGTGCCCACCCACCCCACTCCACGGGATACTCAGCCTTCAGAGGAAGTGCACGACCAGACGCCCGGGTCCTGGCGCTGCGGATTTCCAGCGGCGTGAGCATGCGCAGCTTACTGAGCCCTGAGTGTCCCTGTTGTGATAGTACCTCTCTCACCGGGCGTCATGTGGGTGCCGTGAGTTAATGCACGTCACGTTTCGGAACCGGGCCTGTAGCGACGTGATGCTGTTATTCAATGAGATGGGGCGCAGCCACAGTTCTGGAGTCAGTGAGCAACAGAAGTTGCTTGTCCTTGATTCTAGATCACAGAGGTCAAGATACACTTGAACTCTGGACTTGGAATTCTAAATCCTCAGTCAAATCCTGGCTCTCACCCATGGGCCTTGGGCACGTGACTTTCCCCCGTGGGGCCTCCAGTTCCTCATCTGGAAAAGAGATCTATAAAACCCTGCTCTGTATCCCCCAGGGGATAGGACTGACTAAAACAAAAAGCACACAGACCGTAGGTGCTAATTAATGATATTCCTTTAAATGAATGAATCCCAAGCTCCCCCGCCCATAAATCAGCCAACCAGCCACCCTGTTTGTTCCCGATTCCTCACGCGTGCCCCTCACCTCACCTCCAGGCACCCCTGCCCTATTAGGTGCACACAGCTTTGACCACCCCGCTGGGCCTCTGGTGCCAGGGAACTAGAAATGGTGGCCAAGGTCTGAGAGCGTGTGCACCCACGGATGGCAGAGCCGCCCCGGCCCTGGGGCCTAGCCCTATAGAACAAGGAGTAGCAGGTAAGCTGGATACTCACTACACCCCGCATCTTGCCTGGGACACTGCCTGCCTGTGTGCAGCTTTAGGGATCACAGTGGCATCAGCTGCATCACATGAGCTGCCACTCTTGGAACAAGACAAGCGCTAGCCTAGCTGCATAGCAGAGCATGGGCAATAAAGCCAGACTGCCACATGAAAGCTGTGTGACCTCGAACAAATGTGTCAACCTCTCTGGGCCTCCACTTACTTAGCTATAAAGGGGGATATGAAATAGCACCTGCCTCTGAGGGTTTTGTGAAAGTGAGTTTATTTCTGGACAGTGCTGGCGGCAGCTGTGTTGCTGTATTGGGGGGCTATGCTCACACTTAGATGAAGACAAGAGGCCTGAGAAGGCACCTGTGGGAGAGGTGGTGAGGGGGGCAGGGAAGAAGCACCGAGGCTTGGCGTTCCTGGGGCATTCTCATCCCCCAGGTGCCGGGCTCTGGAAGGGGAGCTGTGACATCTCTGGAGAGAGGTAGTTGCAGCACCGGAAGAGCAGAGAGAAGGCAAGGAGGCTGGGAGAGGAGACAGAGTCAGCAGGCATCTGCCATGGGTACCACGTGACCCCACTGTAAAAGCACGACAGCATATTCTTACCCCTGTTTCCTAGATGAGGCTTCGAGAGGCTGAACAATTTGCCTGAAGCACAAAGACTGTCGGGATTTTGGACCATGTGAGTTCAAGGCACTCTCATGTCATAGGGAGGGGGAGGGGTGCCTTGAAAGGAAGGGGCTCTGTCACCCTCAGCAAGTCACTACTCCTGAGTCTCTTCCCCTACAAAATGGAGACAGTGGCCCTCCCGACCTGCAGAGAAGATATTTAAAACCACCTGTGACACCTGAATCCAAGGAGGGGTCCATATCACAGACTGACACTATATGCTTTCCCAGTGCTTGGGAGGAGAGCATGGATTCTGTCATCCCCGAGCTGTGCAACCTTGGGCAAGGTACTTGATATCTCTGAACATGAGCTTCCACATTTGGAAATTACAGGTGATAGTATCAGTTAAGGTAAGGTAAACAGTGGTTGAAAAAGCTCTTTGAAAAGCATTTAAACACCGTGAGAGGTAGGGCAGTAATACTGGTTAATTTCTACAGAGGAATAAAAAGTAATAATGTTGGTGATGATGATAATAATAGCGCCCACCATGAGAGTGAGGTCTATGAAATGACTATTTCTTTGGAAAGCCAACTAAATAAATAGGAACAAGCGTCTACAAAAAGGTGGGTTCTAGCTCAGGTTCAAAGCAGACTCTGTATTCACCTTTTGCAAAGAAATGTGGAACTTAATGAAAAAATTAAATTGAAAAGCTGGGTCTTCCCTTTGCCGGGAAGGATGGAAGAGGCAGCAGTCCCTTCCTCTGCCGCAACCCCTGCCTGTCCCTACAGCCTGGGAAGAGAGGCCAGGCTGTGTCCAGAGTGAACACAGTGGCCTGCTGCATACACCTTGCCAGCCTACAGACGGCCTTTGATGGCGCTGGAGGGAGCAGGGGCAGCTGTCACTCCAGCCCACCAGCCTGGCCCAGCACTGTCCTTCCTGGGAGACAGCACTAAGGCTCACCCGGGAGCAGCTGGGTGCTGGGGCCAAAGCCAAGGCTCTCCCCGCTTGAACCTGGGATCCAGACATCTTCTCGTCTTCCATTTTAACATACCGTAACTGCAATCCTTAAAAAGCGGGGGTCTACCCAGGTTCGAATCTGGCCCTAGCACGACTAACTGTGTATCCTGGGCAAGTTACTAAGCCTCTTCGAGCCTGGATTTTCGTCTGCAACATAGAAATTATGATAACACCTCGCACAATTCTGAAATTGAAGAAGCTCTCAAGATCAGCATGGCTGGGGAATTCGGAACCTTGACCTGAACTGGCATGAGGCTATTTATTGATCTTATTTATCCACTTAGCATGAAATGAATATATCTCCCTGTAAAATTCCTGGGCTGGGTCGATGGCCCTGGCCCAGACACACAGTGTATGCGCCTGCTCGGGCTGCTCTAACAAAATGCCACAGGATGAGTGGCTTTCACAATGGGAATTTCCTGCCTCACAGTTCTGGAGGCTGGAGACCGAGGCGTCAGGAGGGTGGGTTTCTCCCACGGCCTCTCTCCTCGGCTTGCAAGTGGCCACTTTCTTGCCGCATGCCCCCCGTGGTCTTTCCTCTCGTGTACGCACCCCTGGCTTCTCTTTGTGTGCCCAGCTATCCTCCCAAGGATGCCAGTCGTACTGGAAAAGGGCCACACTAATGGCCTCAGCTTCACTTAATCAGCTCCTTAAAGGGCCCCCCTCCGAATACAGTCACATTCTGAGCTGCTGGAGTTGAGCGCTTCCACATATGAATGGTGTGGGGGTGTCGCTCAGCCACAACCCATAGTATGATACACGCACTGTGCTGCCTTTCTGAAATCTCAAAACATCATGAGTTCAGAAACACAGAAACTCATCGCAAATGTTTTGAATAAGGGATGGAGGACCTCGGAAACTGTCCCCATGGGGTCATGCTGAGGACCGAATGTGCCAACACACGTAAAGCAAGCACTGGCCCAGGCCGTCATGTGGCTCTTCCCACTGGGAGGGACTTTGTGGGGCCAGAGGACACAGCACACGTATAAGCAGGTGCACACTGAGTCTAAGACAACGAGGTACCAGCTCACCGGAAAACGGCTCTACTCATCATAAAACAGGCATCGCCATACCTCAGGCACCTCTAAAAACGATTCTCAAAGAATATTCTGAGGCCCACAGGCAGGTTCAGAATGACAGATGGTCAGCTTGACCTCCAAAGGCAAGCTTCTGCTCGCAGGAGAGAATGATCGAGAAAACGCAGCCATGATCACAGAGAGACATGACCAGAGGCAAACACAACTTGGGAGCAGGCCCTGCTTGCCACTCTGCGCCTTGTGACGTTCTCACCTCTGCAACCTGAGCCTCAGTTTCCTCACCTGAAAATGAGAATATACGCGCATCTTGCTTCATGGGATGGCTGTAAGGTTCCAACGAATCCCTGGATAAAGAAGGCTTTAGCACCAAGAAGCACCCCCAAATATGCCAGCTCCTTCTAGGAGAGCAGGTTCACAGAAAATCGGCAGGTCTTCAGGATGCAGAGGAAGCATCAGACAGAAAGTGTGAGGAAGCAAGGGAGCTGGAAGGAGGCACCGGGCTTGCAGCCTGGGGACATTTCTGCTGAGTAAGCTGTAAAGACAGCACATGTTAATAGAGCCTCGGTGCGCAGGGAGCTCAAAGGGCTTTCACAGACATGATCTCACTGGGATTTTTTTTATTAGCTTCTAAGGCAGGTTAACAGGTTCCTCCATCTCTGCTGAGACAGTAAAGCTGTGGGCTCCCGTAGCCTCCCCCGACACGCGGAGGCGGGGCAGGGAAGGCTGCAGCCTCTCTGAGCCTGCTGGGCGGCAGCAACACAAGATCTGCTTCTTGATCTACAATCTGTCATGAGCCAGGCATCTCGAAAGGAAATTAATTTTTAAAAAATAAATGTCCTAGAGCAACATTAAAAATAATCCTGTCTTTGTTTTCCTGAGGAGCAGAGCAGGGAGGGAAGCAGGGGTGGGATGGGGGTGGGGTGGGGGTCAGAATCCTGGGTGTGTTTCCCGGTCTGAGAAAGGGGGCAAACGGCTCCCCCTTCGAGGGCCGTGCCCAGCGAGGACCAGGGCCGACATATGACAGGCGTGGGCTTCTGACCGCCCGGGACGGCTGCTGGTGCTCTTACCGTACTCCTCTGTCTCACATCCTCCCCTCTCTCCTTCTGGCAGCCTCTGTTTCTGAAGGCCCTGCGCCATCAGCCCCATCCTGGGACGCTGTCTTCCTTTTGATTATTCAAAGACCTGCTTTAACTCCGCCCACTGGCCTCCCCTGGGCTTCCTATCTGCGGCCCTCGCTGCTCCCAGGGCCACTGCAGGGGCTCAGGTGCGTGCTAGGACTAACCCGACCCCGATGCTTCTGCGCAGGGAGCCCCCTGCTCTGGGATCCCTGAGCTCAGACAGTGTGGTGGCGTAGGAAGGGCAGGGGCCAGCTCCCGGGCAGATACTTCCCCTCTCTGCAGAAGCCTCCGCTCCCTCGTCCGTTGAACAGGGGCCTCTATTCCCATGTGATTGCTCAGTGGAATGGGATCACGTCTGTGAAATATTTCAGAAACTGTGAAAGTGCTGAGCAGGTGACAACCATCCTCGCTTCCCCAGCATCCCTGAGGGAGGGTGCCCCTCTCCGTCACCATGAAAGACAGGGAGGGAGGAGGGACTGCCGCTGGCAGGGCCTGGTTCCAAGGCTGCATCCTCAGCCTCGACTGCACCTGAAGCACAGACAGAAGCAGCGTGGAGCCCTGGGGACAGCTGAGCCTCTGCATGGGACCGTCGGGCCAGCTCAGGAAACTCTGTGCACGGTCCCTGACGTTTTGCACAGCTCTGTGGCCAACGGCCCAGCAGCAGACCACACACGCAAGCCAGAGGGCCCAGAAACGCCCGGCTCTCCAACTCCCCATCTGGGAAACAGGCGTAATAAGAACCGCATGTGCTGCAGGGTTACTGGGAGCGGACCAGGTACCTGGCACACAGCAGCCTCCGATCAAGGTGAGCTGCTTTCTGTCATTAGTGCTCACCTGGCTGAGCTGGCGTCTTCGTCGGTAAGAGGGAATTTTGAGGAACCCCTCTGCCCCAGACATTTATTAAGAGGATTAGTTGAAAAGATGTGTTACAAGTGCTTAATACGGTATCTGACACATAGTAAGTGCCCAATAAATGAGAGCTCTCATGATTTCAGGGCAAGGTAAAGTTCATGAGTGAAGCTTTTCCAGGAACCGGGGCTGTAAGAGGAGGGGCCTGGCCTCCCCTGAACAAGGAGCGCCTCTCGGGCCAGGGACCAAGGCTGGCGCCCAGCAGGATCCCGCGGCTCCGGCAGGGCGGGGTTGGGCCGAGGCCTCGGCTGGCCCGCATTCAGGGTGATGCATGTTTTACCGTAAGGCCTGGGTAACTCCGGAGTCAATGCTGGCCGCGCCGCCCCTGAGGCCTGACACTCACTGGTCAGCGACGAGAGATGCTTCATAAAAGAGGCGGGCTCTCCCGAGCCCTAGCAACTCCAAACGGTGAGAAAGACAGAGCTGGGTAGGAAAGGAGAGGGTCACGGGTCCGTGTCATTTAATAAAAGCCACCGTCTGTTTGCTTAACCGAGGTAGGTCTGGGTGCCAGGCTGGGTTCTGGGACAGGAGCCAACATCAGTTAAAACCAGGGATGAGTGCGGAGAATAAATAGGGAGAGGACGCTGACGGGGGTCACCGTAGAGAAGGGGACAGGACCCAGAAAAGGGGAGAAAGAACAGAGACAGTCAAATAGACATACGCACACACGTACACATAGCTCCTGCGGTCCATGCAGCCCACACTCAATGCAGAACCGTAAGTCCTGGTCACACACGGCATCTACCATCAGCAGACCTGATACGCACATACATTTACATACATCGTCCCACCTGAGCAGGAGCAGGGACAATGCAGGCATCATGTGTGTTCAAAGATCAAATCTGAGGGTCCCAATGCCAGGCTGGCCCCCTACTTGCTGAGAAACCACAGCAGAAAAAGCAGTTAGAGAGTACAGACTATAGGACTCCCGGACCAAAGGATTTTAAAAGGTCTCGTGTTCACAACTTTATTTTTGCCCAGAGTGTCTCACTATCAGCCTCGGAAACACTGTAATCATTTCTTTGCTTCGCCCAACTTCATGGGCCATCACTTGCCCAAGGAAAAGCCAGACGTCAGTGGTTTTGAACTCCTTCAAGCCAGCTGTGTGACTTTGTGTGAGCTAAGTGTCCTTGTGTCGTCGGCAGCCGTCCGTCTCGAGAGACGATGGTGTAGCTTCTCAAGAGTCTATCTGCACCGCCGAGATGTCCTTGTGTGTAAACTGAGGAAAAGAAAAAGACCCACTGAGTTGTTATAATGTGAAAAGGCCTGGGCACCTGCCCTGTGACAGGCCTTCAAGGACAGATGACCCCTGTCATAAACAAGAGGCACATCATGAAAAAGTGATCATGGATTTAACTTGGCAAAGCCACTGTGAAACCCTCTTAATACATATGCATTGTATAAATGAATAGAATCATTAACAGAGTTGGCTTCTTAGAGAACACGGAGGAAAAAATAATTCAAGAACAAGGAGACAGTGTCAGAGGGGAGAGAGTCCTGACCTTGGGTCAAACACAGGCTGACCGGTAGCACTATCAGGAGATAGCTGGGACTTGCTTTACTGGGATTCTCGAAATTCCAGCAACGTGGCACCAACCACGGACACTTTCAGATAAAAGAAAGGCAGCGTGGCCAAACTCTGACCCCTGTGCCGTGGCTCTGTGGCCAGACTGCCACTCTGTATTGCGTTTTGTCTTGAAAACGGAGATAATAACATCCCCTGCCTTATTTGCACAAAGCACTTAACAAAACTGTCAAGCACACAGTGAGTGCTCAATAAATGTGACCTTTTCTTTTCTTAATTCCTATGTAATATTATTCCCACTGTCCTACCACAGTCTCTTTTCTCTCCTCGTCTTAGGAACGAGCACTTTCCCAGAGATACCGGGCAGTCTGCAAAGCAATAAAGATTACCAGCTTGTCCCTTCTATTGTGAGTGACAAGGTTACCTGGAAACCTCCGGGAGACTTGAAGATGCTCTCATAGCCTTGAAATCAATGTCCCACAGATCCTTGACCCTTTGCTGCTTTCTCCTGCTAGACTACAGGCTCCATGAGGACAGGCAGCATATCTGGTTGCCATTACATCCCTGGCATTTAGGACTGAGTCTAGCTTACATGAGGGACTCGATAAAATTGATGGAGTCACCGGTACGTAACAATTACTTGACAAGTTTGGGTGAACACCTGCGAGCAGAAAGGCCCATCGCCATGTCCTTCTCTCCACACACATCTAGCCTCCGAATCCAAGCAAGGGCGGGCCTGTGGCCAGGCAGACCTGCAGCCATTTGACCTAAAAGGGTTGGCGGGGTCTGCACCAGCATCCCAGATGGCACTGCCTCCGCGGACCGCTTTGCTGGGCTCTAAACACTTCGACACACAGTCCTATGTGTTACAAACCCTGCCTCCTTTCCAAGTGACTATGTGGTTTAAGTGCAAAGAGACAGATGAGGCCGAGAACCTCGCTGGTCTCGCCCTGCGCCCCAGAGCTGAGGGAGGGCAGCAGGGGCCTGGGAAGCCCACCTGGGGCCCAGGCCTTTGGCTTCTACATCCGGGGCTGAGTAACATGCTCAGTGGCTGTTGGTTAGGTAAAGCAGAAAAAAAATGAGCAAAGGGGAATAACGGTGTGATAGTTTCCCAAAGAATTCAGAACCCCCCTGAAAGAGGGGGCTAAAAGGCTAAAAGGCAGAGAAAACTGCTTAGTGGTAGGTCCAAAACTGACACCCCTTGGCCACAAAAATGACCTGGGAAGGAGAATCATTTCAGATCACAACAGGTGAGCCCAGGGGGTGGAGTGGGACGGGAGGGATGCGAGGATTTGGGCTGCCTTTGCGGTCCCTCCTCACGGCCAGGTGTGGGCATGTGGACAGGGAGTGCGGCCTCCTAGCCCTCAGGGAAACCACCAGACGGGCTACAAGTGAGGAATCGGGTGTACTGACGTGGCTGAGAAGGTGAGGAAAACGGGGCTCTTATGTACAGCGAGTGAGGGTGTGAACTGATGTGCTTGTTCTGTAAAGCAGAAAATGTTCATCCGCCTCGGGGGCAGCAATGTGGCTTCGGGGTATAAGCCCTAGAGGGGCGAGCACATGCGCCCTCGGGGTGTGAGGCTATCCTAGCAGCACTGTTTGTAAAACAGGGGGAAAGAAAAGGAAAGGGGAGGGAAGGGAGAGTAGAAGGGAGGGAGGGTGGGAGGGAGGGAAGGAAGGAAAAAAAGAAGGAAGGGAGGAAGGAAGGAAGGAAGGACAGAAAAGCTTGAGTTCCGTGTTTATCAACAGCGGCGGGAGGAAGGCTCCCTGGCACTTGAGAGATGCTCCAAGACTGCTCATCGTTCATTCTCTTCTGACCTGACCTCCTGCCTCGCACTCACTGGGCCCCTCCCGGTTCATTTTCATGCTTTGTCAGCCTGTGGCTCTGCCCTCCAGGGGGAAATGGAATTCGGGGATGAAAACAGAGCGCCAGGCCCCCGGAAGGCTCCTCAATGTCCTTTGCCCAGGAGAGGCTCCCTTTACAATGCAGCCTGGAACTCAGCCAGAGCCCAGGGAGGGGAGAAGCTGATTTCATCCCACTTAACCCAATTTGCCGTGCCCAGAAGGCAGCTAATGAGCAGCCTGCACCCTCAGAGTCATCGATACCACTTTCCAAATCAAGTTACCAAATTGGTCTTCAAACTGCCTCAGAGATCCTGCTGGCCATCTGGCCACGATTCCTGATGCCACGTCTCCTTCTCAGCATCAGCAGCAGGGGACAAGTGAGCTGCCTTTGTCTCCATTTGGGGTTCCCCTTCGCCTGAACGCCTGATTCCCCAGAATGGAACTCCAGTCGCCATAGCGAACATGGGACGGTTGCGGCAGAGACGGCCAGGAACAGGTGAGAACCACGCCATAGGTGTGGCTCCAGCAGCGCAGGGGACCTGGGAAGCCAAAGGAGAGAGAAGAAATCCCCCCATTCAACTGTACCCAATTCCCAGAAAAGTTTCCCAGCTAAGCCACCTTGGGGCTGGGGAAGGTCAAAGGCTAATAGAGAACTGGACGACAGAGCATAGGCGGTCATGTCCAAATAAGAATAATGTTTTCACTGAAGCTTCGCAGCACCCTGTGGGGTCCTTCCTCTCATTGTCGCCATTTCACAGACAAAGAAACTGAGGTTACGAAGCAAAAATTGAACCTGTGCCTTCTTCAAAACCCAGTCCATGCTCAGCCTCTAAGGCACACTGGCCTTATCACTGAGATCGCGATGACCTCCATTCCCTTCTCTAGAATGAAACATAAACAGTCCAAGGAATGTCGCGCAAGAGCCAACTACTCTTCCCTTAAGATGTTTTTTGTTACCTATCCTAAGCCCGGCGTCTACGTTTGACGGGGAGCTGATGGAATGTGAGGCACTTGACAATCTTGTTTTCCATCACATGGAAGTCCCGAAGGGCATGGGATTATTCTCTCTCTCTGACAGATGAGGAGAAAGTGACTCAAGACCACACTGCAGGGGAAAAGGGAGCATGCTCATCCTATGCACTTGGCATGAAATTCATTTTAAACAGTTAATCCAGTATCCTTTTCCCCAAACCTGTCACCCTTTCTGTGTTCAGACTGCAGAAGAGACTACGTCCACTCTCCCCACTGGGGACACACAACAGATCTATCTCTAGACCAGTGGCCGTCAGCAAAGGGTGATTCTGCCTTCCCACCAAGGGAACACTTAGCAATGTATGGACACATCTGGGATTGTCACAGCCAGGAACTAGGTTAGGGGGGCTGCTAAACACCCTGCAATGCACAGGACAGCCGCAGAGTGAATCACCTGGTCCAAAATAGCCACAGTGCCGAGGCTCAGCAACCTGCTCTAGAACCTTCATGTGTCTCTTCAGCTTCTCCATGATCTTGATTTCATACAGGAACTTCTTGTATAAAATGACACTTAGTGATTAGCAGAGAAACATTACACAGATCACTCTTGAGGCTCATGTACCCACTGAAGCCTCTTGAAGATCAGCCCAGAAACGAGACCTGGGCTGAGAGTCAATGCATGAAATAATGATGCTAAGATGGCTGGAGAAATTCACGCCTGTATCACACCCCATGCTGGACCTCGGGGCACACTCTCTGTGAAATACAAGACTCAAGTGCTTTCTCCCCAGGGGAACACAGGTCATGTCACGGAGCCACCAGAGGGGTTGGGAAGGCCATCAGCCTGTATTCCAGAGACATCTGTAGTTCCTAAAGCCCAAAGCCCCACAATAGCACTTTCTCTTCCTTCAGAACCTCAGGAGACTCCAGATAGAATAAAGTAAGAGCTGGAAGACAGATCACAGAGATACCAGAGAAGGTTCCAAATAATGCTCAGTTCCCAAGAATAATAACCACAGGTGAGAGGTCAGCTCACAGAATCTCACTGTTGGACTCGGCAGCTTTGTCCTGATCTCATTAAGGGCCACCCAAGAACCTACACAGCAGCCAGAGGAGAACTGATACCCAGGTTCAAAGCAGGATTTAATCCCAGCAGCACCTCTCCGGTGAAGGGCGACAAAGCTGGAGGCTTTGCTACTTGAAGCAATCTGCCACAGAAGACAAGTCAGGATTTGAACCCAGCTCTGCTCCAAACTCATCACCGGGTCACCCCCACTAATTCTGGTCACTAGTACATAGCACGATCTCAAGAAAGCCCTGTATGCTCCCTGGGTCTCAGTTTTACTACCTGTAGAATGGGTAACCACATTCACAAGGAGGCTGTTATTGATTTTAGGGGAGAAGGTAAGTGGTATCAGATTAGGTGCACAAAGATGTAAATTAGGCACTTTCTCTCCACTTGCTGAGCCGTCACATACAGAAGAAGGACTTGTGAGAAGCGGTTATGGGTGGAAACAAAACCTTTGGTACAGGCAGACAGACCTGGGTGGAATGGCCAGCCCCATCACTTTAAGCAGGTCACACAAACTCTCAGAGACCCACCCCATCCACCCCCATAAACTCAGATCAGATCTCACAAACGCAGGAGCTGATGGGTCAGAGTGTCTGGCCCAAGTATATTGTGTGAATCTTTTCAGAACCACATTCTGGGAGTTATCAAGTTGGGGACACAGAGCCACACTTGAAGGGCAGACAGAAGTCTGTGCGTGTGGCGTGGGGGTCCTGGGCTGCCCTTGGGAAGGAAACCATGGTTCAAAGAACAAGAGGCCCAAGAAAGTCAAGGAGATCAGAAACAAAAGGAATTGCCACTTCCAAAAGGGGAAAGGTCCCTCCCTAAGGCCACGTTCCAGAACTGGGCCTGGCAAAGGACGAGGGTACTTCCAGGTCAGCCAGAGTCTGGGGCCCAGAAAGACGGCAGAGAGCAAAGAGAAAACACACATTCCTCCCAAATCATGATGACTAAGAGGTGTATCAGGAAGCTCGCATCAACATTGTAATACCAAAATAATAATGAGTAACTTTTAAAAACTTTTAATACTCAACAACAGGAAACTAGAACAGTAGTGAACCGGCTAAACAGAACATGACGTTTCTGCCACTAGAAAGACGACAGTGAAAGTCCACTGAGGATTTACTACCCATTGGCTACGATTAGACTGAGCTTCTACTGGTTAACAGTTGAATGCTAGCAATTTCGTAAGGCTCAGCCGAATATTTTAAGCACCTTAAGGTAAGGTGGACAGAGGAAAGAGGGATACCCACATCCTAATTCCCAGAACCCTTACCGTGTTATCGCCCACGACAAAGGGAACTCTACAAGGTGATTCAGTTAAGGACCTCGAAGTGGGGATTATTCTAGGTGATCAAAGTAGGTTTAATCTAATCACACTGCCCGCAGCATCCAAATACCTTTCCAGGCTGAGATCAGAGAGATAAAGGAGGAGGAGAGATGGGAGCATGAAAGCGACTAGACCTGCCACTGTTGGATTTGACCATGGAGGGAGGAAGCTGCCAAAGAAGGCATGTGGGCAGCTTCCAGAAACTGGATATAGCTCTCAGCAGCCAGCCAGCAAGAAAACAGAGACCTCAGTCCTACAACCACAAGGAACTGAGTCTGCCAACAACTGGCGGAACAAGGACAGAGGCTCTCCCCTCGAGTCTCCAGGAAGGCACACAGACTGCAGATGCCTAGATCTCAGCCCAGTGAGACCCGCGTCAGACTTCTGACCTATAAAACTGCCTGATAATAAATTTGTGTTGTGTGAGAGCTGTGTCTGTGCGAACGGGTTATGGCAGCCATGGAAAACTAATTCACTGGGTAAAAAGCATTCACAACCATAGTTGCATGGTAGATGAGATGAACCACAGCGTCCCAGGGCCGCACATCCAGCAAGGGGCAGAGCTGGGACCGGAGGGCAGCAGTGGGGCTCCGGGGACCTCGGCCCCCCACCCCACCACCACTCTGCTCTACAGTCTTACAGCAAAGCGATTCTGAATCGAGTTCCCAGAAGGCAATGCAGAGGCTGAATTTGGACTTACTCTACCTAGAGTTAGATTATTTTAAATACAGTTATTTTAAATACTTAAAATTAATAAAAAGAATAAAATAGTACAATTGCAACTTGTCTCAGGAAAACTAAGAGATTTCTGTCTTGCCCGGTCATGGATGACGGCAATAAAAATATGAGCCCAGGGAGACTGAAATGTTTTCACAACAGTTGATAAGGGACTGCTTCCGCAAGAAGACAACTCTTATCCCACTATCTGGGCCTGTCCCCTGGGGCCACATGCTCCCACCGCCCACCTCAGACCTCCACAGAATGCAGGGTCAGGCCCGGCACAGACAGGAGGCTCCCAGACCCTGGCGCCATCCATCCCAATTACTCAAGCCTGAATATTTTGAATATCACCCTCAGGGAGATGGAGGGAGAGGTCAAAAACAGTGGTTCCAGCAGGTAGGTGTCCTTGGATTTCCTTACATAGAAGGAAAAACTCCCCTTCCGCGGGCCTCTGAGATCCAGAACGTGGGAAATGCAGATGCTTCATTTGGCCTCCAGCCTGTCCCGGTGCCGTCTCTCACGAGCACGTGGCCGTGGGCAAGCCACTCGCACCTCAAAACCTCAGGGTCCCTCAAGGGAGAATGTTAACACCAAGAGGGCTGCCTGCCGTGCAGCTCAAAGGAGAGAACCCATGAATTCAGCCCCCACTAAAAAAAAAAAGACCGGTCATGATGACTGGTGTGTGCCAAGGGGCCAAGGACACCTGAGCACCTCCGGACAAGGCTCAGCTACGGCTGCGAATGCTTTGTGGGGTGCAGTGTTCCCAGAGTCTTGAGGGCTTCAGGAGACCCCACGTGGCTCAGCCTCATGCCTCTAAATGTGGTCTTCCTCCCGCCAGCTCATCCCAGTGGGCCACCCCCTGTCCACCTCTGGCTTTTCTTCAGTCTCCCCCATCCGCGGAGCACGGGTACCTTTCCCTGGTGCACCTGCCCTCCCCAGCTCAGGGTGCAGGGCCACGGTGCGGATCGGGGAAGGCTCCGCACAAACCCTCTGATGGGGAACTCTGAATACGTGTCGGTTAAAGGAGAAGGAAGGTTGGGGAAGAGTCAGACCCAGCCCCCGCTCCTCAGTAACCACGAAGCCTCGGCGGAGACAAACTTAAAGCAGAAGACCCCCAGAACAGCCCCAGTCAATCTAACCTCACCAACAGAGAAATGAAAGACCAGAAGAGAGAAGGGGCTTCTACCCGATCACAGACCCACGTCACTGAATCCCGCCCAGCCTCAGTTTCCTCATCTGTCAAAGGGGCATGACACCCGCCCTGTCTACTCACCAAGAGGAGAGATTGCTCAAGACAGATGCATGATGGGAACATTCTCTATGATCTGGAAGCTCTGTTCTACGAGGAGAGCACCCCCCAACACCTGCCACGTGGGGACCCCAGGATGAAACAGCAAAATGCAAGAGACTCAAGATATTGCACATTTGTAAAAGCAGCCTGAGACTTCCATTCCTTTCCAGGGAAGCTTAAACTTTTCCCAGTTACACAGTTTGGAGAACAAATGGCCTTGCCTTTTTAAAGTATCGTTTTTTCAGACACTTTGAGGGGAAAAAGAAAAAATCAGAATCCCAAAGAAATCTTATATTCAACCTCTTGGTATAGTCTTGTGCTGTTGGGAACTTTCAAATATATATATATATATATATATATTTTATGTTATTTTTTTATTTTATTTTTTTTGAGCTAAGGGACATAACCACCGGGTAAGGCTCTTGGCTCCCATCACAAGCCCCTCCAAAGCCTGGGGCATCTCTTGTTCCTGTCGCACAGCGGCCCTCAAGGAGCACGGAATGGGTACAGCTGCTTAAAATGAACAAGTCCCATCTTTGGTCACGATGTGACTCAGGCTTCTTCATCCCAGGATGGGACCTCCTCAGGGGCCACTCACATTTGACCACTGTCACCTCCCCTCTGTCCCAGCTGGTAAACCATGGGCACACCACTTCAGGAATGACGGCAGGGGGCCAACTAGAACGCCGGGCCCCACACCCACCCGCCCCCACGCAAGGACACAATCATTCTCTGAATGGGGCTGCTCCCTGTAACACCCCGGCAAGGTCACTTGAGGAGGTTACAAAGCCAGGGACCGCCAGGGACTTGAAAGACCAGGATAAGAGACAGAAGAGGAAGGATGGAGAGGCTGGCAGTGCAGCACTGATCCCAGCGGGCTTGGAACTGGACAGAGCATGTAAATAAACAAAAAAAAAGGAGGTCCCAATTTAGAGTGACAGAACTTCCTGGGTTGAAATGCCAGCTCTGCGGCTCTCTTGGTGACACTAGGAAAGCCTGTCTCTCTCAGCATCAGGTTAGAACCAAAAATAACAATGAACTTGTGCGATGCGGAGAGAGATTACATGGATCATGCAGCAAGGCACCTCCAGAGCTGCACTCAAGACGTTTTTCACTTCCCTTGCCCCTGTTGCCACCGCACTTCCAGTTCACTTGAAGTAGAGGCCAAGTGCATGCCCATAACAAAGGGAGTAGATGGGACGGCTAAATATTACCACCAAGCGAGTGATGCAGACAGCCAGCCCTTGTGGGTGGGTGGCTTGATCTGGACTTCCATCGGGGACAGGAGTTGACTTCCATCGGGGACAGGAGTTGCCTTCCTGACCCACAAGTTGTTTTGTGTGCAAACTCTCCCAGTGACTGTGTATGTGCATGAATGGAAGGGAAGTTATACTTCAGCTGGTCCACCTCCTCTAGAAAATCCAACCAAAGGCAAGCAGGGTTGCAGAAGGAACAGGGTATCCTGCAGAGCAGCGGGTCCCCAGAGGCAGGAGCTGAGGCAGGTCACCCAGAAGGCTATGTCCCCAGGCGGGGCTGTGGAGCCAAGACCTGCCTGGGCTGTGCTCAGCGGGAGGCTCTACTGAAAGGTGACATGAGGAAGGAAGGGAGGAAGCAGCCTGCACGCTGCCGGTGCCCAGCTCTGCTCACCGCCTCCTGTGGCCTTTGAGGACGGACGCTCTGGGGCAGGGCACCGGGGCTCTGGCCCGTGCCAAGGGCAGGAAGGAGGGCGGATCTGCCAGGCAGTCTGGTTCAGAGCACACGGCAGCATCGAGGCCCCATAGGAAGTCAGGGGCCACACCCAGTGCGGCCTTCCTCATTTCTGAGAAAGACCATCAAAGCCAAGCCAAGGCGGTTGCGGGGTGGGGAGCTCCCCATCACGGAGCAGAGGTCCAGACTGGGCATGGCAGGGCCTCGGTCTTGCTCAGAAAAAGCACCGCCCGCTCGAGGCCCATTCAAGACCTCTGCTCCCTCAGACCCCCGCCACATTCACTCCGCTGGTGGGCCACCTCTGATAAGATGCTCCTTCCTGGGCTGGCTGTGCCTGCTGACACCGCAGAGTCACGCAGCTTCCAGTTAGTCACCCCGGCTTTGGTCACACGCAGCAGGATGACCGTGATAGCCAAGGTCATCAGAGCACACCATCCTAAACTCTCCACAGATGACCTGATGTGGACATTGTTCACTACGACCCTAAAGGGTGAGTGCCGTCATCATCCCACTTCACAGGTGAGGAAACTGAGGTTCTGCAAGTCCAAGTGCTCCGTTCTACTGCGCCAAGCACATCTTGCCTTCCCATGCTGTATGCGCCAGACCCTAGGTTTTGACGCAACTCTGACACTGACCACAGCATGACCGGGGACAAGGGACTCCATCCCTCTGAGGCTTTACTTCCTCTGCGACTGAGAATCATCACCATACCTGCTCCCTAGTGTGGCTCAGTGCTGGCGAATGAGCGTGCCCATCCCAGGGTCCAGCACACAGTCCGTCCGTCCGTCGGCAGCCGTCCGTCTCGAGAGACGATGGTGTAGCTTCTTAAGAGTCTATCTGCACCGCCGAGAATGGCTGTGCAGTCCGACTCGGGAGTGACACGGTATCTGTCTCCTCCCGTGTTGAATCGACATCTTGCGATGACGCTGGAGTGTCCTCTCCAGTGAAGCTGAAGCTACAGAGCCTGGGCAGGGTGATATGGAGGGTCTGCTGTTGCCCATGCAGCAGACCCCCCCTCTCTTCGCAGCTGAAGGGTCCAAGGGAAAGACGGAGTCAATACAGCTTGGCTTCAGGTGCGCCGCAGGAGTTGCCGGTGTTGACTACAACGTCAAACCGCCTTAGGGACTCCGGCTCCGGATTTTCTGTCGGGGTTTACTCCCTTAGCCTTTCCCCTGAAGAGGTATGCCGCAAGGCAGCGGAGGTTTTTTGGAGTCAGAGTTTTCCTTCTCTGATTGTTGTCACCAAACACAACACCAAGCACACAGTAGATACTGGAAATGGTAACTGTTTGGTCCGTGTCGGGGGGAGATGAGAAAGACAAACAGACAGATGGACACGCTGACGGACCTGGCTTCTCCAAGAAGGCAACAAGTGAAGCATCAGAAACAAAGATCATAAAGCACCCGCTGCTGCGGGGAGCCAGCCAGCACATCGGTTGTGCTGTTTTCTCTCTTCCCCAGGGAAGAGGGGCCTAAAAGAAGAGGGAGCCCAGGAGAGCCTGCTTGGTCACTAGAGTCTCCAGGGGCAGCAAGAAGAGTAACACAAAACTGTCCACACTGCCCTTCCCCACCCGCACCTGCCCAGGG
Organism: Furipterus horrens; assembly: GCF_987537825.1. NCBI lineage: Eukaryota > Metazoa > Chordata > Mammalia > Chiroptera > Furipteridae > Furipterus > Furipterus horrens. Next base: position 7,882,466 of record NW_028327177.1, read on the forward strand.
CTGACAAAGTGGAGAATGAATCCGCAGACGCCAACTACGGACCAATCCCCCACCCAAGCTACAGGGTCTCCAACAAATCTCTGCAGCCTCAGAAGCTCCCCATCCCCTCAAGGGAGATCCCAATCCCAAGAAACAGAGGCACAGTCCCGTTGGAGAGCTGTAAGGGGAACTGATAAACAACAGCCCGAGATAAAGGGAGTTTGAACTGGGTGAAGGAGGCAGCCTGGGACCATCCAGAGCCCAGACCTTCCTGGGGAGGTGGAGGCATGGGGTGAAGGTTCACGCGGCCCAGTATCTCAGTGGGCGCCACCCCAGACCCCATCGGACGGGTGGATGAATAAAGGGGAAGGAGGGGCTGTCTTGTTTACAGCCTCTTGCAAAGGCAGGTACCTGGGGCAAAGCAGGTGTGGAACACATTTTTGTTAAATGACTGCATGAGTAGGCTCCTGCCCCCTCCCCCCCAACACCATCCCATGCACCTCTGCACTCAGTGAAACGCCCGAGGAACTAAAGCTTCCCTGCCCCTGGGCAGCCATGCTCAGCAGAGACCACCCACCCACACGCAGCGCAGCAGGCTCGGTGCTGGTCTCTGTAGCCGGATCTCAGTCTGGTGACTAAAACGGTGACTTATGGGAACATGAGGCTCCAAGCAGCCACACCAGGTGAGAGTGTGCTCTGGCCTGGCCCCTCGCTCAGGGCTTCACAGACCTCTCTCAGGGGACCCTCTTACCCCATGAGACACAGATATGCATCCACACTTCATGGACAAAGAGTCCAAGACTTGGAGAAACTAAGCCAACAGGCTAAGGTCACTCATCCAGAAATTGATACAGGCAGGATTCGCACTCAGCTCTGCCCGGCCGGAGTCCAGGATCCTCGGTCACGCTGGGAGCATGGCCGGACCCAGGCCCAGAGAGAGCAGCAAGCAAATCAAAACAGAACCCCTCCGTCTTGGGGTGATCACACCAGGCAAATGCCTCTAGGATCTGCCTCCACCAAACCCAGAAAGACTTCTCCCTGTCCCACCTGGCGTGACAGCACCAGCCCTCCCCGGTCTCCATGTCTCCAACGCACCCACGCCCACATGAACTCTCCGTGGGAAAGAGGGAGCAGGGATGTCTTCCCTATAAACCCAGGAGTCAGCAGCACCCGGCACACAAGAGGCACTCAATGAACACTCGTGCACAGAATCGATCAAGTCTCACCTATAAAATGGGAATCACAGTATCAATCTCCAGGATGTTGGAAAAATAACTCATGAAAAAAAATTGTTCACTAAGGCCCATGGTGTTATAAATATCATATATCGCTGATTCCCAAAAACCTTTATGGTTGATAAACAGAGAAAAATTAATGCGCGACTAACTTAGCACAATACAGTGATCCCGCACTTATCGCGGGTATTACGTTCTAGACGCCCCTGAGACAGGTGAAAATCCGCGAAGTAGGAACCTTACATTTATTTTAGTATCTATATATATTCTGAGGCTTTATAAACCCTTCCCACACACTTACAAACCGTTCCCAGTCCCTTATTAACCTTTCCCACTCCCTTATTAACCTTTTCCACACTTTTATAAACATCATGCTCTTAAACATATTCTACACTCTTAAACCTACGTGACTTTAACAACATACATATACAGTACCGCGAAATCCCACGATAGAGCAAGAAATCCGTGATAAATAATTAATTATATTTTTAAAAATCCCGTGATCCAGTGAGGCCGCGACAAGGAACCGCGATATAGAGAGGGACGACTGTACTCCACGTGCACTGGGGTATATATCTATGTACACATATGTGTGCATGTCTGTGCATGTGTGCGCACATGCACTAATCAAGATAGAAATGTTGTGTGCTGTTGTTTTCTAATAGACAGTGGGAGACAGGACTCAGGTGCAGCTGGTGACGCTGTGGCTTGATATTCGCCAGGTAAATGGCCCACAGTTGGCTCATCTGCAGGGACTGCACTCGAGTCCGTGTGATGGACAGTGATGGGCCCACAGCAAGCTGGGCTTTGCCACTTCCGTGGGAGGCTCGATGAAGCTGGGGCCGGAGAGGAGGAACCAGGGATGATTTCCTCCACTGCTCACCTATGAAGTCTCACAGACAGGGCAGAGAGAAAACGCATGCAGTAAAAGTCTGTGCACACCCTACTCGGTTCCTGCCCCTTGACATGATCCCTCTCAGACCTCACCTTCCTTATCCCCCCAGGCCTTTGCTCATCCCGCTGTCAGGAGAGGCAGAGAGGAAGGAGGAGCCTAAATTGGATATACAGAGCTGTGCACACCTGTTAGGAATGGGGCCGGGGTGAAAATACGGCCTGAGCTGTCCACCTGAACCACACCCCACCCTGGGGTCTCCTCACACTGTGGCCGGACCCGCCTCCCTGCGGCCAGTGCTGTCATGGCGGCAGGGAGGCTGGGAGTGGGGTGCGCACCCCACTCCCAGCCACGATGCAGGCAGGCCCTGCTCCCAACACCTCTTCCCATCGACAGCCCCCCCAGAGTGCCGTCTGTTCCCAGGAATGTGGAGAACATTCAACAGAGGAAGCGCAGGGCTGTGGAGGGAGGGGAAATGGGCCCAGCGACCCTGCCAAGTTTTCCAGAGGAAATGAGTAACCGTTGTTAGGCAGTCACACATCGCCAGGCGAGGAAGTGGCATTGTCTGGGGACCGGCTGCGCGGGCCTTCCACGGCAGCGCCCCCTCACACTCTGGCCGTGGCCGTATTTGGGGACTGGCACAAACATCTGACGAGCACTCTCCCCTGTGTAAACACTGGCTTTATTAGGGTGGTGGAGAGAGGTCTGGACCAGAGGTCTGGCTCCGAGCTAAGAACGAAATCGACACGCAGTCTCGGAAGCTGTCATCAGATCTCAGCAGCTCATGGCTACCGAGGGGCCGTGTGGCTCAGCGGTGAAGCCCAGGCTCAGGAGCCAGGCTGCCCTGCCAGCTGCCCCCCTCACTGCTTCCCTGCTGTGGGGTCTGGGCAAGTTGTCCAACTGCTCTGGGCCTCAGCGGCCTTCTCTGCAAAACAGGGAAATGCCTGCACCTGAATGCCCGGGCTGCTGAGGAGGAGTTGGCATCACACACGCACAGTGCTCAGAACGGGGCTTCATACAAAATCAGCTTCCACTGACGTTCCAGGCAAGGGGCTCGGATACAGACGGTGTTGCTCCCTCCTCTGAAGGCGGATCACAAAACAACACGTGGAACAGAGGCTCCTGGGGCCTATGGCACGGTCTAGACAGTGTCTGGCAGTGGCACCAAGGAGGAGCAGAGGGGTCACTTCCCCCTGGCACCTCAGAACCAGAAATGGATAAGGACCTCCCTCGCAGACGCAAGCAGAAGAGAGAGGCATGGAAGATAAGGGATGCTAAGATCTTACTGGACACGTAAGAAGACACTAGCAGAGTTCAACAAAATCTTAAAATTTATTTCAATTCGACCGACACAGTCACGGCCTACGATGCTGTGATGAGGGCCGAGAGAAGATGCCAGACGGAGTCAGTTCTCCGTGGGGTCCGCAGGTGCCCCCCCTGCTCTGCCCGTGGGTGGCCACGCCCCCAGGGAAAGGAGAAGCCTGCGACACCCAAACCCCGGTGCCTTCTGGTGCCCACTGGGGGCCCTGCAGTCACGGCGTCACTTCCTACTCACCACGGCCACTTCAGGAAGATACCGTCACGGTGCGCACATGCACACACACACCGCCTCTACGTTGAAAGGTGAGGAAATCGAGGCTAGTTCCCCAGCTAAAGTACGTTGAAAGGGTCCGAATTCAAACCTGAGTCTGTTTTACTCTCCACTAAAGGGATTTCCCCCTTCATGGGTTAGTTGAATTATCATCATCATCATCATCATCATTATTATTTTGTTTAGAATTCCTTTTTTATTGAGATATAGTTGACAAACAATATTATATTAGTGTCAGGTATACAATATAATGATTTGATAGATGTATAGATTGTGAAATTATATCACCACAGTAAGTCTAGTTAACGTCCATCAGCACACGTAGTCACAATGTGTTCAAACTTGGGACTAAGGCCCTGGCTGCTGTGGCTCAGTGGATTGAGTGTCAGCCTGCAAACCAAGGATCGCTGGTTCGATTCCCAGTCAGGGCACATGACTAAGGTTGTACGTCAGGTCCCCAGCCGGGGGCGCGAGTGAGAGGCAACCACACAGCGATGTTTCTCTCCCTCTCTTTCTCCTTTCCCCTCTCTCTAAAAATAAATAAATAAGTAAACACACAAATAAATTAATTAAAGGGAAAAAAAACTTGGAACTAGGTAACTTTTATTTTTAAATACGATCACACACTCAGAGAAAAGCGGGACGTACAGTGCAAATCCTTTTTCCCTACAATGACTGGGAGCAAAGGGCTGGCTGATGTCCCACTGCCCCAGAGTACCTGGGTATGTACTTTCCTAAAGCCAGAAAAATCTAGAAGTTGGTACTGACATGGAACAAACATCTAATTCTTATACCCCATTCAAGTTTCTCCAATCATCCGTAATCAAGCTAGTTGTCCCCTCCCTTCACTCTCCTTCCGTCCGCCACCATTCCTCAGTGATTCCTTAAGGCTCCTGGCCTTGACACTTCCGTTATAGGGCGATTGTTTGAAGCACGTCTCTGAATTTGGGTTTGTCTGTTACTTTCTCATGATGACATTCACGTTACGCGTCTTCATTAACTTGGGTCTGTCATTCTTATTGATTTTTGTTTTTTTGGCCTACTTGCAAAGCAAAAGCTGGCAGGAACGTTTCCTAGGCAAAAGGAAAACATCGAAGTCAGCGGCGATGACAGCCGTCACCCAATCGTTTCTCCTCAGGGAGGGGAGACCGTGGAGGCTAGCGATGGCTGAGAAAGGGACCGGGCTGCCTGCAGACCGCAGTCTGCGCAAGATGATGGCTCCTCCACAGCGGAGCACAGCGATGCTGGCATTCACTCGCGCCAGCTTTGCTTACAAATAAAAAGCATTTTTAAAATAGAAAAAGCCTCAGAGTTCAGCTTAAAAAGACCTTTCATGCAGTGCCAGGCCTCTCCCTGCCCCCCGCCCCCCGCCTCCCCGCCTCTGTCTCAAAGTACAATACGTATGTTTATCTTGCTTCTAAGAAGGGGGCTATTAAAATACTTGAGGATTTTCCCCCCCTAACCCTGGCATGCCGGCTCCCACCGGAATGCAAAAGCAGCAATTATGGCTTTCGCAAACACAGGGAACTTTCCTGAGGTTGGAAGTCACATCACTTGAAAGGCTGACTTTCTTCAAATTTCCAGGAACAGAGCGGCCCAAAGCCCGTCTATTTAAAGGTCAGCTGAGCCCAGCTGGATTTGGAGGGCTGCCGGGGACACGGGCTCAGCCCCGGCCCCTGTCCGCAGCCACCGCAGCGGCCCGGCTGTGAGCAGCACTGTGTCCCTGCAGAGGGAAGGGAGGGAGCGTCAGGGCTAAAGGCAGGGCCAGGAGAGCTAGAAGCCTGGGCAGGGCCCACCTCCCCCCCTTGTCCACTGCACCCACTGCAGGGGGGAGGGAGGGGGTCAGCGGTGGGTGCTGCGGGTTAGCAGGGTGAACTCCTCACATCCCAGAATCAAGTCTAGCTCCCGGTGTTCTGTGACATGATGGTTCTTGATGTCTCCCTTTTAACTCAGCTCTCTGGGACCACCCTTGGGAGAAGCAGAGGGCGGAGAGGCAGTAGGAGAGGCCCCCTGCACCCCCTTTATAAGGTCACCAGAGGGGCGCTAGCCCACCTCGCCCACCAGCCACACACAAAGCCTTTTGAAGGTGTGTAATCCCTTAGCTTGGCATTTATTTAAATTCATGGGCTTATGATGTATCTGCTTATTCTCCCAATTACCGGCGATTCAGAGACTCCAGGGAATGAGAGAACGCTGCTGATAGAGCACCTATAACACGCGTGGGCCCGTATGGGTGGGCCTTTGGCACAGCTTCCCACCTCAAAGTCACCTAGTTATTGGGCGGCAGGGCCCGAAGTCCAGCGCTCACCTGTCTGACTGCAGACATGCCCTCCTATTTCGTCACACTCTGCAACACACACACCACATTCATGGAGTCAGCGATGTAGTCAAGGACAGAGCCCTTGCTACCCAGCAAGCAGTCCTGTGCTGGGAAGTACTCATCCCGCCTGCCAGGCACCTGGGAGGGCTTCTGGGAGGAGGTGGCATTTAAACATTGCCATCGTTGGGGCTCAGAGAGAAAAGGAAGCGCAATCCAGGAAGAAAGTACGATGTGAACAAAAGCAATGAGGCTCCAAAAGGCCTGGATGGGTGACCATAACTGGCTGAAGCCCGAGTTGGCGAGGAAGTCCAGGAGTCCTCTGGGACCTGTTCCTGCCTCTGGGCATCGATTACATGTCAGTCACTGCACTACATCAGCCGCCCAAGTGGTCCTGATCCTGGAAATAATGCCAAGAAACAGGTGACCAGTGCAGTTTTCAGGTAAGTCACCATTCTGGTTTCCTGGCTACTAGGTGGCAGGGCTTGGACTGGACCCCAGGGCCATCTGGTACCAAGGCTAGGGGGCCTCCCCTGTGTCTTTCCAAGTCTTTTTTCCTTCTGCTGAGAGGCAGACAAGGGTGCTCCTGGGGAACGGAGGGAGGGAGGGAAGAAAGGAAGTAGAGAGGGAGGGAAGGGAGGAAGGAGGGGAACTTTGCCAGGACTGTGATTCAGTGCAGACCTTCCCGAGTGTCCCATTAGCCTGAAAAGGCTTTGAAACCAAAAACAACAAAACGCAACACCCAGTGGGCCAAGCCAGGAAGCTGGAGCAGAGAGGCTCCAAGACAAAACGTCATCAGAGGGGACCCAGGAAAGGGGCTGTTACCAGACAGCATTTTAGGCTGTGCTCCCTAGACAGATCCTGAGATGGGAATTCTTGTTTGCATGATTATGGGGGAGTCTTGAGAAGAAAGGAAGTGAGGGACACAGGACAGGCAGGGGGCGGAGCAGGGGGGAACTCAGCAAGGACGTGGTCTCAGCTTCGGCACCCCTGAGTCAGTAGGCACTGGGGACGGGGGGTGAGCAACTTCCTGAATGAGGCAGCAAACCCCCAGAGAGGAGCCATCATAAAGGTTAGCAGCTGGTGGTGAGTCTACTGGGCTGATAATGGGGACCTCGGGCAGAACCTGGGCAGCGTCCACTACAATTAGTCATAATTAGTGACCAGGGAGAGACCAGGAATGATAACAACCCCCCTTTTTTATAACATTTCCTGCAGAGTCGGACTGCCTTAGCCAGAGACCCGGACTGGGTCTGAGTCAGCCTCTCAAATGAGTGCTGGCAACTTCCGGCTCTGTGAGGGTCACAGAAAACGGCAAAAACGCTGCCCTGGGGACAAAAGAGCCAGAGAGACTCACATCTGTGGGAGGCTTTGGAGAGTCACATCTCTTCTCTGACCCTCTGTCCTCAAGAGCGTCAATGCGGACTTCACCTCCCACTCTCCACCCCACCCTCGCCCCCGCCCAACCTAGCAGAATGGCCTCTGATAAATGTGTTTCCCCATGGGCCAACAATAGTGCCCGGCATACAGTTAGTGCTAATTAAAAGCTGACTGACTTGTCCGCTGTATACATGTTAACCTCGACCATGTACTTAGGGTTAACTTTTCCCAGAACGGCAGACTCATCTGTGAGCGGGTTTTGCCTTAATCCCATGACACTGGCTCCGCCACATCTTGATTTGTCAACTAAAGAGTTCTGCTGTCTCCACATGTCCATCCGCAGATGAACAGAAACACAAAACGAGGCCTATCCATGCAATGGAATATTATTCAGCCATAAAAAAGGATTTAGGTACTGAGACAAGCTATGCGTTTCATGGATGAATCTTGGAAACCTTCGGCTAAGTGAAATGAGCCAGACATGAAAGACCACCTATCGTATGTGTCCACTTACGTGAATCGTCCCAAACAGGCAGAGCCACAGAGACAGGAAGTAGGAGGTTAGTGGTCTCCTGCAGCTGGAGATTTGGGGGAGTCAGGGGTGACTGCTAGTGGATACAGGGTTTCTTTGGGAGGTGATAAAAAATGTTCTAAAACGGACTGTCGAGATAAAATTATACACTGTCGATGGGTGTTTTAGGGCATGTGACTTCTATCTCAATAAAGCTGTTATTTCAAAGAAGGGAAATTGCACAGCCCACAACGGCTCCCGGCCACCGCACAGAGACGTTCACGGGCCACTTTGAGGATGCAATGTGCTCCGTCTGAACAACCCCGTGGACACACGGACTTGTGTCCCCAGCCACAACCCCCGAAAAGAAAGAAGACACCTACTAAAAGCCAAAAGGCTTTCAGCACAGCCGTTAGCCGCCACCTCCCCAAACGCCTCGCCATCCGCCACCACGACAGAGGGGCCACGGAGCGGACAGCCAGAAACTCTTATTTTGTCTCCTGCCCCGAGCGATTCCTAAACAGTGGGAGTTAAATATTTATAAAGCAGTCACTGTTTGTTTAAAGTTCACTCTGTACTCGCGAGGCCTGATGCAGGGAAATGCTGAGGTGACGGCTGATTATACAACACAGGGGAGCACCTCGCAAGGGCGCCTGACGGGTCCCAGGACTCTGGCCTCACCTTCTCCCTTTTGTTTGCAGCCCGGCTGCTTCCTCCTCCTCGTGCCCTCAGGTTGGGGGCGGGGGGGGGGGCACTGGTGTTGAGTCTCCTCGTTGCCCCCACCCCTGAATAAGATGAAATAGCCCTCTCCACCGATCAGCAACAGCCACAGGTCTCCTTGCTCTTGACGTTGTTTGAGGGTTCCCGGGCCAGGGGGGCTGCCGCGGGGAAAGGTCTTCCTTCAGACTCCCCACCGCGCAGAACGGGGAGCCTGCAAATTGGGGCAGGGAGGGACCCACGGTGGACGAGGAACGTCCAAGCGTCCTCCTCATGCTGGTGCCATTTATCAGTGCCAGACCCAACCTGAACACTGGACATGCACTTTCAACCTGCTCTGCCTCAGTCTCCCCCATGCGAAGACGAGGGAAAGGCCCACCTGCTTGACGGTGTCGCTTGGGAGTGAACGGGGTGGCACCTGCAGGCCCCCAGCACCGCGGCTCCCGCTCCCAATCCCTAGCTCCCCTGCAACTCAGCCGTGACTGTGAGCAATTCCGGTCACTGGTCCCAGCCCTCTTCCGTGGCCCTACTATCACGTGAGAGAGTAAATGAGGAGAGATTTTTTTTTTTTTTTTGGTAAATGACAGAACACTGCCAAACACACTTATCAGGGCTATCAGTGCTGCTGGTAAACTCTGGAGTGGAAAGGAAGCTGCTGATGCTTCCCCTGGTCGCCCATGACTCCTTTGGGGGCCGGGACGCCCCTGAGACTAGCTAAGGCTCAGGGGTTGTATTGTCTGCTGCACTGGAAACAGCGCGGCCGGATTCTGCACCCCCTTCCCCATGCATTCGGGGAACTCCCACCCATCCCGCCCCACCGGAGGGGTCCACGAGGGAAGGCAGCGGGAAGGCCCTGGAGAAGTAAGGGTAGGTCCTGAGCCCGGTGGCCCCATCCCTCCGTCACACCGCGTGGGCAGCCTGGAGCCAGGGGCACTCGGCTAAACAGGCAAGGTCTCCTTTCTCAGGGGCTCCCCCTGCAAGGGGAGCTGAACCCACGGAGGAACCGCTGATGACGGCAGAGACAGAGGGAAGGCAGGAGCTCAGAGAGGCACAGACAAAGCGGAGAAGGCGGACCAGCAGGAGCAGACTGGGGACATGGGGCTGTGTGGAAAAGAGGACCCAGGATAAAAACACTTGGAGTCACTTAAAATAAGGTCCAGGTCTCTGGAGTAAATAGGACAAGTGTGTGCCATGGGGAAGGGGGAGCCTTTATCTTGAAAGCACAAACGACCCCTGTCCTTGCTTCTGATTCCCAGCTCTGTCCCCTATTTGGCGGTGACCGTCACTTGCCCTAACTCTCCTTGGGGGACTTGATCTTGAAGGAAAAAAACAACAACAAAGAATTATAAATATAAAATATTTTCTAGTCATAAATTAATAATGTTTCAGTTATATATTACAAATGCATAACACATAAATTATAAATATAAAATAAGGTCTGCCTGTCTCATACTTAAATTTGTGGCTGTCATTTCAGACGAGACCCTGGGGTAGTAGGTGGTCGCACCAAGAGTGTAGCTACCTGGCTGCTGTGGCTCAGTGGATTGAGCATCGGCCTGCGAACCAAGTGTCACTGGTTCGATTCCCAGTCAGGGCACATGACTAGGTTGCACATCAGGTCCCCAGTTGGGGGCACGTGAGAGGCAACCACACAGAGATGTTTCTCTCCCTCTCTTTCTCCTTTCCCTTTTATCTAAAAACAGATAAATAAAATAAAATAAAATAAAATAATAAAATAAAATAAAATAAAATAGTGAAGCTAATGCCCAGGCACATGTTTTCTAGAAAGAAAAAAAAAGAATCCTTCACCTCTCATTATTCATTTTGCAGAAAACTTTTCAGAGGGTCACTAATTTTCCCAAGGCTTCTCTTAATTCATTTATTTATTTTTAAAATCGCTTTCTTTTGGTTTGCTTAGAGGGTCCTTATCTTTTCTTCCCCTTCCCTATTAACTAATCTGAGCCTACCAGAGTCTCCCCACACCATGCTCAGGGTCCCTTCCTGCTCCTCTTGTCCCCTGGAGCTCACGGGGCAGTAAGGAGCTACATTCACCCTCTTGTTCCATCCACCACTGCTTCTCTCCCACTGAGATGGGGTGTCCCATGAGGACAGGGGTTTGGTCCACTTTGCTCGCTACTCCCTGTATCACCCACCCACCCCCATGTGTTGGGTGCTCCATCGGAGCCCGGCACACAGGAGGTGCTGGTAAGTGTCCATGATGCAAGCAGCCGCCTGCAAAGCACCTTCTCCCGCATCAGGAAACCGCACAGTCTGGGCAAGACGTGCAAATACTGGCACTTGATCTGCCACGGAGAGAACAGCCTGTTACCCTAGGCCCCCACTGTCCTGCACCTGAAAAAGTAGGTGATCACCAACAGGAGCACTTAGATATTTTACCAGAGTCGCACGCATATTAGCCAATCAAAAGGCTGGGCCTCTCTTTGGCTGGCGATGCCGATTGTCTTTCCTGCAAAATACGTGCTCACGTTTCAACGTTGACAACTTGTCATTTCCACTTCTTTAAAGTACAGCTGACCCTTGAACAACTGGAGGTTAGGGGTGCCAACCAGCCCCAGCCGAAAATCCACAAAGAACTTTTGACTCCCCCAAAACTGAGTTGTCCCTGGTACCTGTGGGGCATTGTTTCCAGGGGCCCCCGTGAATACTAAAATCTGGGGATGCTCACAGCCCCCTTGTGACATGGCACACAGATCAACGCCTGTACTGTCAGCCCTCTGTACCTGCAGATTCCAAACACGGATCACTAAAAGAAGAAATATTTATTTTTTAAAATCCACGTGGACCCGCACACTTCAAACCCATGTTGTTCAAGGGTCCATATTGCGTGAAAGTTAATCATCCGCAAAGCCTATGGAATGCAGACTTTCTTGTACTTTTACAATTCTTTCCTCTATTTTTTTACAGCTGTTTTGCCCCTAAGTGAGTTAGTGACAGCTTTTTAGCAAATCAATGTTATCTGCTGTTTCCAAAATATTAAACTTAGTTTTCATGCAATAACCCTCTTTTTCTACTCAGTTCTTATCAGTTTACGTAATATTTAATTGCACTTGGTAAAAGCCTTCTGAGCACACCACTATCAATAACTAACATTTAACAGGTGTTTACCACGTGCCAGGAAACACTCTTCTGAGCCTTTACAGGTATTAACTCATTTAATGATCCTAATCACCCAGGAAGGTAGGCATTAGTGTTAGTCAGATTTTATATCTACAGCATACAGGCACGGAGAGGTTATTTAACTTGTCCAAGGTCACACAGTTAGCTAGAGGCGGAACAAAGCTCTGAATCCGAGCGAGCCTAGGAAACTGCTCAGTTTGCTGTGCACAGAGAATGGGCATCATCAGTTAGTCCAGCAAGGGACCCAAACAGAGGTCAGTGAGGAGTTTCTGCAGTTCTTGCCCTAGACTGAGAGATGTTGACAACACCTGGCAATTAGAAAACGATGGACTGTCCTCAGGTGTGGGTGGGCTGGACGTTAGCAATGAGTTTATTAGCACATATTTTCATCTTATGATGACTGTCACTTCCCTGGGCAATCTGTCTGTGTGGCTGGAGCATGACTTGCTGGTGGGGGGAGGGCAAGAGATGAGGCTGGCCTCAGAGTTAAGGGCTGAGGTGTCTGGTCAAGAGGTGTGGATTTAGCCCCATCTACAGAGGCTCTTCATGTCTAGTGACTGGTCTGCTGCCTGCCCCTGGCTGGTGGCACGAGATTGAGGGAGTCCCCAGACTGCTGGTGTTTGCAGCAGTCAGCGCAGCAGAAGAGGAGAGAAACCTAAGAATGAGACTGGGGGCTCATAGGGGAGGTCTTAGGGCGTTCTTCCACTTCCTGACCATCCTGGAGACCCCAGAATGCCCATGATGCTAGACCTGGAAAGGCCAACCCATGCCTGAAACAGGTAAGGCCCAGAAAGCCAGAAAGGGTGGAGACCCTGAAGAGAGGCCAGACCCTCTCCAGCCAGAGCAGAGATCTCCAGGCTCTAGCTTTGGTGTCCCTTCTACTTTCTCTGTGCCACAGTCTGCAACAGTGCCTGGGAAGTGACCACTCAGAGGAGGGGGCAAACCCCCCAATTTCACAAAACTGAGGAGAAGTACTCAGCCTCCACAGGCTGAAAGCCAGACAAACAGACAGTGTCACGAAACAAATACCTTTCCAGAAAACAAATTTAGGAAGAGGAAATGGCTTTACCACCTGAATCCCTCCCATGAAGTAGAAATCACCTCCCTGTTTCTTGAAATAATTGGCATCAAAGAGGAGCATTCATCTCCTCAATACGCTGAACAGGTGCCATGCTAGAGAGGGCACATTCTACAGCAGCCCAGGTACTGCCCGAGGGGCGGTGGCAGGTGGCTTTGCAGAATAAACACACACAAATGCTACCTTAGGCTTCACTGCTCCCTGTTTAAAAAATGGTCCTCTGTCTGTTTTCCACATGCAACCACGTTATGACGGAGAGGATGCCAACACACACTCAGCACATCCTGTGTGCGGGACATACATCGTTTCATTTAAATTCATCCTTAAACAGGAGCCAGGGAAGCCAACTTGCCCTAGCGAGGGATGTGGTTAATCCAGTGGAGGAGACTGTGAAGGGACTGGGCATCTGCCTTCACCACCTGAAAGCTGCCCCTCTGGGGATCAGAACCGACAGAGCTGGGAGAAAGCACCCAAGACCCCGCAGAAGAACATCGGAATCTTCAACATCATCTTCTAGTGGTAGTGAGCACCCCATCAGCAGAGGTATTCAAGGGCTGATTGGACAGACAGATGGTCAGGATGCTATAAATGGAGATTCAACTTATCTCATGGGTGTTAGGTGGGACCACAGCGGGGATTCTGTGAATGAATCAAGTCTGAGGCACCTGCCGACTGTGTTACTAATGTACATGGGAAAGGCTGTATGAGGTAGTCTCAGGGACTGAAATTATGAAACCTAACTCTGTTTGTACACACACACTGCAAAGTTAGATAAGCTATACAGATGGCAGATCAAGCCATCTGCCTGTCATTTACGGAGAACCTATTATATGGTAGATACTGTAGGGAGAGCGTCGAAAAATAATGCAACTCCCTGGTTCCAGTGCCCCGGTGCCTAAAGCACAGTGGGTCAAGTTCATCCATTAGTTTAGAAGCCAATGAACATTCCTGAGGGCCTCCTGGGTCCCAGACAGTGCATAAAACAAGCTGTGAAGGCCACAAGAGTTGGTGGTAATATTCCCCTTGACAAATGAGGACATAGATCAGAACATGTTCACTCAGAATGTGGAAAAGCGAGCATTCCAATTCAGCCAGCTCTGCCCCATCCCAAGGGCACCCTCTTTCCACGACGTGAGGGTGCAGCAATCTATAATCTGATACCGAAGGGAAGCCCTTCACCAGGAAGGTCAGAACTTGCCCGCCGCCTCCACCCCTCCATCCAGTTCAGTCCCGGGGACACTGCCTGTCCCGAATGCAGGCCAGAGACGGGCCAGCCTTTGATAACAAACATGAAAGGCCACGCTGCAGTACGCCTGAGGTCCGGACAAATGTCAGCTGCTCTCATCAGGAAAACCCCAAATTACCCACTTTTACACACAGTCTTTCATCTCCTGCAGAGCAGACAGAGGCTGCTCATTAGAAAAGCTGCCTTGCCCACGTCCTCCCTCGCGGGGGAAGGAGTGAATGCCAGTGTCACCCTCAGAGTCCCCGCACAGGCTCCACTCTGCCCTTTGCTGCAGGATGCTGACTAACCGGACAGAGAGGAGGTCTGTCCCGCCAGCCGCCGCCACTGCATAGAGAGGGCGCAGCCAACAGACGGCCGTCCCCAGAGCGCTGGGGCAGCCAAGCCCACGCTGTGCGCCTCCACACACCGGCCTGCAGCCCCAGGAAACGGGCGTTTGGGACCACGAGCAGAACCATGCTGAGGACTGACCAGCTCTCTCCTTTTTCCTTCTTTCTTTCTTTCTCTCTCTGCTCTCCAGCAAAGCAGGCAGCTGAGAACTCCACACTACAGATCCCTGCATTAACAGGGGCCTCTGAGGTCTCGACACTGCGCCCCACACCAAGACAAGCCTGTCCTGAAGTTGTCACGGGAGGCAGGCCATTGTCCTTTTTCAAGGGACCTGAAGGAGCGACGGTGGGCTCCTGTGTTCTGCATCTCAGCACTGGTTACACTTCATTTTCCACTTTTCGTCCAATATCCATGTTCCACGCATGCCTGTGAGCTCTTAAGACCGGGGACCCCAGCCGAATATTCTCTGTGTCTTCAGGACTCATTATAACGCCTGGTCCAGAAGAGCTGCTTAGTAAATGTGGGTGGCTGGGTGGGTTGGGGGAGAGATGGGTGAACGGCTGGGTGGGGAATTGATACCTGGACAGATGGAAGCTGGGTAAGTGCTCCAATGGCCGGAAGTACAGGCAGGAAAACGGGAGAGAGACACAGAAGAGGTTGCAATTAGGGCCTATCAGACACACCCACTGTAGCTGCCAAAATCATGGGACTTTTGGACCAAAAAGCCTCACCCCCACTCCTCATGCTGCAGATCCAAAAACGATGACTTTGACCTGAGCTGCCCTGTCCAAGGTCACATGGCTGAGGGTGAGCCGCAGCTCCACAGTAACACCCAGGGCTTTTGGCAGCCCCGGCTGGAAAGAATAAGATGGGAACCGCCCGGCCATCAGAACCAAAAGGACGCTGGTCCTCCCCCGACTGGCACGCACATCCAAATGTGATGGAATCAAGACGAAGATGGGGACAGGGAAGAAGGAACACAGGTCTCTCACTGTCCTAAGGCAAGCTGGAGGTGACAGCCCAACACCTTTCCACCAGGGAGGCTGGTCCTCCTGCTTCTGACTCACAGGGCCCTTCAGGGCAAGGAAGGAGGAGAGCTGACTGCGTGGCCTTCCCTCATCCCATCTACCTGCAATCATTCCTGCTATGAAAGAAAAAGCAACCCAAATCCAGAAACCAGCATGAAATCGCCCATCTCCAGCTTGGTTATAAAGAATACAGACAAACCCATTTACAGTATTTCTGATGGCTTACTGTGCGTTCCATCCTGGGCTAAGCCTATACAGAGGACAATCGGAAGTCTAAAACCGGGATGAAGCCCACAATTCAGGTATTGGCTGCTTGTGGCTCATTGATTCTCTGGTTCATGTAAGGAATCGCAGCTGACAACCGGCCATGTGCCCCTCTGCTGGGTTTTGGAGTCTGGGTCTGTTCTCTGCAGAGTAGGTAAGACGTTTGAGCCTTATTCAAGGAGTGATCAACCCTGTCACTCATGTCTACTCTACTCGGTACTCTTTTATTCTCAAAGCACTTCCCTGATACAGATACATTCAATCCCACCAAGAGCCAACCACCCCACCGGAGCATGGGTGTTCCTCACTCTCTCACAGCACATTTAGGGAAACTGGGGAGCGGAGAGGTTAAGAGAAGCAGTAGAATGGTGGCTCAAACCCTCGTCTTCTGCTATGTTTCTGCTACAAAGTCTTTCCTCCCTGTGAGGAATGTGAAGAGTCTGTGTTGGGAAAGATCCTCACGGGCAGGTGCCAAAGGGTATTGACCACGGAGGACTCGTATATGTGGAAAGCAAAGGGCGGGCGTCTTGCGAAAGAACACAGAGCTGAGCTCCTCGGAGCCAGGTCAGTGCACCCGTGGGGCTTAACACAGCTCCTGACACGAGCCGAGAATCCCAGGCAGAGCGAACCTGAGCCCCCTGTGCTGCTGAGGAGGAGGAGAGGCACGTGGTCAGGTCAGCATCAGACATACCCCTGCGCCACTTCTGTCTGTGCCACTATGAATGGCAGGCCCTACCTGAGGCCCCGCTTTCTCCCCTGTAAAATGGGGATGGTGGGGCCCCATCCATCTGCACAGAATTCAGTGGGATCGAGGGTCAGATCCAGAGTCTTTCTTTCCTCGTCCCTCACAATGGGGACAGTCAAACTTCTCCACTGGGAGGGCCGTGGGATGGCACAGAGGACACATCAGCTCCAGAAGGCTGTCCTTCCTGCGGCGGACGGCCGCAAACACGAGCACTGCAGCCTCTCCCACTCGCTTGCTGAGGGACCTTTGGCAGATGACTTAGCTCCGCTGAGCCTCAGTGTCCTCATCTGTGAAATGGGAGTGCTGTTCACACAGCACTCATCATGCAGGGTAGCATCACCTGGGATACCTCCTGTAAACCACGCAGAAGATGCCTGGGTAGTGCTCAGAAATTTAGTTAGCTGTTACAATCATACACCTTCAGTAAAACAAACAACCCCTCCCTCTCAACGGTCCCTGCTCTGAATGCTCCAACTACAGGGATCTGAGGAAACTGAGGGTCCTCTCAAGGAAGGCGAGACCCAGCCCAAAGGCTCCCCTAACAAGGGGCGCTCAAATCCAGGTCTCCTCCAAAAGCCAGTTATGCTCCATCCCCCTCCCCGTCCCCACTTCCCCGCACAGAGCCACACCCATTCTTTATCCGCCATGGAGCCAGCACCACCCGAAAACCGCGGTGAGGGTCCGTTAAGGCAGTTACTGGGAAGGAAAGCTGCCCTTTCTGTCTTCGCCTGAGATAAGAGGAGTCTGAGGCCCGAAAGGAGCCAGGATGTCGCCCGCAGCGCTGAGCCCTGGTCACACCACAGACGCCCGGCTTCCCCGAGCAGGACAAGCATGCTCCCAATGCCGCTGCTGTGAAGCTCTCGTTCTACAGCGGTGCCTTTGGGCAAGTTTCTCGACCTGCCTGGGCCTCAGTTTCCTCCTCTGTAAAATGGGGAATACACAGGCTTTGTAGCGGATGATAAGAAGCAAGGAACCCCATGCAAAGCCAGGTGCCTGGTAGCCTTGTTCCTGGAAAAATAGAAAAATTCCACATTTTCTGTAGCCCAGGCTTCCTGACCCACGGTCTCCTCCGGGGACGCGGCAGTTCGTGGCAGGTGGGGCGACCACCCTGGGTGAATCTCCGCTCTGGGCTGGGCCCTGCGGAGCCTTTGCAGGGTCAGCAGGCTAAGAGCTGGGAATATGAGCAGCGGCCACTCGGCTCAGTTTCATGGGTGGGAGAAACCAGGCCCGGGAGCACTTGGCTGCAGCCCCCCGGGGAGCTCCCAACACAACGCTCCCAGACCCACGCCCAGGACAGGCCTGCCCGAGTGATGTCCAGAGCAAAGCCACGTGGCTGTCATCCAGGGGGAGCAGTTGCCAAGCAGAGCTGGGCACAGGCTGGAGACAAAAGGGGGAGGTCACCCAGTCCTGAGAGTCCGGCCTGTGTAGTCTCCTCTGCACCCCTGGGTGGTTCAGAGCAGTGGCAGGGGATGGGTGTCCAGGTCAGGCCTGCTCGGGCCGTGTGAGCATGGGTCTGGGACTGGGGCACTGTGGGGGGGGGGGGGGGTGCTGGGGTAAAGCTCACACCCCCGTCACGTCCCAGAATCCTCTTCAACGGCAGCGTTTTTGTCAGAGCTTCTGCAAGCAAGCATGGCCTAGCCCTCCCTCCTCCCTCCCTCTCTCACCCCCTTTCATGTCTGGATGTCTGGTGATACGCAGGGTTCTTCCACCTACAGCCCAAGGTGTTTCTCCGCAGACTTTAGCAAGCCGGGAATCCCGCAGTCTGAGGTCCATCTCAAGGGCCCAGATGATGGGAACTTCTAACCAGTGGTCCCACCGTGGGCTAGCAACTGAACGCAGAGCCCTAAAGGATGGGAGGACGCAGGCGTGGGCACACGTGACGAGGACCAGGGCCGCAGACCACCCATCGTCCCGACAACGTGAAGCCCAGGCCTCCCCAAATGACCGTGTGTGGAAGACTGAGATTTGGCTGTAGTCCGTGGAGTGGGCTGCAGGGCTCCCGGCCACAGTACCCAGAAAAGGAAAGAGGAAGGGCAAATTCCAAAGAGATGATGCAGCTCCAAGAGTCAAGGCACAGAATGGTATGAAGGACGCACGGCCACAGTGCAAGTAAAATGGAATTTCCTCCTCCGTCCCGGGAAGGCACGGGAACTCAACTCCAGGAGAGGGCGGCCGCCTGAGCGGCATGAATCGGGCCCTTGTTCGCTGTTGGGAGAGCAACTCAATCAGGAAGGAGCTGAGTGTCCACTCCTGTCCCGCTGTCCTCTTCCTCAGCTGCTGCCCCTCGGCCCCGGACCCTCACAATCTCCACCAGTCCTTGGCCTGAAAAATCCAAAATCCATACTCACTAAGGTGCTAACTTACAATACAGGTTCTTCGCTGATTACTTTGTGGAAAAATAGAAAGATTCCACAATTTCTGCAGCCCAGGCTTCCTGACCCAAATTTGGTCATCGAAGCCACTGCGTAACAATCCAGGAATCTGTCCACAAAACAATACAGGCTGAGTTGTTTGTAGTTGTTTCTCCCTTTCCGCCGGCCCTGCCTGCCGCTCCTCCTGCCGCACGGCCACAGAACACCGTGCACCCAGCAAGCCAATAGAGCTGGGGTATGACTTCCTGTCATCCCCCACCGTGCTGGCCACGGGGTTATGACTTCCGGAGACACTGCAGGACACCGAGGGATGTAAATAGAGCAGGCCAGTGTCATTTCCATCAGGCTCAAACACACCGAGCCTCCTGCAGGCCCCACTCCGCCCATCTGGGACCAGAGTCCTGGCATTAAGCACAACGGGTTTTGACATTTCTGGGGTAGGGAGCGGGCAGCCTGGGGACATGATCAGGCGTCCCAGGGAAACCTGAAATCCTAGCCTAGACCTTACTAGGTGAGACCATAAGGTGAGAGTCAGACAGCATTCACCCCTTGGGGTGCCTGGGAGCATTATTTAAATTTTGGTATATGGTTGGCATTCAATAAAGGGGAATAAACATACAAGCACCATGTCATCAACACCTGCACATCCATGTCCTCTGTGACACTATGCCCAAGACTGTGACATCTGACAGAATGGACAGGAGCAAGGCCCCGACATACCAGAGAAGAATCAGAAAGCCCCCTCTCCCCAACCCCCCACCCTTGCCGCTCTTGTCTCCGCACCTGAGCGCATGGGACATCAGATGTGTCCCCCAAGCCACTTCTCACCCACTCATCACACCAAAGGGTCTGCTCTGCTGGAGCCTGCGTTTCCCCTCCACGTCCCTTTCACCAGGATCTTTGCTGCCATCAAACCACTCATCATTCCCAGGAAGATGAGAAAACGCCAGTGCTGTCTGAATTCAAAACGCAACGGTAACTGGAAACCTCAAAGCCATGCGGAGACACTTAGCTCGGTGCTAACTAGAGAGCAAGCAAACCCCAGGAGTGGCTGGATTAACCCTGAGAGTAGCAGCCAGGCATTTGTTCCCCTCTTGCTCTCAAGCCTTTTGCAGGAAGGGCCGAACCCAGGGGCTCATGAGGCCGGTCCATGGAGGCGGGGCGAGAAGGACATTTGGAAGAAGAAGGGCCCGGCCCATCCCGAGAGCTGCACCAAAGTGCTTGTAGGACGTCAGCAAGTGCCTGGCTTTCTCTGACCCACCGGGAGGTCGCTGATAAAGGGGTGACAGAATGATGCCCCGGCTTCATCGAGTCCATGGTGTGTGCTGGGCCAAGTGCTTCATTAGAGCATCTCACTTAAACCTCAGAACCTCGCGTGCGGAGGCTGTCTCCGTCTGCGGAGGCTGCGGTAACCAAATACCAGAGACAGTGGCCTCAGACAGACATTTACTTCTCACGGTTCTGCAGGACGGGGTGCCAGCAGGTCCTGTTCTTGGAGAGACCCTGCTTCTTGGCGTGTGGACAGCTGTCTTCTCACTGTGTGCGCTAGGACCTTCCGTTGGGGGGCGCACATTAAGATCTCTGTCCCATCACCCCATAATCTAACCTAATGACCTCCCAAAGGCCCCACCTCCAAAGACCATTGCACGTGGGGTTAGGGCTTCAACATAGACACAAACTTCTAACTGCAATGGCAGGACTATTATGATTCCATTTTACAGATGGGGAAAATGAGGTCAGAAGAAGTTAACTAACTTGCCAAGGCCACACATCTAGCAAAGGGCAGAGCCAGCCTTAGACCCAGGCCCCTGAAGGAACCGCACTGTGTTGCATATGAAGTGACAGAAAGGACTGAGATGGTGATGTCAGATACCCGCACAGTGGGAGCCTGACCACCTGACCTTGATTTCCTCACCTGCGAAATGGGACAGCAACCACCTCACCAGGTTGCTACAGAGGTGAACCATGGTGAAGCCATGAGAAATACCAGGAGAGCAGATGCACATTCGACAAACCTGCAGGGCCTTGATTCCCCAGCGCAGTGTCCTGCACTTTAGAGATGCTCCACAAACCTTAGTTTTCACATTTGTGAATGTAAAAACCTTACACAGCGTTGTAGGAATAAGTGATGCTCCATAGAAGCATGGCAGCTCTCCAGGAACTCAAGAAACGCACACCCTGGAAGAGTTTTCTCCTCCAGATGAAGTGCCCCCTGAACATCACCCCCAGAGCACCATGCTGATGGGGTGCACCCATCCCCAGCAGAGACAGGACCCCAGCGTCCCCAGCAGGGACAGTGCACCAGAAAGCAGGGGGCAGGCATCAGTGCCCCTCCCACAGAGCAGGAGAGAGATCAGGGTGAAGTCTCACTCCCAGCGGGACATGATCATGCTCCCGACAGAAGCTGGTCCGGTTGCGGTCTGAGTGATTGTGCAGGCAGCCCGGGCAAGGGATGAAGGTCACTGTTCCCCAAGGACACCAGGCATCCACGAGCACCCCAAGGACTCCACACAACCAGGGCTCTGCAGAAACCCAGCCCAGCCTCGCGCTGCTCAGGCCGGGAAACGAACACAAGGTCCCGACCTCACACGGCCCCAGGCCTGCAACGTGGGCACGGGGCCCGTGCAGGCACACAGGGGCCCAAGTTCAGAAGGGCCACGGGCCTGATTTAATGCTGCGCTGTCACCATTGGAAATTCTTCATCCATTTTGAACAGGGAGCCTGTGTTCCATTCTGCGCTGAGCCCCGAGGATTGCGTAGCTTCTCCCACCTACCGTGGCGCTGCCAGGGCTGAGCGCCTGCCCTCACCGGCCTCAGTCTTCCAGAGGTGAGAGGGGGACAGAGGCCTGCCTCTGAACTGTCGGAGCCGGCTTGGGACGCATGTGCTCAGCATCTGACGAGCATGAGCGGCTTCCCCCTAACTCTGAGGGCCTAAGCTCGCTGCCTGGAAAATGGGGCTATTCTATCTGGCACCGGCTCTTCTGTGGGTGTTTTGCGGGTTCAATAACACCCCAGGGGGACACCGCCTCAGAAAAATGGGTGCTGACATCACCATCATCACCCTGACCCAGGGAGCGGCCACAGAAGTAGTCTCATCCCTTGGGGGTCCCAGTGCTGTATTGGGGCGGGGGAGGTTACTCTCAAATACAGCATTCGGACCAAGGTCTCTCCTGGCACCCTGCCTGCAAAAGCAGATCACCCACCACAGGAACGAAATCCTCAAACCTCCATGTTGCAGCCACAAGGGGAAGTACTGCCAACACTCCCTTCCCTACCTTGTACCCAAGCTGTCCCCATCCTGAGGACAGAAAACAGGGAATCAGCCCTGGAGTCCCTTCCGTGGCCTGTGGCCTCAGCCATGCCCTGCATGCAGCTGGAGCCAAACACACATATGACTCCTGACAATGCCTTACAGACTGTCAAAGGGCATCACCCTCCTGCTAGAATGATCTCATTGGGTCAGGTGACAGCCATCATGGTCTGCCCAGGACCTGGGACCGTCAGTGCTGAAACCAGGAAAGCCCCAGGTCCGCCAGGACACATCGGTCATCCCACTCACAGAAACTGTTATTATTACAAAGGTTACCAGGCGTTGCTGCTCAGCAGAGGGTCATGGGACTTTTTTTCAACACTATACATTTCTATACACTTTCCATTTCCCCCAAAGTCCTCCTATAGTTTTATCATCAGGAAAAACACTTCAGAAGAAAAAGAGGCAATTTCATAGTATAAACACAATTATCTTCCCATTGCCAAATCCAAATTTTCCATTTCTAATCATATTTTTTAAAAGACAAAAAAAACCTCTCCGGTTTGTGTTTGTTTCATCCCCTCTCGCTCTCTTCTCTCGGCTTTTCCACAGCACCGATCTTCCTTCCTGTGACTTCCTCTGCAGACCAGCTACAGACAGCCCTGCGGCTGATCCACCTGCCTGGCTTTAAGGCTCCTGAGCTGCAGGCTTTGCTGGACACCCCCGTTCCTGACTGAGAGCGGCACTTGCAGTGGTCATGGTGACTCTCCGTCCCCCATGACGGGGACACTTGAGTAGCCGAGGTCCTCAGTGAGTGAGGGTGCAGCAGGATCCCACCCCAGCCCCAAGCTCCCAATCCAGCCCCCTCAGCCCCGTCCCCCGCTGCGTGCCCCTCAGCCCTCCATAGCTCCGCCTTATCCAGCTCCTCCCCACTCCACCCAGCGATGGGTCCCGGGCCTGTGGAATCAGCCTCATGCCATCCACCCGTCCAGGCTCAGACACTTCTGTTGACCCTTCACGGTTACTCACGCAGCATCGATTTCTCCGCCACACCCATGGGTCTTTCTCTCTGTGGACCGGGCGCTTCTTCAGCAGCGGGCCCCGCAACGCGGCTCCTTCGGCACTCGGACTCTGGTCCTTCCCTTGCTGCTTGCCCCACCTCCTCCCAGAGCTCATGCCGTTCAAGCATGCAACACGCTGGTACTGGTGCCCAACACTGCCCACCCCCACTAGGGATACGGCAGCCAGCATCACACCCCTGCCTTCAAGTTCACAGGCTCGCAGGGAGGCGCCTCAGTAAACGGATCGCTCCGACTGGTCAGCAGTGTGGCAGCCTCCAGCAAGCCTGCAAGTGTGCGTTCCCTGTGCCCCATGACCCTGGGGACACCCACACGTGCACCTGCGGACGTGTGCAAGGAAGCTCCCCCTGGCGCTGCTTACAACAGCAGAAACCTGGGAACAACCCGAAATCAGCCACGAGGGGTACAAAGGGACAAGCAGAGCCGTGGCATCACCCAAACTTCATGCACCATGAACAGAGTGAACCGCAGTCACCACAGACCTACATGATGTCATCCTCATCAGAATCTGTAAACACACAAGACGGCGAACCAGTGGCCTCCAAATAGATTCGTAATAAAGGTGTAAGAACATGACCGATCACAGCCCAAGTTCAGGAGACCAGCACTTCTATGAGAGGAAGAAAATGGAACGAGAGAATAGAGCCCACGGATTTCACTCTCTCTCTCTTTTTTTTTAATTTCCTCAGAAGCAATGATGCAAAGCCAACGTGCCATATCCTTTAACGTTTGTTAAATATGGGTCAGATGACTCTTGGTGGCTTCTTGTTTTCCATTTCCAATCTGGACAATTTGCATTATGCAAAGAAATGACCCCAGAACTTGACCGCAGGTGCCTGAGACCAGCAAGTCCAGCTGAAGGACAGAGGGAAACAGAGAGCTGGGAATGCTCAGACCGCCCCGCGCTCCCCCACTGCACAGGGAGGCGGGCGCCTGCACCTGCATCATGCCTGCAACATGCCTCAGCCGTGGGCTGCTGTCCGGCCCCCGGCCCCGCGGCCCCCACCGCGCTCTCCCACCGCGGAGTCCACCTCAGCCATCCTGCCCGTCTCTGTGAAGCCAGTGCCGTCCAGCTCCCAGGCACTTTCCCGGAGGTGACTCATCTGGTCCTCTCAACAAGCGCGTGAGTGGCACAAGGCAAGGATCGCCACCTCATTGAAATATGAGCTGGGGCCTCAGAGACGTCCCAAGAATCCCCAGAGCTGACTCAATAGCTGGAAAACAGGAGAGTCACAAAAGCGGTGACTTGCAAATCTGACTTAGATTCAGGGTTTATTATGTGTCAAGTCCAGAGGCAGGGACTCCCAACGGCCAGGCTTCACAGCTCAGGTCATCTAATTTTCACAATAACGGGGCTTCACAGAGAGTGCATAAAGGCCCAGAGAAGCCAAGCATCCTCCCTAAGGTCACACAGCCGGGAAGCCCCAGGACTTCCGTGGACCTGAATTCTATAACATGCCCCAACCACCTCTCGGGAACATTTCTGCAACAGGAAAACCCTTTTTTATGAAGAACATGGGCGTCCTCTGAATGTGCAACAGAGCGTTTCCAGGGCCCCAGGTGAGCTGAAACACAGAGCTGGTCCTGCCTAATGTTTATTCGTTTATGTCATCGCTAAACCCAGTCCAGAACTTCTGAATGACTCAGAAGCCTCACCGCCAGCAGCTGCTCTTTGGTTAGAACCAGATAAGCCTCCAGGGAGAGGGTCGGGTCAGGGCAGTTCCTGGTAATCGGTGGAGCTGACCCCTCTCCCCAGAACGCCCACCCCACATGATGGGTGGCATCAATGGTGGCAGACAGATGGGAGGGGAAGCCCCCTACCCCCCGCAACTGCCCCGCAAAAGGACTTGGAGACCACAGAGAAAGGAGACAAAGCCCGCCCACCCCCATCGCAGGAAATAGCCCACTTCCCAGGGAGGAGACAGGTGAGAGACAGAAACACACACTCATGCAGGGTCTGTGAGTCCAAAACAGAGGGTGGACTTGAAACTGGAGCAATCACCCAAAGCCCGATCTCCTGACCCACCTCCAGCAGCCCGAAGGGCCTCTTGGGCCCTAACGTCAGGATAATGAAAAAAAGATTTCCTTTTTGTTTGTCTGTGGAAGGCAACTGGGTCTTCTTTCAGACCTCTCATCCAGTCTCCTTCGGAGAGCGGGGAGTCGTCCCCAACGGGTCCCTGCATTCTCCCTGTCCCCCAAGAGCCTGCCTTGTCGTCCTGGGTTGCTCCCTAAGCCTTTCTCTGGTTAACCAGGCACCTCAGGGGAGAGGCTCAACCTCACCCCCCCTGGCCCAGGCTTCCCATGGCCAAGGCCACTGTCCTGCCCCATGACCAAGAGGGTTCTATGTGCAGTTGCTATAAATCTTCAGTTGCCTCCAAGCTCACTCAGGGATAAAGGGGGTTGGAGAAGGGTAGAAGGTCAGGCAGAGACCCTCCTGGAATCTGCTCCCTTCATTAACTTTGGAATTCCACGGGCCAGTGTTTTCTCAAGCCTTCTGACACTCAGCACTCACCAGGAGGAGGGGGCTGCAATCCTCACACCCTCAGGCTCCAGATGGAAAAGCCAGGCCACAGCCTCCTGGGCTGGGCTGAGCAGGAGGGGGCCGGCAGCCACCAGCGGCCACAGGGCCCCCCTGGGGAGGAGCAGGCATTTAGAGAGCAAATGGCACTGGCCACACAGAGGGAAGAACTAGAGATGCAGCAGCAGCACAGTCCTGGTTTCATAGACAACGCAGCTCCGAGGGGTTCAGGAACTAGAGCAAGGTCACCCAGCTATGAAACAGTGAAGCTTCAAAACTTCGGTGTGTGTTGCTCCCACAGGGGTATGTGGGCGCCCTGGGGTTTGCACAGGGTCCCCACGAGAGACAGGCTCTGACTCGGTCTCCAGGCTGAGTCTGGAGACCAATCAACCCCGGGGTTCTCAATGACAGCCGTGCCATCACTTCATGATCTGTGTTTACGAATGTCCAGAATGTGCCTGGTTAACCTTCCAACCTGGCGAGGTGGGTGTGCCCCACCCCCCTTTGGGGATGAAGAAACAGGGTCAGAGAGAACCAGAAGGCTGCCAAGCTTATTCCTAGAGAGGGCGGAAAGGCTGGTGTGCGCTCCAATCTGTCAGCCTTCGCCCTCCGACTCCTGCTTAACCAGGTGCTCAGACTGTCCCGATACCTGTGTCCCAGAGTAAGTGTCCCAGTGCTCCCACAAGAAGTGTCTCTAGTGAGAAGAGAAACTAGACAGGTTCCCTACCAATGAGGGTAGAAAGGTCCAGAGAAAAAGGGTGATCTGCCTGGGGTCACACAGCCCCTGGGGACCAAGAAGGGAGTAGAAGTTGCATCTCTAGGCTCCAGGTAGGGTGGCCCAGTGGCTTTGGAATCAGAAAGGGCTGTTTTCAAATCCTGCCTGTGTGCCCTGGGGAAACCTGCTTTGCCTCTCTGTGCTCCAGTTACTTTAACACTAAAAAAGACCGTATATTAGTGCCTACCCCACTGGTCTGTTCTGGGCGTGGAATGGAATAATGTCTGCCAGCGGCACTGCATGGAGATTGACTTAATCCCTCCAGCACCGTCCACAAGGGGCGCCCTTGCAGACACGGGGCAGGTGCTCAGAGCAGGCAGAAAGGAGGGGGAATGGGAGTCTCATTTCTCATTGTGACCACTGTGTGTCTTCTGGTGCCCAAGCCCACCCTCCCCCTCACAGAGGAGCAGGAGATAACCAGGACCACCACGACGGGGTTGTTCTAGGCAGTCACCGATAACAGGAGAAAATGCAGGGCTGTGGCCCCTGTGATAAGTGAGGGCGCAGAAGCCACAAAGGGAGAGAGGGGGGAGGTGACAAAAAGAGGTGCCAGAGCCCGTGAAGGCAGACGTGGAAGGGGCAGTGCTAGGCCTCAGTGTCCCCCACTCACTTTTCCAGCAGAGCTGCTCCGGACCGCAGGACAGGTCCGCGTATCCCTGCAGCCCGGCCAAACCCCGCAGCCTTCCGTGACTCCTCACACTTGCAACAACCCTCTGTGCGTGGCTCCTCTCCCTGCCCTGCTTGGCCACAGAACAGTGAGCACAGCACCCATCAGGCTGGGCTGCACATCACCACTCACCCAAGGGCACAGCTCCCGGAAGACCAGGAGCCTCCAGGGCCGGACTGCATCCCCGGGCTCAGCATGGTGCCTGCCTCCATCACCCAGTGGGGGACTGAAGTCTTATGAAAAGTCTGTCTCTCCAGGGCAACAAAGAGGGCACCCAGCTCTGAGGACCCAAAAGCATCCTACAGGGGGCAGTGCCCAGCACACACTCACACACACACACAAACACACACACATACCCTTCGTGGCTTCCTGCTGCCTTCTCTTGCATAAATAACCACGAGAAAGTTACATGGCCTCCCAAAGCTCAACGTTCTCAACTGCAAAATGGGCACACCATTGCCCACCCAGGGGACTGCTGAGTTGGCTATATAGACGCTCCAAAGGAAAGCGTTTCCCTTTCGTCTGTCCTTTTCAGGGAAGCTGAAAGGAAACCACTAGGAGTGTTTAACTATGATGCAATAAATAAGATGCCTACTGTGTGTTCAGCCTGTGAGCAAGATAAGCCTGTTTCATGACCTCAGAGAGATGACTTTCTAGTGTGGAAGAAAGAAATCAAATACCTTGCATCAGTGAATACACTATCACGAAACATCTAGGAGCTGTGAATGGAACACAGTAGATGAGCCAGAGGGATGTTATTTCCATTAGGGGGTCAGGGAAAGGCTCTCTGAGCCGTGCCACTGGCACGAGACATGAGGGGATCTGGGGACCCAATGGAAATCAAACTCCAGGCCCCACCCCAAATGCAGTCTTGGCAGCCACGTGCCAGGTGGCCCCAGATGACCTGAGCACTTGGACGCTGGTTGTTTGAGCTGCCACTCTGCTGTAGATAGCCCAGCACTAAGGCAACATCCCTGGGAGCCACCAACCTCACAGCTGCCAAGTGAGGACTCCGGGGCGAGGGGGAGCACAGTCCTCTTGCTTGTCAACAGCAGAACCACGTCGCAAGCCTTTCTTGCCAAGTCCAATTCCAGCTGTTCCCTTCCTCACCTGCTACTGAGCTGCCACTCAGCCTTCCTACCGGCTGCACGGACTGTGGCCTTTGAGCAACTGTTCATGCCAACTGGCAGTGCCCAGTTCAAAGTCCACGGCCCCCCTGGCTCTGCTCAGAAAGACTTTAAAGGCCCAAGTGACATCTACCCTCCCAGGAAGCTTTTCCCCCAGCAACAGTGAGCGCCGACACGTGCCCAGCGCCTGCTGAGTGCCAGACCCGATGCTGGCTGTCGGCACCGTGTCCCCGATGCTGCGACCCTCAACGCCAGTCCTGTGAAGTCTGACATTCCTTCATTCTTGAGGAACAGGGACGGGCAAGGAGTCCAGCAGTCACTTGCCCAGAGTCACACACTGGGTACAGGTTAGGGGGTCAAAGCCAGGTCCTTAGGTCCCACAGCCACCCTGCTGACCTCCACTCTTTGTTTCTAACTCAAAGGACAGGAAATTGCCCCCTAATGCTACCTTCCCTATGTACCCTCCAGCATCTCATTCATTAATCATGTCTTCATTCTCCCTTTCTGCAGCCACAGACCCTATCCGTGCCAGACCCTAGGCTATGTCTTAGGGACAGAGAACCACAAAGAAGAGGCCTTGGCTTTCAAGACACTTACCGTCTGCTACAAGGAGACAGACACAAAAACCAGAAAAATCAGTGAAGCTCACAAATACAATGACACATGTCAGCAAAGCAAACAGTGGTGGCTTTCTTCTTCCATCTGTCTCCCACGAGGGCTGCCACCACGCCAGACACACAGGGTGAGCTCATTAAATGCCAGCTCCTTTTGCAGGCCGGTGACATCAAGTAACCTTGTGACCACCAGCCAGGCCCGAGTCACCTATAAAGCCCAGGTGAGCGCTTGACAGGCATGCATGAGACAGGAGGCAGGACTTACGTTTCCTAGGGAGCCCTCTCAGGGGGCTGGGAAGACCCAACCAAACATTCCTGTCTGAGATAAGAGTTCAGCCTATGCAGGAAGTTGTGGTCCTCCATCCCCCTCGAGCATCCAGGCTGGAGGGATCCATGTGGCACTCAGCCAAGGCCTTCCTGAACACCGCCTTTAGCATCCAGAAACGTGCCAGGTGTGCGTAATTCCAGGGAAGGCTCCTCCACCGGCATTATTCCCCAGGCAGGTGAATATCATTGTAAATCCACAGGGCTCAGGAAAATCCTTGAACGAAGCTCCCTGCAGCGGACAGGTGTGGCCATCCATCAGGAGGGGTATCCCTTTTCATTCCTTTCTGGTCAAAAGATCAGGCCTGGGGACAAGAAGAAGAAAAGCCAATCTTGTTACAATCATGAACCCAGAGCAGAAGTTGGTTATTCTCCTTTCTTTATATGTGTCCCCAATGTACTCAGAGGGGAGCTTTCTAAAAAGAATGTCCTATAGCTCTGACACCCAAATGGAGGTAAGGCAGGGGACCAGGGACCTGCAGGGCAACGTTGCCTCCCACGGACAACGGTCCTCTCAGAAGGAGCTTTCTGCTACACGGAGCTCCTCAGAATGGCCCTGGGAGGACAGAGGGGCCGAGGTACAGCCATTAAGACGATGGGGAGAGAAAGTTCCAGAGAACTCAGATAACTGGCTTAGGGACTGAACAGCTCGGCCAGGCCTGCCACACAGCCCTGGACTCCCTGCAGGGATGACAGCTCTGGACTGTGAGCGGAAGGGTTTTTGGGTCAGCTGATAGGAAGTCATTCTTTGTTTTGTTTCTTTTTAAACCAGCCACAAAGCACTGGCGCTGGCCCGGCTCCAGGCCTTGTCCTCTACGAGAGGTTCTTCAGGGCAGGCCTGGGGCCTGTTCCCTTTTTTATTCATTCATTCAGCAATGACTGAGTGCCTGCTAGGTACCATTTCAGCTCTGTGGGGATCCTTTTGTTTTCCAACACAGGGCACCAAAATTATTACAGTGATAACCGAAGAACAAATGGGCCCCCGATGCCCGGGGCTGGGGCCCAGCAGTCATCCCCAGCCACCTGCTGATAACAATAACGGCCCTTCACCAAGTGCCTGTAACTCACCCCGCTTAAAGCTCTGGCCGCCATCTGATACAAACCGCGAGCCACCCTGGAACTCCTGCCCCAGTTTTCCAGATGAGGAAACAGGGCCACAGACAACAAACTCCCTTGCTCCCCACAAGTCAGAGTAGAGCCTGAATCTGAGGACAGGCTGTCTTCACAGTCTGCATCCTGATCCATCCCTCTCATTACTAGTGAGGGACGCCCGCCCTGAGCTCTGTACCTAAAACTTACCACCGGGCATCTCCCATGCAGAGATTCCTCGTTTGATCCTGACAAGACCCCCACGTGGTAGAGACTATTGTTATCCTGATTTTACAGAGAAGGAACCAGAGACCTAGGCAAGCTGAGCAAGGGGCACCAGATCACACAGTTGGAAAACCATAGAACAGAACTGGAAATTGAGTGGTCTAACCCCAAAGCATGTGAGCTTGACCATTATACCAGCTGTCGTCAAGAACAATTGCCTGTGATAACAAATTTTCAAATTCTCAGTAGTATGAAATAATACACATGAATTATCCCATAGTTCTGGAGGTCAGAAGGCCAATACAGGCCTCACAGAGCTAAAATCAAGGTGCTGGCTCCATTTCCTCTGGAGGCTCTAGGAGAATCTGTTTCCTTGCCTTTTCCAGCTTCCAGAAGCTGCTGTCAGATGCCTCAGCTTGGGCCCCTCTTCCGCCATCTTCAAGTACAGCAACCCAGAATTTCTCCAACCCGCTTCCATCCTCACATCTCCTTTGGCAGCTCTCTGCCTCCCACTTCCACCTCTAAGGACCCATGTGATCGCCTTGGGTCCACCCAAATGACCCTACATAATTCCTCCACCTCAGGGTCATGAACCTGAATCATGTCTGCCAAGTTTCTTTTGACACAGAAGAAAACCTACTTGTCGGGTCTGGGGACTAGGACATGGACCTCTTTGGAGACCCGAAGCTCTGGACAACAGTCCCAGAGGGCACCCATCCTCCATTGTATTCATTCTTCAGTGACCAGGGGTCACAGGGTGGACTCCTCTTGTCCCATGTAAACCCACCTGACACAGCTCTTAGACCCAAGAAAGGATGAGTTCAAAGGCAGCTTAAATGTTCAACTACCAGCTCTTAAGAGAAAAGTACAGAATACGGGTTCAAACATTGAAGTTTGAAGCCAAACTACCAAATTTAGTAGCTAAGTTCCTCTGGGGAAATATGTTTAACCCACAGCTTCTTCATCTGTAGAATGGGGGCAAATCACATCTACTTCATGAAACTGCTGTGAGGTTACATGACTATTCAACACAAAGCCCTGGGCGTGTCGCCAGACACATATTAAGGAGCTCACGTAGCCATCCTCAGCCCCAACCGCAAACCTCAGGAGCCACCAGGCCAGGACAACATCACTCCAGAGCATCAGGCCTGGAGCCCGGTCAGCGGCCAGGGGTTGCTTATGGCAAGAAGGGGAGCAGTGACTTATCACACTGGCCCCAGTTAACGGCAGCAAAGAGAATGGGGGACACAACCGGTTAAATATTTACTGAGGCCCCCAGGCAAGTCTGCAGTCAAGTTTGTTTTGTCGGGGTTGGGTCCATTACAGCTCTGTCACCTGGGAAAGAATTATGACATGCTCTGTTGGGTATTACTGCAGCAAAGCCGCGGTCCCTGACAAAGGCCAGGCCGAGAGCCCTGAGGTCCGGGCCAGGGGCGGCCGGCCCCGGGCTCCCCCTGCCAGGACGCAGGATGCAGCATGCCGCGCCCAACGACGTCCAGTCTCACCAGCGGGAACCCTCTCTCGAGGAGCATTTTCCAGTTCGGTGGCATGTGACCCCTTTCAGGTCATTTGCTCTTTCTTTAATGGATTGGCCAAAATAAAAAAAAGACAGACACCACCAAAACTAGTTTTGGTTTGGGCATGGAACTGGAATTCTCATACAAGCAGATGGACAGACATTCTGAAGGAAGACAGACAACCGCTTTGGGAAGGCATTCTGCACGACCCACTGAAGCTGAACAGGATACAACCTATGACCGAGCAGGTCCGTTCCTGGGTCTAAACTCACGGAACTGCTCACCAAAAGATGCGTCTTAGCATGTTCACAACAGCACTCACTACTCCTAACAGCCAGACACTGGGAACTACCTGACCGCTCATCACCAGTAGAGTGGACTTTAAAAGCACGCACCCCGTGGAATACCACAGAGCAGTAAGAATGACCCACAGCTGCACCCAACATATGAAACCATCTCACAAACATGATTTTGATTAAGAGGAGACAGGCACAAGGGACTGCCTATGATACTGTTTATATTACTTTCATAAACAGGTCAAACTAATCTATGCTGTTAGACATCAGGACAAGGTTATGCTGAGTGAGCGGGTGGGGGGAGGGGGGATGAGCACAGAGAGTGACCGGTAGGGGCAGGAGGGGGGCTCCTGAGATGCTGCTAATGGTCTCTGTATCCAGGTGGCAGCTGCGCGCAGATGTTCAGTTTGTGATACGTGTGCTCTTTTTACGCATGTCACCTCAATAACATGTTGGTTAACATTTTTTTCTAATTTCTCCTGTGAGAGTATGTTGCAGGAATACTGCAGACTCTGCAACAAATATCCCCCAAGGCTTGGGAATCAGCACCTTCCAGGTTTCCCTGGTCCTCGGTATCTTGACCCTGTGACCGGCAAGTGCTGAGCGGGATACTTTGCAAATACAACTCTGGAGCCTTGGTGACACAGAATTTGACCCAGAATTGCCCCACCAGAAAATACAGCCCTCCCTCCACGCTCTTCACTGAGTCCTTCTCTCCTCTGCCTCCTGGGCAGGACCAAACATGTCATTTCCTTCTTGACCCTCCCTGGGGAGTATTTCAGAAAAACATAGTGCCTCTATTTCCTGCCCAACTCCAAGAGAGCATCTTTGTACACCAACGTCTCCTAAACGTGGGACACACAGGGGCTGCTCTGGTCACCGGAAGATTCAAGGTGGCAGAGCCTGGTGGATGGGGCACGGGGCAGCAAGACAGAGCCCGGTTAGGACATCCCCAGCACAGTGTGTTGCGGGCACCACTGAGCACGTCCCCGAGCAGGTATGCGGGACATGTCACCGCCCTCTGTGCTGCTAGGTGTCCTGGCCTCTGTGCGTGCTTTCTCTCCTTCCATCTCTTGCAGCAGTACCAGGCACGCTGTTAATTTTAGTACGGGCCACCGTCAGCAGGCTGACGTCGCGTCTCTGAGAGCGAGCCACGGGATGATGAAGCATTTCTCTGACGCAAGAGTCAGGTGGGCAACCCTCTCCCGACCTTGGCTGGCCTCCACTCTCTCTTTCCCTCCGGTGTTTGCGACCCCAGCGCCACAGAAGAGGTGTCGACTGCATCCTTGTCTGACAACGCAGGGGGGGCCGGGGTTTCTCTAGCGGTGTGTTGGCATTATTTCTCTGGGACACCCCGAGGGCTTGGGGCCTGCCTAGCCTGGGAAGATAAATCAAGATTAGTTCCCCGAGAAAGCGGCCACTGTTCTCCTGCTGACAGACTCCATTTCTATTTCATTTCAGTTTCTGCCCCATGGGTGCTAGGATAGCAGGGTTCACCTAATTTGGAATCCCTTCGCACACGGTCCCCTCACACCCACTGATTCCCTGCTCAGGGGACGGGGGCAGGGATGAGGTGGAGCTTGGAGGCCAAATAAACCAGGGGTGAATCCCAGCGCTGTGGTCAGTTGCTGAGTTGTAAGATCTTTCAAAGTGTTTCTGTGTCTGTTTAATAAAAACCAGCCATTAAAACCTTTGTCCCTTTGAACTCATTGTAGATGAGAAACTATAGAGAATGCTCGACCCACAGACCTGCCCACGATGCGCTCACAACTCATGCAGAACGACAGCATCCACCTCGGTAACAGCCTTGACCAGCTCGTATTGTTGAGATTTTCACCAGTCTGGCTTGGGAGCTGCAGTCTGCTCGCTAATGAGAGTCGGACTATCCTCTACACTGTGGACTTCACAGGAGGTGACAAGGGGGCCCCCAGAGAGCAAGTCCTCCTGTGGCCAGGCGTCCTGCTTACAGCCCTGTGAGGGACACTGACTACCGCCTCTCTGGGGCCAGGCTCCAGTAGCCTGGCGTGGCGCTTGGGAACTCAACAGGTGCTCAGTAAATGTGGGCTGGAATGGGGAGTGCTTAACCACAGCTACATTCTGAACACTCACTATGTCAGGCATGGTGGCAGGAGCTGGAAATCACGTCAATCCAGAAAGGCAGGATCCCTGCCTACAGGGAGCTCTCAGGCTATACCAAGAATACCAGAGAACCAAAGGTGTAGAAGGTGCATGTCTGTAATCAGGTGCATCAGGGATGTCCAGGTTCCCATGGCGGGGTGGCGGGAGATGAGGAGAGGAGGAGAGGCCCCAGCACAAGAAAGCATGGAAACCTTAGAAATAAATACTCTGGTTTCATCTCACCACTGAAGAGCTGAGAAAGGGAGCTCAGAGAGGTGAAGTGACTTGCCCAAGGTCGCCCAGCGAAGACCTGCAGGATGCAGAATGAGAAGACAGTGATCACCAGCACCTGAGCGACAAACCGACCAAGGTGAGAATTTCACTAAACAGGAACCATGAGTGTCAGGCCTCTGAATCTCCGTCCATTCTGCAGAGTGGGTCCTGCCTTACAGGGTGAGCAGGGAGCTTTGACGTAACCTACACAAGCTCTTTCACCGAGTGGGTCCTCGCTAGCAGAAACCCTTCCGCTGGGTCAGCTTACTGCCACTCTCCTTAATCCTCAAATGGGATTAAGATACTGAAAAGAGCTCAGCAAAGTCATGAACAATGCCCTTCTACAGATGACAAACCTTAAAAGTTTGGGGATTTTTTAAGTTCCTTTTGTTTACTTTGGCCCACAAAATCCTTCAGGGAAGGGTTAGCGAAGATCCAAATGTCAATCAAATCCCCATGACAAAGGGGACAAGTGCCATGGAACTGAGCCATCAAACAATGACTCAAGGAGGCAGTTCTTGACACAGCAGGAAGACCTACCCCTTGAAGACTCCCCTGAAGTTCTAGGGCATGCCTGTTCTCCAGGAAAGGAACTTTGAAGGGGACTCAGGACTCACGCAGGGCCCTGCCTGCAAAGAGCTTCAAATCTCATTAAAGAAAGGAGGTCATGAGAAACAGTGCACTTCAGGACCAAGCCAACCAGCTGTGGTGGACGTGCTCCAGGACTCAGGAAGCTCCACCTGGATTACAGCGGTTTTTTGTGGACAGATCACGTGGCTCCTGAGAGGTACGCAAGTTGGGAAAAAGGAAAGGATGCTCAGAGCGGGGGTGGGGGGGTGGGGGGGGATGCTCAAAATAAGAACGAAGATGAGATACGGCATTTATTAACCACCTATCACAGAAGAGCCCCTGTAAATCTCCCCAGTTAACCCCCAAATGACAGAGAGAGCAGCACAGGAAAGGTAACCTTGCTGGAGGTTATGCAGGTAGCAAGGGGAAGACTCGAACCCAGGCCCGTCAAACTGCAAGCCTCCTCCGGGTCCTCGGCTGCACCAAACCCTGGCCTCACTCTGGGTCTGGGTCACGTTCTAGGTACCTGAGCTCCCACCATCCGCGGGGCAGGGGGACCTGGCTCCCACCCAGCCTCCCTGCCGCACCTGCCCTTTCCCACGTCCCACGGCTCGGCAGCTCCCATAATCGCCACCTTTGTTCCAGCTCCTCTTTAAAACCTGCATTAGCTGGGCTTCCGGGAGGTCACGCTCCTGACTTTGGAATGCACTTCTGACTTTCACGGAAACAGGTCTTTGCTTCAAGTCACACAGGCACCTTTCACTGAGTTAACCTTGGCAGCCTTCCGCCTTGCCCGCGAGACCCTGGGTAAATCCGACGTGGAGGGGACGGGGCAGGAGGAAGGGGCCAGGGGACAAAATCCAACAGGCTGGGAGCAACGCGCAGACAGCCGGCACTGCTGGGCTCTCACCCGAGGGCTCACGGAGGGAAAGGAGTGTGGTCTCGAACCCCAGCCGGGGCTCTGGAGAAGCCTGGTGGCTAGGCCTCCCCTCTGTCCCCCTCTCCTCCTTCCCCTGCGCTCGCAAGGCCACTGCACTGTGTCCCGTCCGGACAGCACAGGAGGGGTCAGCAGAGGGAAAGCGTGCATGGGCAATACACGTATCATCCAGGGAAAGAAAGAAGAAAAAGGGAGAAAAGTTAAAAAAAAAAAAAAAAGAGGCAGCAGAAATCTTACCTCATTAAAAACATGTCAGAACAGCAGTTGAGAAAGAAACCCTGAAGGGGAACTTGAGTCTCCAGAGCTCCGTGGGAACTTGGTGACGTGTCTCTCACACACGGACACACACACACACACACACACAGCCATCTGGGGCATGTGCATGGGAATCACTCCACAGCGACCAAGAGCATCCACGGTGCAAGGTGGAGCACCAGGCTCACGAAAGGCTCTCCGAGCCCGTGGGCCTCACAGCGCGGGGGGCCGAAGAATCACCCGGGGTCCTGTTACAACCCAGATCCCCGAGGCCCACCCACCGCAGCGCCGGTCAGCAGGCCTGCGGTGGGGTCCATGCAGCAGGGGGTGGTGATGCGGGCGTGCCCAGAACTCCCTGGGGAAACCCTGCTCCGGGGGGCCGGCTGCTTGCTTTTCAACTCTGAGATAAAGCGACACGTGAGCAGTTGCTGCTGGGAGAAAGGTGAGGGGCCACACGCACACCCCCTGACTGAGCACCACCCGTCCGTGCCAGCCCCATGCCAGGCTCCTGGGGACCAGGGTCTCGCTCTGTGCCCACCCGCCCTGGAAAGCGGTCCCCAGGCATGTTGAGGGAATGAACAGCTAAGGCCCCCCGGGGCGGCTGTTAGAGGTCCCCTCAGGAGGAAGTGGCAGACCTTGGAACTTCCTAGGCCTCCAAAGGTGGGAAAGGAAGGAAAGGAAAGGAGTCCACTCCGTATTCAGACAACAGAAGCCGTTCGGAGAGGAGGAAGGAAATGAAAGAGCCCAAAAGAAAAGGAAAACACATTACTGGGCACAGTCAGTCACTGCGCTTGGCCAGAAAGTGACGGGCACACCGAACATCTTTGCTCCTCCCCCTTTTGATGTTAGTCCACGTCGAGATAAGAAACGTCCAAATCTGTAAGGATTTTTTATGAGTTTATCTGAGCCAAACTGATGACAATGGCCAGGAAACAAAATCTCAATGTTCCAGAAAAGGTCAGTCGTACCATTTATTTTTGGCACCAGAATCAAAGGGCAAGACATAGAGGGCTTACTTGAAATCCATTGGTGATAGATTAGGGAGGAGGGGGGAAAGCAAAGTCGGAGAAATCTCTGGGACTGAACAAAAACTAAAAGAAACAGACACTTCTCTTACACAGGTGGGCATAAGATAATTAACAGTCAACGATTAACATGATAATAATAACAACGAGGGGATTGGGGGTCTCTGCTGTAGCACAGTGGTTGTGATTGGAGGGGTGGCAGGAAGGGGGAGATTACTTTGATATTTCAAAGGTATATTATCAGGTATGTTACTGTAGCCAAAAGAGAGAGAGAGAGAGAGAGAGAGAGAGAGAGAGAGAGAGAGAGAGAGAGAGAAAGAACAGACAAGTTCAGTTAAGATAAAGATTGACCTTTGTCCAGGAAGATACCAGCCTAGCACACGACTGCCCGCCGTGACCCACTTTTTAATTTCAGGCCATCCTATGTGGTTACTTCTGGTGTCTGAGTTTGTAAGGCTGCCATCCCCGCCTCCTCTGAGCTTATGAGGTTTAGTATGTGGCCCCTTTCTGTCCACATCCAACACTACAAAGCTTAATACTAAATAAAGAGACTTAAATAATTAATACTTGTCAGCATTGACATCATTCTGTTATGTAATAATAAAGAACAATAACGACTTACTAATGACTGCTTGAATAACTCACTGTCGTGTGTAACAGACGACTTGCAAATGTGTGGAGTCACTCACTGGCCTCCGCCCGGAGCCTCTGGCCACCATCATCTCTGTCATCCGCACCGTCCTCCGCTGCTCATTAGGAACCTCAGCCCACCAGAAACAATCCCCTAATTCAGAGTAGGCACTGAGGCCAGGGCAGTGCCGGTGGGCGCGTTTGGGGGAATTTTAACTCATTCTTCCAACTGAGTATACTTTTCAAAAGAAAAGAGATGGCATGAAAAAAAGACATATATGAAAAGGAAGGAGAACCGGGATGCAGAAGTAGATAATGCAGGGCCACTCAAGAAAATGTTATTGACTCAAATGATGGGAAACTGGTCACATAAACGATGAGACATGTCAACAATGAAATGCTCTCGGCGTGACCAGCTAACTGTGCCCTGTAATCTGGAAATACGTAGAGTGTGTGTTCCTGGGTAGGGGAGCTAACATTCCTGATTTTCTGTTTTTCAGAGTGGAGCGGCCGCAGACCCTGGGGAGGCCCTGCCTGCTCTGTCCCAGGAAGCGGCCCCACAGCCCCCTCACACCCCCTAAGCTCTGTGTCTCACCGCACAGCTTCACGGAACTGCTGTGGGATTAAATTAAATGAGTTAATATTTGCAAAGGGCTTGGAACAGTTGCCTAGTTCATGAGAAGTACTATGTAAATCTTTGTTATAAACAATATGTTCCCCTGGCTGGTTTGGCTCAGTGGATTGAGCGTCGGCCTGCGAGCTAAGTGTCGCTGGTTCGATCTTCCAGTCAGGGCACATCAGAGAAGGAAAACTCTGATTCCAAAAAACCTCCGCTGCCTTGTGGCATACCTCTTCAGGGGAAAGGCTAAGGGAGTAAACCCCGACAGAAAATCCGGAGCCGGAGTCCCTAAGGCGGTTTGACGTTGTAGTCAACACCGGCAACTCCTGCGGCGCACCTGAAGCCAAGCTGTATTGACTCCGTCTTTCCCTTGGACCCTTCAGCTGCGAAGAGAGGGGGGGTCTGCTGCATGGGCAACAGCAGACCCTCCATATCACCCTGCCCAGGCTCTGTAGCTTCAGCTTCACTGGAGAGGACACTCCAGCGTCATCGCAAGATGTTGATTCAACATGGGAGGAGACAGATACCGTGTCACTCCCGAGTCGGACTGCACAGCCATTCTCGGCGGTGCAGATAGACTCTTAAGAAGCTACACCATCGTCTCTCGAGACGGACAGCTGCCGACGACGAAACAATATGTATTTCTTTTATGATAAGAAAAAATACCAATTATTTGAAAAGTCATGGAAAACACTACTGGTGGGCAAGGACAGAAAGGATCACAGAAGCCCCAATAGAATGCCACCGGAACTATGTTGTTGTCTTTTCTTCTATTTTCCTTTTACAATGGTTTCTGGTGGACTTCCCACCCTCTGTGAAGGCATAGTTTAGATTCACCAAGAATCAGCACACACCAATTTTATTAGGGGACAAAGGGTGGGTGACCTAGGACCTCTGATACACTGACATCGAAAGAGATGCCCCATAAGGGGTGACAATTCAGAAGATCTTGGTTTCAGGTCTTAGGACTTCCCAGTCCCCTTCTCTAGACAACCCACTCACACACACTCACACCTGCCCAGGTGCGCCCCCACCCCCCACCCCCAACCCCAGCACAGCCTCATGGGCTGGCTGCCAAGTTCACTTTTTAGCTAGAGCCAAGGCCAGCCCAGAGGCCACTCCCCTCCCAATGGCCTGGCCTCTGTCAGAGAGGATGGGAATGCAGGGACTAAGTCCCATTCAGCAGGGCCCTCCCTAAAGAGCACCCTCCAGGAGGGCGCACTGGAAAGAGGCAGGCTCTGGGGGCATCTACTCATTGTTATTCCAGCCAGGTGTCTGCATGGTGGCCAAACCCAGGATATTGCAGAGGAAGGTGCACAGCAAGATCAGAGCTAATGCCCCCCACGGAATTCCTCACCTCCCACCCCGCTACCTGGAGAGAGTGGGTGGGGGTGTTACTGGTGGATGGAGGAGCTGATGGGTAGGGTATGCACATAAAAGGGCTGCCGGGCTACAGTCTGGGTCCCCCTCCTCCTCCCCAGCAAGTAAGCCAGCCCTGCCCCTCCACCCTCTCTGACAACTTGACCTTGGCTAAAGCCAAACACAAGCCCCGGCAGCATCCCCAGATGCTCCTGGTATAATGGGTAGCTGAGCCCGCAAAGGTCACAGGCAGCCATGAGGAGGACCTCTGGGGGCAGCTGAGCCAGGCGGGGGCAAAATGCACTGGCTGGGGCCTCGCCCTTCAGGTGAGCAGCCCGTACTCGGCCCAAGGTACCTGTCAGGCCCACCTGATGACCACAGGAGAGCTGTCCTGGCTGGAGTCTATGAGGCTGTTTTTTTAGGTAATTGTTAATAATGGATATATTTCTGATCAACTGCATTGGGAGACACCACAGGAAGGGATAATCATAGGGCAGTGTTTGTACCGTCAGAGATAAGCATATCTGGGGTGAGGTAGAGTAAGTATATTTTGAATTCTTAACTGAAATAAGGTACTTATAGCCACACACAAAGTTCAAAAAAACAAACATATGCCAAAAAAAAAACAAGCAGGAAGTGAACAGTCGCAGATATTGGGGTCCCAGACATGAAGGATGGAGGAGACAGAATCCTCCTGAAGGTACTAGACTCAGGCTAGACAGAAGGAACGCTTTGGAAGCACTGAAGAAGAGAACATCAGTGACACAGATCTCCCTGGACTGATCCACGACTCAAACACAAGGAGAGAGAGGACACCTTTGCGGGATTGAGTCAGAGCGACCCACTGCAACATTGAAGGTCTCCACAGTCCAGCCCAGCCTCATCTCCCCAGCCTGTCCCTCAGACCTCTCCTACTTGCTGAGAGGTGGGGTCAACTGGGAGGTCACAGGGGCATAGAATCTGTGCTTTTGCTGGTGCCTCTTCTGCTATTTCAGGTCACCTACCGTATGCCCAGCCCAGGCCGGGCGGCATGGCCTCCCTGCAGCCCCTGACCACTCCAGGGGCCTTCCTGCCATGCCTCTTGTTGCAAAGCCTCCTCCTCCCTCACCGCGCCGCATCTCGCCTGTCCTGTCCAAGTGTCTGTTCTTGGTAGCTGGGTCTGGCCGGTGGGTGAGCCTGCAGGGGCCTTCCCGCTGAGCTGCAGACACCTAAGGGCACGACCTGCCTCTTACCTGCTTTTCTACCTCCATCATCTGGAATAGAGTCAAACCTTAGTAAGTTTATGCCGTTGAACTAGGGAGGTGGGCGGATAAATGCACAGGTAGATGAATGGGTGGGTTTAATGAGGCTTTCATGTCACGCTACACAGTGAATCCAAGCCTTACATACACACACACACACACGTATGCAACACCCCACACAGACACAATGTGTCTTCATCTGGAAAATGAACCGCAAGGTTCCATGGTAGGATATGTTCCTGGCAAAGTGTGCAGCACCTGCAGAGATTTAGAGAATGGGAGGCAAGGTGCTTTGACCTCTTTGGGCCTAAGTTTCTTCACCTGTAATAATACAGGGGTCTGTCTACACAGAATATAACAGTACCAGTCTCCCCCGTGAATGCCTGTGTTCACTAGCAATTAACTGAGCCTCAACACAAGCTAAAGTCTCAGCGGCAGCTTCGGGCCCTGCTTCATGCCACCCCCGTCCCCTGACCTCAGGGAATGGTGGGCTCCTCTCTCCCCGTCTCCACCACCCCATGCTCACGCAGCCTAACCAGGGGGCCTCCTCCGTGCAAAAGCCTCTCATTCTTCTGCTCATCTCCAGGCTCCCAGCCGGCCCCTACCAGGCGCTACATGAGGTGAGGGTCGGAGCAGAATGCTGAGGGAAGGCCAGGAAGGCCCAGTGCCTTCACTCCAAGAGAGGAGCAGACAGGGCCAGGGTCACCCACCCGCCCCCTGGCCCCCACCACTGCCTGACAGCCTATTCCTGTGGGGCAGGGCAGGAAAGAGGATAGGGGATGGGGGCAGGGCCACACGCCCTGCACAGACAGCTCATGAGGCTCCTGTCAGCAGGAGCCAGGACGTGTGTCTGGGAAAGATCGAGAAGGTAGGTGCTGGGCCCTGAGCCGGGGCACGGCCAGCATGCCAGACGAGCTCGTCACGGAAGGCTAATGCGTACTTGCAAAGGGCTCCCAGGGTATTAAAGAAATACCAAACAGCAACAGACCAGCAATTAAAACTGGGAACAGCAGGGTGGGAGGGGAGGAGCCCCCGCCCCCAGCGCACCATTGCACCACCCTGCCCAGGCCGCCCCGGCCACCAGCCGGGCTGCCAGAGGAAGAGGCGATGGGAATCTGGCATGCCCACCGGACGTTTATCACAGGATCTCGGAACCCCTGGTTACTAAAGCCACCCCTGCCAAGTCACCAGGCAGGCCTAGGTGGCCCCAGTCACCAAGGATCACACCCAAATAAGAGGTTGCCTGCCAGGGCCACACCCAAGGGAACACTTCTCCAGCTCCCACTCCCCATGGTGCATGACACCAAGGGTGGCCACCAAATGCTTAATCCATTGCATTTGCTTCCCAGGGCTGCGGGAACAGGTGACCATGAGCTCAGGGCCCTCAGTGCACACCAGTCTTCTGCCTTACAGTCCTGGAGGGGAAACGTCTAAAAGGCTCTCACGGAGGGTCGGCAGGGCCCATTCCTCTCTAGACGCTCTGAAGGAGCCCGGATTCCTCACCTTTCCACCTTCTAGAGGCCACTCACAGTCCTTGGCTCATGGCCCCTTCCTCCATCTACAAAGCCAGCAACATTATACTTCACATCGCATCGCTCCGACCTCCTCTCCTGCCTCCACCTTCTGCTTTTAAGGACCCTTGTGAAAGACATGGGACCCATCGGAAAATCCAGGGTAGTCTCCCTGTTCCAAGGTCAGCCTTCACTCCACTCCAACGCCTTAGCCACAGAATGGCAACAGTCCCAAGTTCCAGGCATGAGGATATGAGCATCTTTCAGGCCATGAGTCTGCCAACCGCATCCATACTTACACCAGGCCTCAGGCTGCTGCTCAGGACCCACAGACCCCCCAGAAAAGCAGCCCCCAGGTTGGTACCTACCACCACCACCCCTCAAAAAGCCCAGCCAGCCCTGACTCAAGTGGCTCCAAGATGGTTCCGACCTCCCCCACATCCCTGGGGTCTCCTCCAGCCTTAGGTGCAGCAGCCTTCCTTTGTCCCCACCTCACAGATGAGGAATGGTGGCAACAGACTCGCTCGGGACGCCACAGCTCTAGGCAGCAGGTCTGGGACCGGACTGGGGCTCTTCACACCAGCATTCTCCCCACCACCCCACAGGGACCCCAAGAACTCAAATGGTTCTGAACTTGTGTTTAGCCTCTTGGTTGGGTCCCTTCCAGCACAGGGTGGCCTCTGGTAAGTGGGAGGAACTCCACTTTGAGTTCTCGCTGACTTTGCAGAGAATTGCCCAAATGTTAGAAATGTTCTGCCTAATTCAACATGTCAATTATGAAAACAGGGGCTGGGATGAAGGAAAGAGAACCAATATGCACTGAGCACTCGCTAAGTGACAGGAACAGCCGTCCCGGTCTTGGATTTGCCCACAAACCCTGAGAGGAGGCCGGAGGACTTCGCTCTCCCGACAGCAGGCTGGATCTCGGAGGAACCAATAGCATGCCCCGGCTCACACAGCAGGGGACTGGCAGCACCCCGTTAGAGCTGGCAGGCTTTCTCCCCTCCACCACAAGGCCTCCCCCATCCCGGCCCACCCAGAAACCAACGTGTCCAGCCCACAGGGGAGTCACCTGACCACCACGTACACCTTTTCTCCATCTCCAGCCCC
Organism: Furipterus horrens; assembly: GCF_987537825.1. Taxonomy (NCBI): domain Eukaryota; kingdom Metazoa; phylum Chordata; class Mammalia; order Chiroptera; family Furipteridae; genus Furipterus; species Furipterus horrens. The sequence goes on from NW_028327177.1 coordinate 7,926,415, forward strand.
GGTGCAGACCCACACCCCACCAGCGGCTTCCCCCGCCAGCAGGACGGGCCTTGGAGTGGTGGAACCAGAGTTCTCCGTGGGTTTCACACCTCAGCCTGTCATGAAGAAAGCTTCATTCCTCTTACACGGCTGGCCCCAGGAAAGCCAGGGAAGCCACGCCGGCTGCAGGGTAGGGGTATAGCCAAGCAGAGGGCACAGCAAGCTGTCACTGAGCACTCACCTGGAAGCCGGTCCCAACCTTTCCCCTAGATCTCTCTCTGTCCTCACTGAGCCAAAATAACCCAGAATGACGGATGCCAGTGGGGCTCGGGCATCAGGCCCTGCCACACCAGCCAACTCTGCTCCGCTCACCCAGGCACCAAAGCAAAACCCTGACCACAGGAGCAAAGGGTTCTGGGAGATCCAGGGCAAAGGTAGGCACACATGCCGGGGCCCCTGGGTCAAGTCTCAAATCGGCCATCTCAGGGCTGGGTGGCCTTAGACAAGTCACTTCACCACCCTGGACATTCATTTCGAAGCACAGTACTAAGGGCTGGGGTAACACATAGGTGCAATGAGAGACATGGTCCCTGTCCTCAGGAAGAGTCGGGCCCACTGAGAAGCAGGCATTTGTTCGCACGAGCATCCTCTAAATTAGAAGCTGCCACTGATGCTGGGAAGAAAAAAATCCCTGTAACTGCACTCTGCCCCCACCCCCCCACCCCGGCAGCAGTTAATCTGCAGGTTCCAGGAGGAGGCCATTTACCCGAACACGTGAAAATTAGCAGAATTTTTTATTAGCACATGAAGAAAGAAAGGAAGAGAAAAAGAAGTGCCTAGGCCAATACTACTCAAGAGGGGAACTTTTAAAACAGGCAGCGGCCCAGATCAATAAACCAAGTCCCCCATTTACTTGCTAAGCAGGATTTCGCTGCCACAGTCAGATGCAGATTCGTAGAGCAGAGTCCCTCACAGAAATGGAGGTGCCCCAGCTTGCAAACGCATGCCTAACAAAGAGTCCCGTGGGGCTCCCCATTCCCTCTCACCTGCAACATTCACAACTTAATCAAAACAGATCTCACACATCAGTGAGCCAAAAACCTGCTAACACCCCAAAGGAAATGAGCAGGCACAAAACACAAACAGGCAACACTCATGAAAAGCTGGTCCATCCGTCACACCAGAAGTCAGAGGAAAGCAACCAGAACGCAGTTTTGTCGTGGGGCATTCCCCTACCACGTAGCTCCACTCCCACGATGGCTGAAACATTAGGAAGCCCACTCAGCAATCCCTCTGGGCACTGTCTGTGGAGTGGCCACCGGGGAAATATTCCTCAAAAGAAATCTGACAGAACGTATCGAGACTATATAAACTCCTCAGATCTTCCCAGGGAACTCAGCCAAGGAAACCACCAGAGATGTGTGAAAAAGCCTTGTGTATGCTAACAGGCAAATGCAGAAGGCACTCTGAGTGGCCAGGGGTGTTGACATGGCTGGTGACAGGAAGGACCATAGCACCCCAGCAGCCAGCCTGCACCCAGCATGAGCCGTCCTGGGTGAGGACCCCTGCAAAGGAGAAACTCATTAGAGGCTACCTTTCTTGTACAGGTGCATGATGACGCCTGGGAAAGCTGCTCAGAACAAGTTTTTAAAACTTTGAATGACCCCGGGAAATGGTAATGATATAATGTTAAGTGAATAAAGTCAAGACAGCAAACCATATGGAAGCAGGAAGCAGAATGTTAAAAATAGCTACAGCTAACATGTGTTTTCTGCTTTGTTTTGCTTTTATTTTTTGTTTTTATTTTATTTTCTGCCTGTCTTTTCTAACATTTCTACAAATAAGCATTCTCGGGTGGGGCGGGGTGGGGGGAGAAAAAGTTTGTTTGCCTCTTAAGTTCCCCTGAATTCTGTGACCGGGCCCTGAGCGATGCAGGACATGAAGGGGGAGATTCAGAACTCCGCCACCAAGTCATAACCCACCGCACACCACTGGGACACGTGCTCCTCACCACAGCTGCTTCCCAACCAGACCTACGGCTGAAACTGTGGACAAAAGCATGATGCAGAAGAAACTCTCCTCGGGACAGGACAGGAGCAGAAGTGAATAGTTCCTAAGAATATACTGCGTGCTAAGCTCTGGGATAACAAGGCCACAGAGATCTAACAAGTTCCGTGCAGTAATGCCTCTGGCGTGAGACCTCCGATACCTTACTGCTCTACTAACTCAAGGTCTTGAGATCTCCATATTCACCTCTGCCTCCTCTCCCGGGCCCCCCTTGGCCTCAGGAACCAATTCATCCTCTAAGACTCAATTCAAGCAATTCTGCAATGAAACACTCCCTAGGCCACCTAAGATGAGCCCTCACTCCTCTCCACTCCCCAGTGTGCCCTGTTTACACTTCCATCCTAGCACCTAGTAGATTGTGCTAAAGTGGCTTAATTATATGTTTGGCTTTGCAGCAAAATATGAACACCTTCAGAGTAGAGACCTTATTGGCTCTTTTTTTTTAAGAGAGAGGGGAAGGGAGGGAGAACGAGAGAGAGAGAGAAATATTGATGTGTGAGAGAAACATCAATCGGTTGCCTCTCACATGCACCCAACTGGGGACCTGGCCCACAACCCTGGCATGTACCCTGACCAGGAATAAAACCTGTGACGTTTCGGTTTGCAGGCCAGCTCTCAGTCCACTGAGCCACGCCAACCAGGGCTATTGGCTCTTATCTATCTGTGCATCTCCATGGCCAGTACAGTGCACAGTGCATAGTAGATAGGCAATGACTATTAGGTGGCTGGATGGAATGAATGATGGCCACATGAAGGGTAATTAGATGGAAGAGTTGCTGGGTGGAAGGCTGCTTGGGTAGAAGATGAGTTGGGTGGAATACTGGCTGGATGGCCCAATGGTTGGGTGGAATGCTGGTTGGGTGCTCCGCTGGTTGGGTGATCCACTGGTTGGGTGGTCCATTGGTTGGGTGGAAGGATTGATGGGTGGTCTACTGGTTTGGTGGAAAGCTGATTGGGTGGAATGCTGGTTGGGTGATCCACTGGTTGGTTGGGTGGTCCACTGGTTGGGTGGAACACTGGTTGGGTGGAAGGATGGATGAGTGGCCCACTGGTTGGGTGGAACACTGGTTGGGTGGAAGGATGAATGGGTGGCCCACTAGTTGGGTGGCCCACTGGTTGGGTGGAAGGATGGATGGATGCAGGGAAACACAGAAGGATAGCTGGGAGAAAGAAGCATGAAAGCATGGAAGGAAGCATAGAGAAGAAATACATATGAAGGGATGGAGAGAGAGAAGCACAGGAGAAAGGAAAAAATGTGGGGAAATCATGAGGAAGACGGGTAAGAAGTTTCCAGGAAATACAGCAGCAGCAGACATAGGAGAAAGAAGGCTGTGTGACATGTCCACAGTGACACCCCAAAGTTCACACCTTGACTGTGGGTCATCAGCAGCCATTATGCACATGTTTCAATATGAAGTGTCCTCTGCAAGGAGCTTCTCTGCTCTTGAGAAATGCCACACAGTGTGGGGTAGGAGGGACCACCACATGGCAAAGTGATAAACAGGAGACTGAGCCTCAGGAGCCAGCACATCATTATCAATTCCTCTTCCCTACAAAGAATACCTGCCAGCAGGCAACCCATCTGGTGGAGTCTCCCCTGCCCCAGCTCTTAAAACCCCAGAAATCCTTTCCCTAAGTGCTCCAATTCGGGTTTCCCAGCCCTCTGGAGGTACCCTTGGGGAGCAGCCGTTCCCAGTCCCATACTGCACCCCAGCGCCCACACCTGGGAACCAATTCTGCCAGGAGGAGCCCTGCTTCCTGCAGCCCCAACATCCACTCCCAGAACCTGCTCCTCTTCTCCTCTCCTGGCAGCCAGGTCCCTTCACAGGGCGACCTGGAAATTCCAGGAAGTCGCCCTGCCCAGATCCGCACACACTGTTCCCCGCAGTCCCTCGGGCACCTCCAGTTCTCGTCAATGCTGGCAGCTGCAAGCCAGTCTCGGGGCCCGGCCTGAAAGGAAGAGCTTCACCAATTGGCGTGTACTACAGCACTATTCCTGGGGCTCACCGCACCCAGATAATACCAGCTTCAGGACGGGGAAATGACACACTTAAGTGGGGAGAGAAAGCCATGTCCCCTCAGGATGTGTGACTCAGCGCTTCTCTGCTTGTAAGGACAAAGACAAGGTGATTACTGAAGGCCTCCCACATACCAAGCACTTTATACATGAGAGCCTTCCTCAACGACCTTTGACCTAGATGGTATCACATCCATTTTACAGATAAGGAAACTGAGGCTAGGGGCAGGTTAAATAACCTGCAGGCCCAAGGTCAACCCCAGATGATTGTATAGAATAGATCTGACTTTGCAGGGATTCCTCCAAATTCAGCATGGCCTCACGTCTGCTCAGCCCAGGAAGGAGGCACAAAGGTGCTGAACAGGGTCCATCCGGCAGGGGGTCGGCCCTGCGTGAACAGTCTGCAGGCCAGCGGCGGCCATTGCTCCATTTCTGTCCCAACCTCACAGCTCCTTACGCACTATGTGGGCCGTGTGGCTATTTAGAAGTCAGCCCAAGGTAGCAGGAAGAAAGCAAGCTCAAAAGACAGAGAGACCGGAGTTCAGATTCTGGCTCTGCCACTGTGCGGTCGGGAGCAAACCACTTAACCTACATTTCAGCTTATGCCTGGCCTGAGTTGGCCACTTCGTAATAAGAAAAGAAGCCACACTTAGTCATTCTTCATGTTCTAAGGATGTAGTCGGGGAGCTGAGCAGTCAAGCCACCAACTGAAATGATCCAAAATGAGAGATCCCGTTTACTACACACAGCATAGTAACATTGGGAGGGAAAAATACTCAGTTTCCCTCTCATTTAAAAGTGTCATAAAAACAAACCTGCAGGTGGAATACCTAGAGAAAAAGACAAAAGCTCCAGGTCCCAGCACTGCTCTACATTAGATTTCATTCAAAACAGCAATACGGGCCACCTTCTAGGGCCAGCCACAGTTCTAGACACCCGGACCTCACCATCAGTCCCTCACAAAAGGCTGCCCCCAAACCCTCAGCCAAAACCAGAAACCCCACTTCAACAGCTAGCTTTGTTGCCAGTACTGAACACCCCTCCATTTCAACCAACACCTCTTCCCTTCACTCCTGTACCCGCTGCCGGAGGTGACCTCGGGCCACACAGAGACCTCACGGCCATCTCGTTGCTGTCCAGTTTCAGTATTCTAGAGTTTTACACACTCCAAAAAATAACTGAATTCAGAGCCATCAGACGTTTATATAGGCTGACAGCCCCCAGAAGATCCTGAACGTTAAACTCCGTTACCTTAGTTTCTTCCATTCAAAGCCACATTTCCTGCTTTCTCGGTCTGCAGCTCAACTTCATCCGAGTCCCCCATACGGTGCAATCCATGCTGAAGGTGTTACCAAAAGCACCAAAGTTTTCAATCATAGAAAATGCAGCACAAATTAATATTCATTCAATAAGTACTTATGGAATGCCTACTGTGTGCCCAGCAATACCAGGGTGGGAGAGTAGGGAACACAAGAGCAAAACAGCAACAGACTTCAAGTCAGGAAAAGCAGACCTCTATCCCAGTGCGTCTCTAACTCACCGAGCATCCCTAGGGAAAATGACTTCCTCCTCTTCTAGGCAATGTCATCAAGAGTCCACAACAGGTCATGGGCCTCTCCGAACCCCAATGTTTAGTACCATGGACACACAGGACAGGCACTCTCTGGTCACATGAGACTAAACTGTACTCTTCAGCCTCAGTTAATGCGTCTACTGAATGGGACGACACCCGGGTGGGAGGTCGGAGTGAAATTAAGTAGGTGGCAGCACCAGCACTTCTTAGCAGGAGCTTAGTGGGCGACTGGAGGGCTATAAAATTTTCCTCATGGACACGTCCTGGGGCGCCATACTCTCGGCCTAAGAGTGTTGACCTTGTCCCTTACTAGCTGCATGGCCCTGAACAAGTGCCTGTGTGTCTCTAAGCCTTCACTTGTTCATTTGGTAAACGGCATAATGACAGTACAACCCCGTTAGGTTTTTGGTGAAGAGTAAATACATGACTACAAGGAAGCACTTTAGCACAGCCCTGGCAGACTGCAAGGGCCTGTGAGTGTCTTCTGCAGACACGCACCCGTGTTTCTGAGTCGCTCCGCACACCAGCTTAGGCCTACACACCTCCATCGCAGCCCTCCCCATTCCTGGCTCTATATCTAGAGTCAAGAGCAGGCATAAGAGACTCTTTACTTCCAAGAAGAGACGTATATACACCTCCATCTTCCTAGACACACACAGCCCTTGTTTCTACTTTTGATAGAAAGGTAAATGTAAGAAATAGTTCAGTTCTCTCTTTTCTAAAAGAAAAACAAAAAGATAAGCAGGAATATAAAAGGCAACTGCCATGTGGCCTCCTTAGGGAGCTTGGGGTAGGGGTGGTGGGGGGGGGGGGGGGTCCTGGGGAATGGAGGGAGACGATGCCAAGGGGACAACTGTCCTATTTCCTCACATAGGGCCTCATCCCCACCCTGCCTCCCAGACACAGACCCTGAGGGGTCCTCCCTGCCCAGGCCTCCAGCTGCTCTCTCTGTCCCTGCAGCGGAGGTTCACCTCCCCAGCTGGCCCTGGGAGCTCTCAGGACGATGGCTCAGTCCACCGTCACAGCAGGACTCCCCCTAATAGTCTGCTTCCTGCCGGGCTGACAGCTGCCTGGCTTCGGAGAGACTCCAGCAGCCAAGGGGCATAGAGAGAAGAAACAAAGAAAAGGAAGAGAGAATGAAAGAAATAAACAAATAAACCTGAATCACTGAGTCCAATATCGTGAACTGAGGTCTGGGGTCACATTCCAGACATGCCATTTCTAGCTCTGTGACTCTGAGCAAGTGTCTTCCCCTACTAACCCCGCGGCTTCTTCAACCGTGAAGTAAAATGGGTACAAAGACAGCACCCCACACCAACACATAGAGGTTATCTTTGCATCTGCTCCCTCACAATAACAGAAATGGGTTTTCAAGGTCAAGATGCTCACAAAATACGCCAGACACGGCAGACGGGTGGGCTCCCCCCGCAGCCCTGTCAGGGCATGAGACCCAGCCCTGTTCCCCGGGGACCCGGCTGGCTGTTCCAGCCCCAGCTTGCTCAATCTGCCCACGCTTCTTTCCTCTAAGTCAGCTCTCAACTTGAGTGAAACACTTGGGTTCTGGATTTCAAAGGGACGCAGCTGATCCTGTGAAGCAGAATTGGAACGGGACTGTAAAATAATCAGGGTCCAAGAGCTCTCAGGGTAGCCAGTGGCAGAGAGGGTCAAATGATCACTGGTGCCCAGGAGGGTCCCACAAAGGGCTCCCTACAGAGGACAGGGCTGCCCCCCCCCCCCTGACTCAGAGGCAGCACTTTGGGGCAATGACTCAGCACCCCAGCTCAGAGCCAAGCAGGAGAGCACCCCAGAGCTGCCTCCAGAAACAGGGGGTCCCGTGCCAGGCAGGCCTGGACAGAGTCAGCCCAAAGGAATGTCCCCCGCCCACCCACCTGTGCCCACTGCCGGCGACTCACGCGGCTGGCATCCTGGTGGTGGCATGTGACGGGTCTGTCACTGTGCCAGGGTAAACAGGCGGGAGCGGGAGTCCTGCTTTCCGGCCTCGGGTGAGGTCATATGCCTTGGCTGGGGGGTGGGGGGGCGGTGCGGTGACTGGGATGAGAGGAGAGTGAGCGGCCCTCGGGACAGGAAATGGCCAGAATGCCAGCACAGTGGTTTCTGGGGCAGAGCAATGACAGACGAGGGCAGGGCAGGGGGACAGTAGGAACCTGAGAGGGAAATTTCTCTAGAGGCATTCAGAGACTTAATTTGCATCTTGTCCCCCCTCCCTCCCTGGATTCCTCTCTCCTGGTCCTCTTCCTCTGCGTCTCCTCTCTGTCTGTCCGTCTGTCTGTCTAGGGTCTCACCTCTCCCTCTGTCTCATTCATTTGTAAAGAGCTCAGTCACAGCCAGCTCCCCAGCATTCAGGCCCGCACTGCACCCCCAGAGAGAGCCTCTGCCACAACCAGGACCCACCTCGGGCTCACCTCGCCTCCTTCCATCCTCACGGCAACCTTGCTGAGGGTCAGGCACTGTACTGATCATTTAACATGTTTACTAATTAAAAACCCCAACCCTTTCAGAGAGACACTGTTATGATTCCCTGTTTCTCAAATGAGAAGCCTGAGGCCCAGAGAAGTTAATAGCATCCTAAGGATCACACAGCGGGACTCCAAACCAGGCAGGCTAGCACCAGAGCGCATTCACTAACCACTGACCATCATGGACAGCCTGACCCCGAGCTTCCACGTGGGGGAATGATGTGCTGAGCAGAATTCAGAGGACGTGTGCAAGGACCCCAAGCGTACTCATGCCCACCGTCTCGCCCACGCGACACGGCACTCACGGCCCCTTGCCACAGGACGCAGCTAGTGCGCTGTGGTTCCCTGATGCCTCCCAGCTCTGCCAGGAGCTGCGGAGCTGCTCTCTGCCAGCTGCCGTCGCTGAGGCGTCAGCATGGGACAGCATGCACACAGAGTAAACACAATTCATCACAGCAATTACCGCCATGACTCAGCCGCGAGAATTATAAAGCCAGAAATCAGGGCCGCGTTCCCGGTGCCTCTGAGCCTGGGTATGGGCCACCAAAACCCCAGATGGCCGGCCAGAGGGAACCCAGCTGCAGGCGGTCATTGGAAAGCGCTGGCGGAGCTATGGTCGGAGCACTTGGAGATCGAGATGAGCCCTCACCCAAGAGACTTGGCAAAGTTCCCATGCAGGAGGGCTAAAGGCTCCATCGCAGCCCAGGAGATGCGGGCTGGAGGGACTGGATGGACTCCCCCGATTAAGCCCGTCCCCAGAAGCACAGGGGACAGAACATGAGCCCACGCACAGGCCCTGTCCCGACCGCTGTCCTGCCTGGAGGAACCGTGGTCTAGAACGCCTACAACCTGACTCAGCATGAAGGGAGTCTCCCTCTGACCCCCAACCCTGGTCCAACTTCGCCCCCCTAAAAGGCTGAGGAGAGATGGCTCCTGCCTCTCACCATGGAGACCTTCACTCTCAGGCCAGAATCCTCTCATGGGAGACAGGAAAGGTCACATCCAGAGACTCGCTCTGCTCTGGATTAGACCACCACGGACTGAATGCCGCCATGGGTCAGGTCCTGGCCCCGCATCTCCATGCGTTCCCTCACCCGATTCCAACCAGAGGCCTGCAAGGTACGTGTCCCCTGCTATCTCTGGTGATCAGACAGGGGCCATGAGGGAGCCTCAAGGGTTCGGTAACCAAGTCGCACAGCTGGAACGGTTTGGATTAGCAGCTGAAGATTATCCAGCTCTGTGGCCCTCACCCTTTCACACAGCCACCGTGCGCCCCCCCAAAAAGGGAAAAGACACCACGGGAAGGTGCCCCCCCACCACCACATACACACATCAACTAGACCAACGCTCACAGAGGAGGCGACCAGGACACATAAGCCAGCAAGTCATTCCCAACACCCTTCTTCACCTCCTGCCCCAATAAAAGTTTTATATTCAAAATTTAGAAGAGAATTGCCCCCTCGGTTTTGGAATTGTCTTCATTTCTCCTGCGTGCTTGTTTTACTATCAGATTCTCTGGGACAGCATTTCCTTAATTTAAGAAAAAGGGACTATGACCCCGCCCCACCCCCCCACCCCCGGGGAGTCTACATGGAAGAGCAAAGGACAGAATTCACCTCGCAGGCTGACATTGCTCAATCCCGTGTGCAGACACTGGTCACGTGCTTTGAAAACTGCCATGAGCCCCACGGAGAGCAGGCAGACCGCCTACTCTTCCCATCTGCAAAGCCGGCTCTGCCCCGGTGCGCTGTGCTGCTGAGCATGGTGGGACAAATCTCAGCTTTCTGTCACCTACCTAAGCCTCAGCTGGCTCTATTACTAGTTCTCTTTCTTAAGAGTCCCTGGGCCAGGAGCAGGGACATTGTCCCCTGAAGCACAAAGATGTATCTCCAACAGGCCTGAGTTCCAAGCAAGTGTCAAACGTGGTATTGGGGAAGCCACAAAGACGAAAAGTCTTTTAGAAAACGGTTCCTTTTCAACTGAAGGGCGACTTACCAGTTACCTATTCTGTAAACCGACGTCTGGCCATCAGGTTCTCTTCAAGGGAGATACCCCTTTGCCGGGTTGCCCCTTAGAGAAGTCTGCGGTCCCGGAGAGCCCACACGTAGCCGTGCGAGCCCTTGGCCCCCACGCCCGCATGCACACGTGTGTGCACCCCCAGGCAGGCACACGCACAAGGACATGCAGACCCTTTCTCTCTTATATTTAGGTGTTCCTGCTTCTCCCTCCATCCCCTTCTACCTGCCTGGCCGGGGCAGTCTGGAGCTGATAAAGATACCTCTTGGGGAAGGCAGGACCGTGCAACTTTGTGCAGAATTCTACCTTTATCTGACAGAAAACCAATCTTTCTACCTCCTGGGAACACCGTGTTCTGAAAACTGGGCCAGGATGCAAGTTCTGCCTTCTCCTGAATCCATACCAAGGATTCGAGCTGAGGAGCATCCCAGGAGCCTTTCCTCCCAAGGCGGACTTCAATCCCATCCCAAACTGCTCTGACCCCGCTACAGAGACACTCGGACAGGAAAGGTCTTCTGAGGTCTAAGGAAACAGTGTGGGTGCAGCCTTGGCCCGGCTTCGCCAGGCTGAAACTTCCCCAGGGTCCCCAGGTACCAGCCGTTATCTGCCACCTGGTCTCCAGCTCCCACTTCCCTCGTCCTTGGCAACCCCTTAGGGGATCGCACACCCCCCACAGAGCCAGGACAGCTCTCAGCAACCACCCAATCAGTCAGGCTGGTCCAGGAAATGAGACCGGTTGCCACCCCCTTCCTAGCAACTCCGCATCGCCCACAGGGGCCCCTGGGGCCTGACCCCCAGCTGTGTCTCCAGCCCCACTCCCTGCAAAACTGCCCACACTCACACGCTGGGCTTGAACTTCACTCCCCTTCTCCTGCCCCGCAACAGCCCCGAGGTCCTTTCCACACGCACCTCCTGCTGACTTCTCTGCCAGGCTGTGCCACACCTGGGTGTCCACGGACCAGCTGTGAGCACCCCGGCCCATCGGTAACCTCTCTGATCCTCAATGCTCTCATCCGTGAGACAGAAATAACTCATAGGCTACGGAGAGAATCGAAAGAGGCCGTGGATTGTCTTCTACTTATGTTTAAATAAACTTAATTTTTAAAGGCGGTTTCATATGTTACAGAAAAATTGTGAATATAATACAGAGAATTCCCATGTGACCTACACCCAACTTCCCCGACTATTACCATTTTATATTAGCTTGGTACATTTCTTACAAATAATACATCATTACTGATACATCATTATGAGCTAAAGTCTGGACTTGACTCAGACTTTCTTAGTCTTTGCCACACGTCCCATTTCTGTGCCAGCTCCCCATACTTAGCGTTTAGCTGTTGTGTCCGCTTTGGCTCCTCTTGGCTGGGACAGGGTCTCAGGCTTCCTTTGTTTCTGGTGACCTTGCCAGTTTTGAGGAGTACCGATCTGGTATTTTGTAAATGCCCCTCAGTTGGAATTGGTACAAGTCGTGTTGATCATAGGTACGCTTGATATGATGTGATAAAAATGACACTTGACCTCTGCGGTTTTCCTGCCCCAAACCCAGAACCCCGGTCTAATCAGGAGAAGATCATGATTTTAAAAATTAAATGTATAATAGAGAATACATCCACTAGGATTCACAATACAAATGATACCCAAAGACGCACGGTCCCAAGTCACCTGCCTGTCCTGTCCCCCACCCCCCCAGTCTCCTCCCAACACACAGGTTACCATGTGCGTTGGTGCCTGGTGTTGCGGAATTTGGGCAAATGCAAACTCTTACTTCCCATCCACACACACACCGCTTTTTACACAGAAGATGACATGCTGGCCTCACCAGTCTGCACTTTGCTTTTTCTTCACCGTGTCCCGAGACCTGCCCATGTCACGCACCCAGAAATTCTTTATTCATTTCCACATCTAGTCTGCAGCACGCGGAGGGCCATCATTTACCGAGTCTCTGACTCACTGGGGTTTGATTTGCACCAAGTCTTTCACTACTGCAAACACGCTACTGTGACTGATCTTGTGGGCTGTTCGTGTCACTCAAGTACTTGGAGGTGAGGGAGACACCTCAACATGAGGCTGCTGGGCCAAAGGGCACCGGTATCTACCGTTTATAGACAGAGAAGGCCAAGTATCTTCCCAACGCGCTGTACCAACTTGCATTCCCTTCAAAATGTATTTTCCCGCTGCTCTGTCAGCAACAAGAGTACATCGCCCACTCATACATCGTACGATCTTAATAGGGAGACGTGCCATTCTGGTTTATATTTTTTTCTTTGTCGCTAGGTCGAGCATCGTGTATTTCAGTGCCGTTCAGGCTGCCTTTTCTGGGAACTGCCTTCAGAGCCCACATGTCAGCTTCCCCCTTAGGCGTGGGCTAGGCCCCGGGGGCCCTGCCTGGACACACGGGCTCAGTCCCAGAAGGGGAGCGGCAGCCTGAGGAAGCATGCAGGGAGGATGCGAGCGTGAGGCCCGTACCTGTTTGAGGGGCTGGGGGGTGGGGGGTGAAAAGGTGAAGGGATTAAGAAGCTCAAATGGGCAGTTTCAAAATAGTCCCAGGAATGTAGCATGCAGCCTGGGGAATATAGTCAATATTATTATTGGCCCTGGCCAGGTAGCTCAGTTGGTTAGAGCTGTAGGTTTGATCCCTGGGCCTGGCATATAAAAGAATCAGTCAATGAATACGTAAGTAAGCGGGACAACAAACTGATGTTTCTCTCTCTAACTCTCTAACTAAAACCAATAAATTAAAAAATAATAATTAATAATAATAGTAATAATGTAAAAACCATCTATGGTACCAGGTGGGCACTAGACTTAGCAGGAGGATCACTTTGTAAGTTATAAAAAATGTCTAACTACTATGCTGTAAACCTGAAACTAATATACTGAATGTGTAATGGAAAGTTTTTTAATTTTCCTTAATTAAAAAGAAAAGAATTGGAACTTCTCTAGAAAGGAAAGGCTCAGCTGTGGCGGGAGTCACAGTGAAGGAGTCATGTCTAGAAAGCGGGACTCAGCCAACGTCTCTAAGTATGAACTGTAACTTGGAGAGACAGGCAGAGGACCTCCCTGGAAAGGAGCCCCACAGAAGTCAAGGCTCCAAGGAGACCTGAGCAAACAGAAAACGGTAGGGTCTCTTTCGAGGGAAAATAAAGCCAAAGGCGGCAGAGCATGGATGCCAACCAAGGCCTGGAGCACCGAGCCACAGAGCTGTATCTTCCAGTGCAAGTGGAGGGAACCTTTCCAATCTCATTTCTTCCCCAACATTCCACAGACATTTTTTTTTAATCCTCACCCAAGGATATATGGATCGATTTTGATAGAGAAAGGAAGAGAGAGAGAAAAAAAGAGAAACACTGATTGGCTGCCTCCTGTACGTGCTGTGACCGGGAATTGAACCTGAAGCCTTTTAGTTCCCGGGGCCACACTCCAACCAATGGAACCACCTGGCCAGGGCTTCCACAGACATTTTGAGACCAGTTACTTTGCTTTTTTAAAAGATTTTATTTATTTACGTTCAGAGAGAGGAGAAAGGAGGGAGAAAGAAAGGGAGAGAAACATTGATGTGTGAGAGAAGCATCCATAAGTTGCCTCTTATATGTGCTCTGACCTGGGATCAAACCCACAACCCAGGTATGTGCCCTGACTGGGAATCGAACCGGTGACCCTAACTTTTATGATCATTTAGTTGACTAGCTCTTTAAGCTTCAGATCACCTGAAGGGCCTGGACAAAGCACACTTTCCAGTCCTTAGTGGGGTTGGGGGGGCGGGGTGGTGTTGGACAAAGGTTTCCATGGGTGATTCTCCTGGGACTACCGGCCCCGAGATTGATGGGGGGCCAGGGAAGCCCTGCCTGGGCTTCCAGTGAGAGCTGGGCTTTTCAGAAGCTCAGGTTGGGTGGGTTGGTAAAGCAGCTTCCACAAACAGGAGTGTGACCTTTCCTCAAGTTTTGTTCTGTACTGAAAAGCGCTGGGGCAAAAAAGATGTCCACTGTGGAAATCTTCTGCAGCCATGCCAGGCCTGGAGGCTATGGATGGGGAAATGGAACATTCTGTTCTGCAAACAGTTCAGGTCTACTGAGAATGTTCCCCAAGACCAGAGATAACCTGGACAGTGCATCTGTGTATCTGATGTGTGATCTACACTCCTTCCAGCTTCCAGAGGGCTCTGGGTCATATCACTTGCATAACCTCATCCAGGACATGGCAGAGCGCAACACTGGGTTGGCTATATGCATGCATAGGTTTAAGGGCTAGCGTGCACTCTTGAATTTCTAGACTTGGTATCTTTGTCCCTCCCTTCCTCTCCCTGCCAGCACAGATACCTGGGCTAGGCTCTCGAGTGCTTCTGAATCCCCTCCACCTCCCTGCCTTCACCCTCTCACTTCTAACCCAGCCAGCCCACCCAAGAGGTGCTCTTCTCTTGAGGCCTTCCTGCTCTAAAGTCCTGAGGGTCCCTCCTTGCCCTTCAGACTCAAAACCGCACTCTTCACTCAGGCTATTCATGTGTCAGTAAGCCAGCCTCATACACCCTCTCCAAGCTCCATCCCCACCAGCCCTCACGCTGACCATCAGCTCCAAAGAAAGGATCTGGCTTAGCATCCACAATGGAGCCTCTACTTTTGCCCCTTGCCCCTCATAACACATATGCTCCCCAACACACTCATCAATTCCAATTCCACCTCCTTTCAGAACCCTTTTCCCACTACTGCAACCAACACTCCACATCAACAGAGCACCAGCTAGGTACCAGGCTCTGTGCCAGGCAGTGAGCTGCATATAAAACACAGGTTCATCCCCAGGACATTCAGTCTAGTGGACGACAACAGCTCCAGCTGCCTGTCCTAAGTCTGGAAATCTAGGAGGACTTTCTGGGGGAGGTGATAACTGAGTTGCATCTTTAAGAACCAAAGGGAATTACAGGTTGCAGGAGGGTTGCTCGGCTTGTAGAAGCATGGGAGGAGAGCTCAGTTTAGATGGCCTGGTGGGTGAGGAAGAGGGGGAAACAAGCCGAATGTGCAGTATGAGCATCAAAGAGCAATCTCAGCTCTACCCCACTAGTCCACACTTAACAATTTCAGACCAGCACAGGGATGCAACCAGGGCTGCCTTCACTGGGCAGCTTTCCTATTCACAGGGGCCCCAAATTCAGCTAACTAATGCAAATAGAGCCTTTTAATAATGTAGACATGCAACAATAATTCAAAGGCCAGGAGGTTCCCCAAAGGACCCGTGAAGAATATCAAGAGCCCCCTGCCCGCATTTAGCAGCTTCAGAGGACACGGCCCGAGAGGCAGTGCTCTGGGAGAAACGGGGCTTCTGTTGAGGAACCTGTACCAAGTTCCATGTGAGCAGATGAGGGAGTCCAGCCTCGTGTATGAAAGCAAATGTCACTCACGGATTGTTTGATTTAAAAAAAACACCAAACACCTGGCCTGTGTCAATCCCTTCCAACCACATCACCTGTTTTCGTCCTGACAGCAACCCTGAGAGGTGGATAGGGTCCCACCTGTTGTATCTGCAGACCAAGAAGCTGGGTGTCTCCCCTGGGGACTTGCAGATGACAGAAGGTTCCAGAGAGAGGATGCTGACCTGGCACTCTTGCCCTCTGATACTTCCTGGAACGGAGCAGACCCCTGGAGGCCACCTTGTGCAGCTCTGCTCCCTGCCCAGTGAAGGACTGAGGGGTTCTGTGACTTGCTGGTGACTGAGCTGGATGGCTCAAGGTACTGGTGTCCTAAAATTGATTAATCAGCTGGGTCCTCTCTGCAGCGAGGGGGAGGCCTCATTCACGCTGGTTGCTGCAGGCCCAGCTGGGACCTCTCTGGAAGGAGGGAACACATGACTTTCGGGGGGGCGGTGGCTGGGGCTGGGAGCAGCACACAGCACCTCAGAGACACTGCCTTTCTGCGAAGAGTCCAGAATTTCTGAAGGAGTGGCGAGTTAGCAAACTCAGCACAGAATCTCACAGAAGGGCAAAACAGTTTCTCAGCTTTTGTCTTATATACCCAGAATGGATAAAAGGTGATAGAAAAGGCAAAAAATTCCAAGGATGTAAACATAAGCATCTCCCACAAAAGTTTAAAGGGCCAAACAACTTTAAAAATACAAAATAAAAGTTAAAAATAAAACAAAAATAAATTGATAGATAATATAGTAATAATAACAAATAATTTTTAAACATAAAAATGCATTACTGTGCCTTTGCAAATAAAAATGCAGCATACATCTCTTTGGTAAGGTGATGGGTGTGAAATTATTGCCATGGAGCACACAGGGTCTGGGGTCTAGATCTGGATTCCGCCATGATCCCACATCAGGCACGGCATTTAGCCTCTCGCCTTCAATTCTGACCTCCTATTAAATGGGGCCAGTAGATCTGCCTCCCCTCCCTCCTGGCCAATGAGCTGAATGAGATCTAATTGTGAATGAAAAGGGAATTTACTGAGCATGTACTACGTGCCAGGCATCTTGCCTCACTCCCAACAGCTCTTTGATGGATATCATTCCCATTTTACAGACGTGTAGACTGAGACTAAAAGATGTCAAGCATTTTGCCCCAAACCATCCATCCAGGAAGCTTTGGGGGAGACCAAGGTGAAAAAGAGGATTCCAGCCTCTAAAAGGTTTCCAGCCTACTTGGTCACCGTGGCAGAACTGGACAGAGCCAGAAGCTGCCTGAGCCCCAACCATCCCTCGTCACCTGCCCTACCACTCCACACTGATCGGAACCCACGAACGTGCCCTCTGCCCTGGCGTCCTGTGAGAATCGGCTCACCAACAGGGACTAGGCCACAGTGTGGCCTGAGAGACAGTGTTTCATGTCCTGGTGGGGTGGGACCACTTCACTGCCAATGTATTTGGAGAATCCAACCACGTGAGAAAGCCTTTGTGTGCCCTGCTCTGCCAGGCCAAGGGCTATCCCGCCAAGGTGTGGCCAGCGCATTGAGCCGACGACCTTTGCCCCTTTGGAGCCTGTCTTTCAGCATCCCACACTATTTTAAGGCCTTCTGAGATCCAAACAGGATTCAGGGCTCACCAGGGACATTCTGTAAAAGTTTTCCACGGGAACAAATATTTCAGCGCTGTAACTCAAAGCGTGACTTTACAATGGGATCTGATTATCAAGAGTTCCAGAATATCCTCTTTTGAGACGTACTGCTCCTTTCTCTTTCCTGTCATTTAGGGCTGGCAGGCACATGGCACGTAGACCAGGCACATGCCCCATCCAGTGGGGGTTGGGAGAGAAGGACCTTTTCCTCCTTTGAAGTTGGCTTTGGGGTCCTAGCACTCATCCAAAGGGGACTCTGAACACACCCACGGTATAGAAAGCTGTTATCCTGATGGAAGGGTCGATATTTAACTACATCTCCTCCAACCATCCACCTGGCCTCCCGCTTCCCTCCAAACAAAGCCCGAAGGCCACGTGCGGTGCAGACCCTTCACCTCTCAGACCTCACCCCCTACCCCTCCTCACCTTTCACTCCTGCCCAGCCACACGAACGTCCTCACTGTGATCTGCGCCCCCACCAGCTCAAATCCAGGCTCTGCCCTTCTCCACCCCACGCTGTGCCCAGCAGAGACACCCACGGGCTTCCTCAGTGGCAATGGCTATCAGCTGAGCTCAGCCCACGGGAGACGCCAGCAGGAGGTCAGAGTCCCAAACGAGGAAGAGTTCAGGGTAGAATTTGAGGGGCTGGTCCCTCCACACTACGGCCCTGCCACGCGGCCCCTCCTCCACTTCCCACCCCCCAAGGCTGGACCTGCATGATGCCCCGTGTTGGTTCCTTACCCTTCCCAGACCTCTATCTACCGCCCCTTCGTTACACCCTCCTCAGCTGAGCCATCGGGACCCTGACTCACCCAACCACCTCACGACTGGTATTCTGCCCGGTTCATTCCTCAGCTCCATTCCCATCTCCAAACCCCTGCCCCCTCTGAGACCTCAGTCTGTCTTATTTTTCTCCAAAATACCAACTCCCTCCTAACATACTCTAACCCCTCGCCTCCGGATTTAAGCTCCACTAGAGCACAAACTTTGCTTTGCTTGCTCTGATGGTCCCAGAGCCCAGGGAAAGGCCTAGGAACGCTCTATCCTTGTTGAATAAACTTGTCAACGGATGTTGAGAAGGCAGAGCTCGTTAGCTGTGACCATCATAGGATCAGCAAGCATCTACTGTGCCCACTGCACGCCACGTTCTCGTCTGGACACTGGGGGTGGACGGTGGCCGCCACAACCACACACCAGCCCCCTTCCAAGAGCATCTCCCAGTCCTGGCCTGCTCAGACCCACCTGGCCCTGGAGGCTCTGTGTCCCACCTGGAGCCTAAACGTGGCCGGAGATGAACAGCCTGTGTGCAAACACTCACCCTGCCTGACTGCAAGAACCCTCCTGGCGTCTGATGTACAATTTTATTGTCTCAGGCCAACTGCACCTCCACGAGCAAGCAGACTTCAGACGTCTGCAAACAAACAGGTGGTCACGTGATCGGAAGCAGGAGCTTTGGTATCTCTGTACCCTGTGCTGGCTTAGAATGACCACCAGAGGCAACAGGATTATCTGGAGTCACATCCCTGCTTAGCTCCTCACCAGCTGCCTGACCTTGGGCAAAATTCTAGACATCACTGAGGCCTCAGTTTCCTCATCTGTAAAACGGGGAGAATCACTTTTAGTTTTTCCAGGGCTACCATGAACACTTGATACTCTCAATGTACAAGAGTTGGCACAAAGCAAAAACGCACCAAAGAAAAAAATGGAAGCTTTCATTACGTCGCTGAAGAGCAAACGCCAAGGGGAGTTTCCGATGCGTTATTTTTAACAGCACACATGTGTGGGGCAGAGCACTCAGTCGTTCCTAAGAACCTGTTTCTGTGTCCTTCCGGGTGTACATTTCATGAATCTGAGAAACCTGCTTTTTAAGGAAAAGATAACTTGTCTCTGCTGGGAGGTGTTGCCATCTGTGTACCCAGGAGGCGTTAATGATCGAAGGCACCTTGGTATTAGATAAAGGCGATAGCGCCGCGCCTGCACACCTGTGTGGTGTTAAACGCACGCCATCATTTCAGGACGTTAACATTTGTCCCAGTTACGGTCCCGCTATAAAAACATTTGTGGAGCACATCGCTCCAGGTTTGATTTTCAGCCATGCTACCGTCCCCTCCATCGTGGGTCCTCTGGGGCTCAGCTCAGCCCCATCCTCCTCATCCTCAAGGAGCAGCTGCCACCTGGAACCCTCCAGCTGGTGTGCAGCTGAGGGGAAACCACGCGTGTGCACGAGCTTAAAGCTTCCACCAGGGAGGGACACACCTCTGCTCACATTTCATTGGCCAGAGCACATCATGTGGCCTTGCCTTGCTTCAGGGGAAAAGGACATGTCCCCTCCCACAGGAAGGGGGGTAGCCTATATGATAGGAATCCCTTCTTATTTCTCTTTTAACCCCCTCATCTAGCACAGTGTCTGACAAACCGTTAAGACACTCAGGAATATTCTTTGAATAAATGACCAACCTGTCTTTGCACTTGACCTTCAGAGCCTGTTCATAATAGCTGCAAGAAAAGCAGCTGATCCTTGGCATAGTAACCAAGCATTTAAGCTTCCAGCCTATGTAGCCTCATTCCCTGGGTTCAAATCCCAGCTCTGCCTTTTATTACCTGGGTGACCTTGGTCAGAGTTAGGCAACTGCTCTGTGCCTCAGCCTCTTCATTTGTAAAATAGGGATGGTAGTGAGGGCACGTAGAACGTGGGGCCATTACGTGGATTAAAATAGTGCCTGGCAGTTAGCAATCTCAGTCAAGACAAGCTATTACTATAAGTATTACAGAAGTCACATCTTTTTCAGCCCCACATGGTTTTTAAATTATATTTATTGGAGCGATATTAGTTAATAAGATTATATAAGTTTCAGGTGTAACAATTCTATACTACATCATCTGTATACTGTGCATTGTGTGTCCACCACTGTATTTAATCTTCTTTACTCTCTTCAACCTCCCCTTGACCCCGGTCCTTCAAGCTACATGTTCTCAACACTTTCAGAACATGGGCCACATTACTGGCATCTGTCTACAGCCTCCCAAGACAATAGTTTTGGAAAGAACCACCCTAAATACTCAAGCAAATTGTGATGCTAGACATAATGAAATGTGTATTATATATACACACATATTTTTTAAATTCATGAATAGTCACACCCCTTTCAAAATACATCTAATATCCACAAAACATCCGAAACAAACTAAGTCAAGGAAGCAATAAATGGACCCATCCCATCTGGCCACCCCAAGGTTGTAAATGCTGGGGTAGAGTTTGAATCATGGCCATGATCAAGTTCCTGCCCTGGGCCTCCTTTTTTTGGAAAGTAAGAATACTCACCCCCTCCCCAGGAACCATGATTCTGCTCACACACAGAAGGGGTTCAAACAATATTAGTTCTCTTTTTCTTTAATAAAACAAACTATCTGACATGGATAACCCAGGAAATTAGACAGGAATGATATAGACTAAACTTACCCACAGCGTCCTAAAAACAATAAGTCAAGGGAATTTTTCAAACATCCATTTTCCAAGAGCAATGGTTCATAAAGCCAGTGGGAAGTTTCTAAACTTCTTCTCAATTTCTATGTTCAAAAAAAATTTTGCTTAAATGGTAAAATATCACTTGCAGTCACTCAAAAGTTGGTACTTTGTGGTTCAATCTTGACCTGACCCTCTGCAGTCCGTATTCTAGCATCCATTTATTTTTCATTCATTCAAGAATATTTATTTACTACCCACTAAGTGTCAGACAACACAAAGAACAGGAAGGACAAAGTCACAGCTTTTACCTTCTAGTAGAGGAGCCATACCAAAAACAAGAAGTAGAATAAATCAACAATATTTTTACAGACTGTTATTGGTCCCATAGCGGAAATCAACAGAATCCAGTGATTCAGAGTCATAGAGGCCAGGGAAGGGGCCTATGAGATGGGGTTGTCTGAGGTGGTAATAGAAGTTGGGATGAGAGGGAACCAGCCTTTCAAAATGCTGAGGGAAGAGTGTTCCAGGAGGAGGGACCAGCAAGTGCAAAGGTCCTGTGGCATGTAGAATAGGGCATCTACCCAAAGACCAGGGGCCTGGGTGAGGGAGGGCAAGCCAATGAGGTTGGAAGGCAGGGAGGGGCCAGGCCGCTGAGGGTTTCATAAGAGTGAGGAATGGCAATGGGAAGCGTGGGAAGGGTCGAGGCGGGTGATGTTCTAAGACTCTGCCGGCTAACATCTATAGGTAGCATGGGTTGGGAGGGGGCTGCAGCAGAAGCAGAGGGACCCGTTAGGCAGATGCTGCGTATGGACAGTGAAAGACAGAGGTGGCCTAGATTGGGGTGGTAGCACAGGAGGTAGAGGGCGGGGGGCTTAGGGGGGAGAGCGGATTAGACTATGGAACTCAAACTGAGACATGGGTCCTTAACTTTGGTGTCATCTGTGAGCTTGTTAGAGATGCAATTCTCATGCCTCACCCTAAAGTTCTGGGGATGGGGCCAGACATCTGGGTTTCAACAAGCCTTCCACATGTTTCTGATAAGCACTCAAATTTGAGAAACAATAGACTAGATGCCTGCTAATATTCACTAACATAAAAATGTGTCCCCTGGAAACTGTATTTAGATCCCTCTGGGGCCAGACAGACCCAACTTTCTCCAACCAAGATACTGAGATCTACAAGGTAGTTTCCAGAAAAGTTTGTGCATGGGATTGATGTTCACTTACCATGGGTGTAGCCAACCTGCCAGCATCAGGGGGTGCTGGAACAAAGGGAAGTGGGGAGGAGGGGCTCTCAAACCCATTCAGGAGAAGAATGTGGGCCATCCTGCCAAGTCCTGGGGCAGGACTGGCCTAAGGCAGAAAGGATTATGGAATGCCTGCTATTGACCAATACTGACCTGCGGACTCTTGACTCTTGACGAATCCTTCAATGATTCTTGTAGCCCCAGCCCATTTATTCCCTTGGGCTCAGGAAGGCCCAGGGAATTGCATGTAACTAGCAAACAACAGATCCAGAACAAGCCACTACACTGGTCTCGGGGTCAGACTGCTCTTACCAACTCTAGAGCATTCCGTTTTCCCCTCACTCCCCTCAACCGAAGTGACACTCATCACCTGAGGTGACACAGCAAAGCAGACACAAGGGCCCAGAGGGGCCTAGAGGATAAACAAAGAATCACAGAATCCAGAAAGCACCTCCTTCTCTCCGCTTGCTTGGCCACCACCCCAGCCAGCGCACCGTCACGCTCACCTGTAATAAAACACTATGGTCTCTCCACAGCCAGCTGCTGGATCCCTTCCTGCCTGTTCTCCAAACTCCACGCCCACCCCACTCAGTCTCTGCCTCCTGGCCTTCCTTCTGTTCCTCGAATAGGCAGACTTGTTCCCATTATAGCTGAGACATTTCTATCCATACCTCCAATAAATGACAATCATAAAAATACTAACTGCTGTCATCTACTGGGATGTTACCTGTAATAATATACTAGGCATCTCTGCTAGGGTGAATAATGGCTCCCCAAAATCCACATATCCCCAGAACCCCAGAATGTGACCTCTTTTGGAAATAGAGTCTTTGTAGACTAATTTGTTAGGAAGAGGTCACACTGGAATAGGGTGGGCCCTAAATCCAGTGACTGGTGTCCTTATAAGAGGACACAGGGAAAAGACCATAGGACCACAGAGGCAGAAACTGCAATGATGCCGCTACAAGCCAATGAAAGCCACGAATACCCAGCAGCCACCAGGAGCTGGAAGAGGCCAGGAACGATTCTTCCCTAGAGCCTTTGGGGAGGACATGGCCCTGCCAACACCTTGGTTTCGAACGTCTAGTCTCCAGAACTGGGCAGGGTAGATATCTGTGGCTGTAAGCCACCCAGTTTGTGCCAATTTGGTACGGCAGCCCTGGGAAACGAATACTGCATCTTATAAATACACTCTCCAGGCCAGCCCCACCCCTGCAGAAGTAGAATTCATGCTCTCACTCTAAAGATGGGTTAACAGATGATTTGTGCTCAAGTTCACACAGGTAGTAAGTGGCAGAGCTGAGATCCAAACCCAGTCCGACTCTAGAAGGCGAGTTCTTTACATTGGGCTGGGCAGCCTCCCTCTTTCTATAGAATGAATGCAAAAATTGAAATTAAAAATTTAAATTAAAAAAAAAGGAGGCTTGAGAACAACACCTGAAAGCCTTGCTTGCTGAAAAGGCCTCTGGCAGCTCTTCTTCACAAAGGGTTTCTGGGAAGCTCTGGTTACCAGGGAGAGAAGAATTGGCTACTAACTGCCTCTAAGAACAAACTTACCTGCAGAAGGAGGCTTCATTCCACAGTTGTAACATAATTTTATTTTTTTCTGGGACCACCCCACCCATCTCATATATATATATATATGTGGTTTCATTTTATGCAATAATTATTTTTTACTCATCACAGAGTCCTTTGTAGTCCCTAACCTGACTCACCATTATTATACTTGGCTCTGATGCTAATGAGCTTACCTTCCTAACAGGCATTCTGGGCAAAAGATCCAAAAATCTTTAACCAGTTGAGGCGCAGAAACTTGGAATGGCATCTGGTGCGTAATTATTTTTCAAGAGGGAAAAATAGCCCATCTTGTCAGCTTTCCATTTTGGGCGAAGACAAATTGGCCGCAGGCACATACATGAAAGGGTGAGTCTGGTAGCCTGTGCATCACCCTTTCTCGCGAGTTCCCTGCCCTCAGTCAGGATGAATGCAGTCATTCACCCCCTGCAGAGGGACTGTCCTGAATGTCCCTCTCTCCCCATGTGGGAAGGGAAATGTGGCCTATCTTGGCTTCCCAAAACCACTGGGGATAGGTTTCACCCAAGTTTTCTAAAGCTTCAATGAAAACAGGGCTTGTTTGCTTTATCATTTAAATTTCAAAGTGTGTCCCGGCCAAGGAGAAATGCAAACACCACAGGGCGTGGGCCGCCCACCAGATGAAGCTGCTACCAGTTATTCTTTGATTATTATTATGGGGGTGGTGGTGGTGGAGGTGGTTGTCATTATCAATCAGAATCTTACCTAACAGAACCTTACAGACGATCTCAAATGTCTCATCCTCTCTGGACCTCAGTTTGCCTCGTCCGTACAATGAGGAACTACAGAAACAGTGAGAAGCCCCTTGGCCTGAGGTCTTTGAGAATGAAAAGAGGAGAAAGCTAGCTCTGCTCTGTTCTGCTGAAACGTGCCCTCGTAAGAATGGACAGAAAGCACCGAAACTTTTTTTTTAAAGATTGTCTTTATTTATTTTAGAGAGAGGAGAAGAGAGAGAGAAAGAAGATGACAAACAGCGAAACTACAGAAAACTATCAATCAGCAGCCTCTTGTACCCACCCCAACCAACCAGGGACTGAACCCGCAACCCAGGCATGTGCCCTGGCCAGGAATCGAACTGGCGACCTTTGGGTCCATGGGACAATGCTCCTACCAACTGAGCCACATCAGCCAGGGCAGCACTGGGACCTCTTAATCACAGCTTTCTATCCAATAAAGTGGGCAATACAAAAACTGAGAAGATACACCACTCTCTCACCCAGCCCCCCAAAATGGGATCAATACGGCTATTTTCATGTTGAACAGAAAAACAAAAAGTGGGCCAATCAACACTTTTGTGTTTCCTGAATTGGGCACAGGGTAGAAAAGAAACTGCTCATCATTGAACTTGATGCCTTCCAAAGAGCAGAGCTACTAGCAGCCTGGCTCACCAGCTGGGACAGTGGGGCTGGGGGAAATGACCGAGGGGGCTCCGGCCAGGATGAAGACCAAAGGCTCTCAGGGGGCGGCAGAGAGGGGTTTCGGGCTTCCTGCCCCTCTGTGGCCCTGAGGCTGCAGAGCGAGATGCTCCGTTAGGACTCAACTCAAATGACCCCTGAGACCCGTGGTCTGGGGCGGGGCAGGTTGTCCACCTTCCGTGCCAGAAACAAAGAGGAAAAGAAATGTTTCCAGGGAGCTGCCGACTCCATGCATGGGTCTGGGGGAGTAGCTCAACCTTGCCAGGCAAGCAAAGTGGCCCTGAAATTCCTGGAACTGGTTTTGGTTCAAAGGAGAGAAGGAAACAGGCTGCAAAGGTTCTTCCTTCTGCACCCGGAGGCATCTGGGCTGGGAAGGGGGCTGCAGAGGAGGCAGCCAAGGCCTGGGGCATTGGGCCTGCTCAGTCAGGCCCGGGCTTCCCACACAGGCCACCCCAGAGAGCAGAACAGAGGTGTGGTCAGCTGCCTGGGACCCAGCACTCAGGTTCGTAGATTCCAGAAGGCAGGAAGGGAGGCCAGCAAGGGGTTGGGAGGTGGTCTCTGTGAATGTAAGGCAGCCCTCTGTTTTGGGGTTCAGGGGGTGTGGGTTCAGAAAGACAGCTATAAAACAGAGATTTCTGAATACTCCTAAGGCTTCTTATTGATGCCAGTGGAAAGCCTGCAGGACGAGTGGGTTTTTAAGGACTTGTTTCTTACTGATTGGAGAAATACATGCACACAGTGAAATTTTCCGACAGGATGAAAAGAGTCACAGAGTCAATGCTGAGCTCCCCTCCTGCCCCTAGAAGGTCCCCAGTCTGCCCTTTAGTGGAAACCACTATTTCTATTTGTGCGTCCTTTCAGATCCAGTTTGTGTGTGTGTGTGTGCATGTGCATGCACGTGTATGCACATGTGTGTGTGCTTTCTTTTACACACAACTGGGAAAAGTGAGAAAATTCCAAAAGAAGTAACTACTCTGCATCTGCAACCTGACTTTGTCCTCCATCAAATGACAAGCTTGGATAAGGCCCCTCCTGACCTCGCAGAGTTCACACTATGAACCTACCTGCCAAAAGCCATTGGCAACCAGCTTGGGAAGCTAACCCAGAGGATGATTTGACTCAACCCTGGGGAACTGTCAAGTCAGCTGGAGAGCACTAGTGCCAACAAGTAACCTTTGCTGAGCCTTCCCCCAGGACCAGGCGCTGGGCCACGCACGTTACAGGCACCGCCCCTGCAACCTTCACAGCCCGCTGCAGTGCTGAGGCCTGGTATTATTATAATTCCGTTTTCTAAGAAAAGAAGCTGAGGCACAAGAACAAAGCAACTGGTCCAAGATCTGTGCTGGTAAGTGGTAGGTAAGTAGGATGCAAACACACTTCTCTCGTGTTCATCATTTTGGGGGACACGCACATCAGAGGAGGAGCTGCAGGCCTCTGGCCTATGTATTTATCCCGTGTGAGCCCGAGGGATTGCAAGGGACCCACGTCTAGCCAATGGTGTCAGAGACAGAACCTAAACCCTTCGGTCTGGCATCCAAGACTCACTCCTTTGATCTCTACTAGAGCATCCCCAAGAATGGGGTACGGCAGGGCCCTCCTTGGCAGTCCAGTTTCCGTTAGCACGGCTCGGCCTCCAGCCACCCTACAGGAGGTGGCACGATCGCCTCTTAACCGCCGGGAAGACAAGGCTGACAGCGGCTGAGCGACCTTCCCAAGTCTCATAAGTGAGACAGCGACGGGTCCTCGGACTCAGGCGGGACTCTCCCCGCTCGGCCACCGCAGACCGCAGGGTGCAAGCCGCGCAACCTTCCTGCAGAGCTGCTCCCCTCTCCAAGCGGCAAAGGACGGCATTTACGTGAACACCAAATTCTAACGAGGAACAGGGCCACGAGCTGCCCAGCTGTCCCCTCTCCGCCACAAGACCCACGGCGCCAGAAACCCACCCAACAGGAAAGCGGCTTTGCACGGGGAGAATGTGCGCCATCACCTTGGGGCTGCAACTGGGCAAAATCAAAAGGGGAAATCGACTTAACACAACGCGTCCAGAGCCTTAAAAATGTCTAGAACCACTGACTTGGTCATTCTGCTTCCAAAAACCTATCCTAAGGAGATCTGAAATATGAAAATAGGTTTATTTGTATATGCGCACAGACACACGCCAACACTTTCCTCAGCCCTAATCATGAGAGAAAAGTACAAGAAATATTTGTAATACTCAAAATCACAGGCAAAATTGGGAAGATGATAAACTATCATTGGCATATTACAACATTACAATGCACTAAAAGTGATACTTAAAAGCCTGCTTTTAACACCATGAGGGAATACTTCATCTACATTCACAGAAAAATTCAATAAAGTTCCCAACATTAGGTCATCCCCAATTTAAAAGAAATATGAAAAGAAAAATGAAAGAATGTAAAAAAAGTTAATTTTATTTTCTTTTTCAGACTCTTAACATTTCCCAAATTTTCTATAAAGAAACTATTCTTATAAAAATAAGCATTATTTGAAACAAATGATGACCCATGTCCCTAAGTAAGGCAAGCAACAGGTGGAATAGAGCGAAAAGAATTTATTGCGTTTTCAGACTCTGTTCCTAACAAGTTACATGACCCTGAAAAACAAGGGAGCAAACACAGAAAGAAACTGATGGGGAAATCCAGTCAAGGGTGGCTCAAACCCAGAGAAGCCATGGAGACCAGAGGCAGGAAAGCCCAGGTCCACAGTAACCAGTAACCAGGACACAGGGGGTCCCCAACAGAGTGATCTGAGAAACAGGGTGAGGGGCCTTGATGGAGCGAGAATTCAAAAAGCAGCTACTCTCAGGCTAAAGCCAAATCATTCAAGAGAGGCAGAGGTCGGGGGGGTGGGGGGGGTTGGGTGATGATTCAAAATCCCAGGGCAAACAGCAAACTGTCCAAAAAGGAAACGTAATCAGCATCTACTGCTGAGATGGGCAGGGAAGGCCACTGGAAGACATCATCACACAGAGGTGTTTTCCCGGGGTTTCCACTTTTAGAATGAGTCCTGCAGGTAAAGCACAGAAGTCCTCATTATGCACGTGGGAGAGAATAAGAATGCTCCACGCCTCGCCAATGTGAAAATATAAATGCCAGAGAAAGGGGGGCGGGAGAGGGAAGAGCAGAGCGGTGGGCATGCTGATATCTCCGTAGGAAGACTGAGTCACAGGACACTGGGCAGGGCCCAGACTCAAGGTCTAAGTCAGTAGGGCCTATTATTTAGAGATGCTGACCTATCGGCACCCACTAACCCTCTTCACTCTTTCAGACTAAAGGCAGGCGGGGAAGGGGGCAGGGCATCTGGCTCTTCCACATAAGTCTTCCCCATTTGATTTCTTAAAAATATCTTATTGCTTATGCTATTACAGTTGTCCCACTTTCCCCCCCTTCACCTCCCTCTGCCCCCACATTTGATTTTAAACGTGCATGTATTCTTTCGCGTAAAAGCCCAATTCTATTAGAAAGGCATTAGACTCTGAATTCAAACAGGCTATAAGCAGGAACTTCCTAGTGTAACGCTCGCATCCCTCACTCTTCAATATGTTTCAAAAGCTGTGTCCAAATAAAGTGGGTCGTCAGTGGGACAGGCTGCTAGCCTGTTGGGAGCAAGCTTTCTCCACAGCCAGGCCCCAACCCAAACCCAAATCAAATCCCCATCAAGCTGAAGCCACTTTAGGTGGACATCATTCCCAGGGACTCGCTTATGCAAACTAGCTGGGCAGGGATGTCAGAGGGGGTCATATTACACATGCCACTTTGAACATAAAGATGTCTAATCTTTGTCGTGGCCAGGTAGCTCAGTTGGTTAGAGTGCTGTCCTGATGCTCCAAGGTGGTAGGTTCGATCCCCAGTCAGGGCACATACAAGGATCAATGAATGAAAGCATAAGTAAGTGGAATGACAAGTCGATGTCTCTCTGGCTCTGGCTCTCTCTAAAATCAAACAGTCAATCAATCAATAAGACTTCCAACTGGAACATAAAAATATATACTACATAGGCTTTTACTTATTTTTTTAAAACGTGTTATTTATCCATCCTTAGAGAGAGGGGAAGGGAGGGAGAAAGAGAGGGAGAGAAACATCAATCGGTTGCTTCTCGGATGCGCCCCCATCAGGCATGTTCCCCAACAGGGAATCGAACAGGTGATCTTTTGCTTTGCAGGACAATGGCCAGCCAACTGAGCCCCTCCAGTTAGGGCTACTTGGGCTTTTAAAACAGTGTTCCTCCCTTCATTGGTCTTCTTGCCCCTCTCCAATGCAACCTCTTTGAAGCAGGAATGTCCTGATCCCTGAATCCAATCATGTCACTCTGGCTCAAAATTCCTTGGCTCTCCATGAGTCTAAAGGGTGGCCCTCTCTGCCTAGATACCAGCCTCCTTTAACTTAGGCTCCTTTCCTACCACTGCAATTTGCTCAGGAAAACAGCTCCCAGGGCTCCCAGACTGAGCTGGGCTCCCACCCACCTGAGCCTTTTAGGTGCTGTTCCACCTGTCCGCAATGCCCTTCTACGTCCTGTCTGGCCAACGAGGGTAGCATTTGTGCTTCTAAGATTGAGTCCCAGTCCTGCCTACATGGGAATGTTCCTGCACTTGCCTGGATGGATTTAATACCCTCTAATAATCACTGCATTTATATTCTGTTTCTTTCCCTTTCTGGTTGCCCAAAGACTGACCCCTTCCATCTTTGTATCTCCAGATCCTCAAAAAACAGCCGCTATGAGAACAGGCAGAACAGCCAAGACTCAGTGAGTTCTTAAAATGGATCAGACCGTATTCTAAGCCCTTCATATACACTATTTCATTTAATCCTTATGAAGACGCTGTGAAGTAAGAACCATTATGATTTCATTTTACAGGTACAACCATTGAGGCTCAGAGAAGTTAAACAGCTTAACCAATATACACAATTAATGATCGGCAGAGCCAGGATCCAGACCCAGGCAGTCGGACCCAGACTGGGTGGGCCTGCCCCATGTGCTTGTGCAGGGTGTTACACTGCCCAGCTCGGAAGCCTGCCATGGCTGTCACAGTCCGGTTTGGCACCTTCCAAAAGAAATACCATGCAAGACACGTATATAGTTTTAACTTTTCTAGTAGCCCTATTAAAGATAATAAAAAAGGCCCTGGCGCAGTAGCTCAGCTCAGTTGGTTGGTGTCACCCCATATACCAAAGTGCTGCCGGTTCAATTCCAGGTCAGGATGCATACCTAGATTGTGGGTTAGATCCCCAGTCAGGGTGCGTACGGGAGGGAACTAATCCGTGTTTCTCTCTCACATCGATGTCCGTCTCTCTCTCCCTCTCTCTCGTCCTCTCTCTCCCGCACTTCCCATAAACATATCCTCAGGTGAGCATTAAATAAAAAGAAGAAGAAAAAACAGGAGAAATTAATTTTAATAATGTAGTTTATCTCGTGTATCAAATCTTATCATGTCAACCATGTCGACATGTAACCAATATAAGCAATTATTAAAGATATTTTTCATTCTTTTTTTTGTACTGACACTTAGAAACCCAGTCTGTCTTATACACTCCCAGCTCACTTCCAATCGACTTTTCCACATTTCAAGTGTTCAACAGCCACATACTGGCTACAGACTGGACAACTCAGGTCCAGCTACAGCCCGAGCAAACCCCAGCTTCTCTGGGCCTTCATATCGCTCCGTTAAAAGTGAGGACCGTGCAGCATTATTTACAGTAAACAGCACACAGAAGCAACCTAGGGATCCATCGGTAGTCAAATGGATAAAGCAGGTGTGGTACAGATACACAGTGGAATATTTTTAGCCATTCAAAAAGGATGAAATCTTGCCATTTGCAACAATATGGATGGACGTAGAGGGTATATGCCAAGCGAAATAAATCTGACAGAGAAAGACAAATACTATATGATTTCACATATCTGTAGAATCTAAAGAGGAGGAGGAGGAGGAGGAGGGGGAGGAGGAGGGGGAGGAGGGGGAGGAGGAGGAGGAGGAGGAGGAGGAGGAGAAACAGACTCAGAGATACAGAGAAAATCTGATGGTTGTCAAAGGGGAGGGGAGGAGAGGATGGGTAAAAAAAATTTTTAATGTTAAAACTTAAAAAGAAAAAAGTGAGGATGGACTTATTCTCTGTCTTCCTTCATTATCAGGCACAGTGCCACAACCTTTCCTGGATCGTAAGTGCTAACACCCGCACGGCTCCGTTTGGGTTATACCAGACAATCCTTCCTCTAGTTCTTACCAAATGCCCCCAGAAACGGAGGCTCAGCCCAGAGCTACCCAGCCGGCAGCAACCAGAACTCAGGCCTCCTGTCCACAAAGCCAGTCCGCTGGTCTTCACTTACTGCCAGCTAAGTGCTTTGCTCAGGCCACCCTAGCAAAGGGGCGTCTTCTTCCCTGAGGGAAATACTATACCTCCCCTGGGGACACAGGCCAGTCATTGGAATTTAATGAACTAACTGTGCATCAGCTTTTAAAGACATCCAATCCCGCACCCTTCCCCAATTCCTGAGCAGGGGAACATCTGGATGTCTAAACCGCTCAACAGCTGGGAGACATTCTCACCCTTAAAAAGCATAATTTATTACTCCACTGTGAAAACTACCCTGTCAATCTCGGGGGAGGAGAGAAAGACTTCGCAGCTATCCGTTTCGCGGCTGGGAGGGAGTGTGTGTCTGCCCGGGGCCCCATGGCCCACTAGAGTAGATAGAAGGAGCCTGGCGCTCTCCCAGGGTCCCTGATTAAGTCCCAGCCCGCGCAGAGGTGTCTCTTCCCCATCGCCAATCAGATCTGCAGGAGGGGCGATGACTGGATGGGAACCCCTGTTTCTCATCTAAATGGGGATTGATCCCCAAGCCGGCTGAACTGAGGGTTCAGGACAAATCCCATGGGAGCAAGCACACCACAAATATCTCTAAAAAGGGCAGAGTTCCAAGCCCCAAATGCTGGGCCCTCCCCTTGAAACGTTCTCAATCCAGTGACATTCCAGAGGGTGAAAGAATGTGGATGATCCTTGGAACTGCCAGATAGGACCCAATAGGCTCTGCTGTGCAAGAACAAAGGGACCTCTGAGACCTAATCCCACTTCCCCTACTTCAGCTCAGCTTGGGAGACTTCCCCTTACCGCTCTGTGCTCCCAAGAGCTGGGCAGGGCTGACATTAAGGAACTTCTCCCAAGTGCCCCAAGCTCTTCCTCATTGCTCATCTCAGTCACCTACCTAGAGCCCTGAGGGGGAGATCACCTGCAGACGGGACAGCAGACCAGTGAACACACACAGATACTACAATCAGGCTGTTGGGCTTCTACTCCTGGCTCTGGCCCTGCTACTAGGGGTCATACAGCAGTCCCTCTCTATATCGCAGTTCACTTATCGCGGCCTCACTGTATCGCGGGATTTTAAAAAATATTATATTTAATTATTTATCGCGGACTTTTCTCTATATTGCGGGATCTTGCAGTACTGTACAGTAAATACTAAAATAAATGTAAGGTTCCTACTTTGCGGATTTTCACCTATCACGGCGGGTCTAGAACGTAATACCCGCGATAAGTGAGGGATCACTGTATTCTGCTTCCTTAGCAGGCTAGAGGGCTCACAGGTGTTTATTTACTATTATGCCTCATGACTAGCCTATAAACCACATCTATTCTTTTATAGATATCAGTAGAATATAACGAACTAATGGTTGAAGCTAGATGAAATCCACTCACCAATTCTGTCTCACCAAAAATGTTCGCTAGCTATTTCTTTTTCAAGAAGCTCAACTCCCGAAGAAGCCTTTGGAAGTGATGTGAGAAGCTGGAATAGCCGGGGTGGGGGCACAATGACCCCTGGGATGCTGTTGAGCGCAGCCTGAGCAAGTACATTCCTGCCCTCGGTGAATCTTTGCCAGCGACCAGAGCGCGGCTCCCCCTCCAGTGCTGGGAAGTGAGGTAAGAGCGTCAGCTGATGGAGCCGCTGAGAGGATGTACACAATGACACACGTAAGAGGGGAGCTGAGACACCAGCCCTGAGGTCAACCGTGGCCTCCGGAACCCAAAGGATGAAGACTCGGGGCAGTTCAGCAACTGGTCAGGACGTGCGCTCTGCCCCTTCTGGCTGGATGGGCCTGGCTGAGTTTTGTACAATATCTGAGCCACATACCAAAAGCACAGGCAACAAAAGAAAACGTAGGTAAAATGGACTTCATCAAAATTAAAAACACTTCTGCCTGCCCTGGTCGGTGTGGCTCAGTTGGTTGGAGCGTCATCCCATAACTGAAAGGTTTCAGGTTCGATTCCCAGTCAGAGCACAGACCTAGGTGGCGGGTTTGATCTCCAGTGCGGGCACGTACAGGAAGCCACTAACTGATGTTTCTCTCTCTCTTCCTCTCTCCCTTCCTCTCTAAACAGCAATGAAAAAATGTCCTCAGGAGAGGATAAAAATAAGTAAATTAATTATTTAAAATAAAATACAGTGTCAAAGGACACTTTCAAGAGAGTGAAAAGAAACCCACAGAATGGGACAAAATATTTGCGTCATACCCCAGAAAGGGATGAATCGCCAGAATAGATAAAGAACTCTTACAGGTAAACAACAACAAACCACTCTCCAAAGAAGATGTATGAGTGGCCCATGAGCCACGCGAAAGAAGTTCAACATCACTAGTCATTAGCGAAATGCAAATCTAAACCACTGTGAGATACCACCTCATACTTATTCAGATGGCTTTTTTTATTTTTATTTTTTTAATAGCACAGAGAATATAACAAGTGATGCCGAGGATGTGGAAAATCGGGAACCCTTGTGCATTGCTGGCGGGGATGTAAAATAGTGCAGCTGCCACGAAAAACTGTCTCGCAGTTTCCCCCCCAAAATTAAACATAGAATTACCATACGTGTGCCGTTCCATTGTAGCTAATAATACTACTCAATTACATTGTGCTATATTATCACCTCAGGGCATGTTTGCTCTTCCTCTGAATCTCTCAAAGGCAAAGACTGGATCTTCCAAACTATGGGACCCACCCCACCCCCAGGGCCTTGCACACTCCCAGGCACATATTAAGTCCCTGCAGTTCCCAACCCGCCTGCCCTTGGTGGCTTTCCCTTCCCCTAGGCTCAGAAAGATAACAGGATAGAAACACTGCTCAAGATGGGCCGGGCTTTTTTTCACCAGGGGAGCTGATTAGTTTGTTTCTTTAAGCCATTTTGCCGTGACAGCTCCCCATCAACGACGAGAAATCTGAACTCCTGCCTGGCCCACAAAGCCATCAGGGACGGCTAACCACCTGGGAGACAAAGGTCGAGGTGCTGGCCAGAAACCCCTGCTGCTTAATAGCCCACCAACACCTTCCCAGCCCAGCAGAACACAGAAGGGCTGGCTTCCTCAAAAAAAAGAAAGAAAGAAAGAAAGAAAGAAAGAAAAGAAAAGAAAAAGGAAAATAAAAGTAAAAAAAAAAAAAAAAAAGAGTGGGGAGGAGGCAGAGGGAAGGGAAAAGGAAAAGAACAGTCTAGAATCTCAGAAATAATTACTTTTCCAGGCACACCCAGCCAGTCCCCAAAGCGTGCAAGGGACTCAAGAAGCAATTCCAAATAATATGGGCCAATGGTTCAGAGGGGGGAAGCGTTAATACTGTAGATGCCAGAAGTCAGCTCAGGTGAGACAGTCAAGTCAGTAAAGATTTAAGCAGGGAGCATCCCTCACGACAGACCGTCCCCCCTGCCAGGCGCCGGGGGAGGGGAGTGGCACAGAAAAGCAGGTCACGTCTGGAGGAGTTTGTGCAATGGGAGACAGCTGTAAGCAGGGCTGCAAACTGCTGGCCCCGGGTTTTCTTTGGCCTGTGGGTATTCTTTAAGAACCTGAATTGAAACATTTGAAAATCAGGAGAATAACACTTTTTAAAAAATAGGTATCTGGCTTGTCTTTTTAAAAAATGCTTTGGCAACAAGGGATGGACCTTCTGGGTTAAGGAGGAGAGGGGGTGGGGGCTGGATCTACCTGCAGCTGCCCCCTCTAGAGAAGGGGCAGGTTGTTTGTCAGTCCACACACTTCCTGTTGCATTCTCTTGGGCCCACCTGGTGTATTTACATAATCCGCTCATCCTCCTAAACAGAGGGGTTTGGGAGCCCTGATAGGCACCCAGGGCTGCAACACAATACAAGGGCAAAGTGCTTGGAGGGGATGGTCACAAGAGCTTAGGGAGAAAGAAGGAATGCTTCCTGGAGGAGGTGTCCTTGAAGCTGAGACACAGAGAATAAATAAGAGTGAGTTAGGAGAGCAAATGGAAAAGAGATGGAAAGCCGTCCCATTTCCCTTGCTGGCCGCTTCCCTCCCCGTATGAAACATAAATGCTAGAAATGAATCTGCAGACGCCATTCCGCACCAAATCTTCAACATTATTCAAGCCCCCCACATTCGCCAGCTGCCTCTGACCAGACATGCCTTCCTACCGATCCAAGACAGAGGCATCCAAGGACGAAAGTACATACTCAGCCTTTAGGGTCGGTGAGCACTGGGTCCTTCCCTGTCTCGGCCTCAGCATTCACAGTCACTCACACTTCAATCAATACTCACTGAGGGCCTGTGATGCTGCAGGTACTTTAATAATAGGAAGCCATTAAACGTTATTAAGTCCTTGAGTTTCAGGATCTAGCTTGTCCCTTCAAAAGCTCCCTCTCTCTGGTCAGAAGGTGGGAGGAGCAGCAGCAGGGAGACGTCCAAGACTGGCCAGGGGAAGGGCACTGCTCCCAGGAGGGATGTTCTAGCTCACGTGATTCCAGGCCTCACTGCTGGACCAAAGATAAGGTAGTTGCCCATCACGGTCAAGGGCGTCAGAAATCCTTCGGGTATAAGAGGTGAAAACCTTAATGTACTGTCTAAGTGGTGGCTGCCAAGACAATTTCTATATGGTACAATTACTGAAACAGTGATCTCCTCTTGACCTCAGCAAACCTTGCTTTAAACTAAATAAATAACTAAATAAAAAACCTTTGCTTTTCCTTTTTAACTGGATAAGTATGTGGGGAATGCCTCTGATTGAGAAAGTATGTATGGAATGTCTAGAGAAATGATAGGGAAGAAATCCTGCCTTTGACCTACGTCAAGGCCTGGGGGGGGCCAGGCGAGACTCAGGCCAGCCACGAACTCTGCACAGTGCAAAGCCGGGGCCTCTCTATTCCCAGCGCACATGTCTGGGAAGCTGTCTCCTCTTAGGTGTCCCGAGGCAAAGGCAGCCCTGTTGCGGGGGAACAGGACGGGGTGACAATAGGAAGCACAGCCCGGCAGGAGGAAGCCCTGGGTCCCCAGCGCCCGGCGTGGAAACCAGGCCAGGGCGTTCTGGCCTCCGCCTCCTGGGCTGTTCATGGGCCAAATGCCATCGTCTGTTTTGTAAAGAGCGAGGCACCACGAGGATTGGAAATCTCTCGGTGAGAGGACGGGCTGAAGTGAGCCCAAGGCTGCCGCTGGCCCGGCGGGATGAATCATGACTTAAGTGGGACTGTGGAATAAACCCTGTCACAATAAAGGCCGGAAGGGGCCTCTGTTCACACAGCGGATCTGCCATAACTTCCAGGGGACTTTCCACACAGAGGGCCTTTTCTTTTTCCTCTGTCCTTAGGAAAAGTGGAAAAAGCCAAGCATCCAGAAAGAGAGTAACTGGGCCACTCGCAGCTACGTGAACTAGAATGCTCTTTAGACTGCAGGCCGGCACACCATGTGTGGACGGATGTCTCTGAAATGCCACTCTCCTCTCAGCCCGGCCCCTGTTCATACCATCCTAAGCTCCCTCTGGCCTGCTGGGTAGAGTCCAAGCATCTCTGCTGGCTTTGGAAGGCCGCTGGCTGCCTCTTTAGTCCCACCGGGGTCCTTCCAGCCCTGCCCTTCAAGCAGAAGTCCTTTCTGTCTCCAGAGTAAATATTGGATCCATTCCCTTCTCTCTTCCTCCACTGCCAGAGCCGGGGCTCAGGTTTCTATCTTTAAATTCACTGTCTTCCCAACAAACAAGGTCAATCAAATCAGGCCCCGCCCACTTAGCCCTTTCTAAAGGCTAGGAGTAGCACTTAGGCCCCTCCAGGACCAGGCACCCACCCACCCTGGGCCCCATCCTGTGTCCCTGGTCCCTGGACATTCACTCCACTCCACCCACAGGGGTCTCTTGATAATATGAACGCCCCAAACTTTTTTCTGTCTTGGGTCCTTCCCTCAAACTACTTCTAAAAGCAATTTTAAGAACTTAGAATTTACAACCATGAACATGCTGTCATGAGCTACCAGTCTGTTTTCCTTTCCATATATTTCAAAATGTGAAAGTATAAATGGGTCTATACTATCCTTTGAAAAAGCTTTAAAGAGAGACCTGACTGGTGTGGCTCAGTTGGTTGGGCTCCATCCTACCGACCGAGTGAAAGTTTGCAGGGTGGATTCCCGGTCAGGGCACACACCTGGGTTGCAGTTCTGTTCCCAATGGGGGCGCATGCAAGAGCCAACCAATCCATGTTTTGCTCTGACATCAATGTTTCTCTCCCTCCCCTTCCTCTTTCTAAAAATAAGTAAAATATTTTTTAAAAAACCATTAAAGGAAAACTTAAAGTGACCTCTGACTCTCACCACCGGCCCGATTCTCTCATCCCCATCCCGATGATGGCAGTGAGTTTGACCCAGAGCCTTCCAGCCCATTTTTCGAGGTTAGCATCCATCTCTAGGTATCCTTCAGTAACACAGCACAGACTGTGAATTCTCAAGTTCACCTAGGAGCAGGCTGCTCAGATGTTTTTCATTTTATTGTATACTGACAACTGGTCCCTCTGACCCGCTAGCTGAAAAGGGGATCCTATCACCCAGACTCACCAAGACTTGAGTCAGACTTCCTATTTTTGGCACGCTTTAAAATATGAAAGTGTACCCCTTGGAAACAACCCCAAGGCCCTTCAACTGAAGGATGGGTAAAGAAACAGGGGTTCGTCCATAGAACAGACAGTACTTCGCAATCTAAATGACCAAAGCACCAATATCTGCCACAGCATGGAAGAATCACACGTGAGGCTACACGCAAAAACCCGACTAGAAGGGCTTCGTACTGTGTGACTGACTCTATTTATATGAAAAAGGCAAAACAGTAAAGTGAGAAAACAAACCCGTGGTTGTTAGACGTGGGGGAGGAGCTTGACTACAGGGGGCAGGAGAAAAGTTTGGGGGCTGATGGATGACCGCGATGATTACACGACTATGTTACACAGCTGGACGCATTTGTCCAAACGCCAAGCCCTGTACACCAGGAAGGATGAGCTCCGCTGTGTATAGACCAGACCTCAATGTCCCTGATTTCATTGGTGAGACTCAGAATCGTCTCACGTGGCCCCTGCAGTTCACTTTCTTCCTCTGAGCATGGCTGGCTCACGTCTTTTACCCACTTGGCTAAGAAGGTTGTGGCTTTCTGTTACCGACTTTCGGGAACTCTTGATTCTTTGTTATTATAGCCTGTTTTGCTTAGAAGTGCTTTTTCTTTAGTATATCGTCATAGTTATCCATCTTTTCCTTTTATTTATGCTTTTCTCCTCCTCGGGTTACCTTCTCCCATGTCTCACTCGAACACAGGATTTCAGCGCGCTCATCTCCTTGCTCCAAGTAAACTGTCCTCTCGCATTATTCAAGTTCATATTCTTTCATATTCCTTACAATGGTAT
Source organism: Furipterus horrens (assembly GCF_987537825.1). Taxonomy (NCBI): domain Eukaryota; kingdom Metazoa; phylum Chordata; class Mammalia; order Chiroptera; family Furipteridae; genus Furipterus; species Furipterus horrens. The sequence continues at coordinate 7,964,977 of NW_028327177.1, forward strand.
TTTTGGGGGGGTGTGTTTGCTTCTTTGTCTCCCCACTAAGTAGTAAGCTTCTTCTGAACTAGCTGCATCTCTGTTTTGATCCCCTTAGGCCTAACACAGTACTTGGCATATAACAGGCATTTCACAAATATCTGCTGAATAAATGAAAGTGAAGAAAAAAGTCATCCAGGTGCGTATGACACATATATACACAGGTGTCTGGCGTGTATATGTCTACACTATACACAAATGTTAATGACATGTCGGTTTATCGTAAACAGCAACAAACATTACATATCTCACCAAAAAATATAGCTTCAGTGTAAATAGCCTGAGCCACAATATTTACCTGAAACTTTAAAAATATTGAGAGGTTCTGATGCAATAGTCCTAGTCATTAAGATGTATCATAAAAAAATGAGCTGAAAAATAGAAAACTTTACATATATAAACAGTCTATTATGAGCTAAGCATCCAAATCAAAAGAATGATTATGTAAACAAAGGGTCACTGAACTGAATAATGAAATATTATCTACCCAATAAAAATAACAAAGTATATGTAATAATATTCAGAAATGCTTAGAACTTGATGATAACTAAGAAAAGTCAGGATTTAAACATATATGCCATAAATATAACTGTCTTCTTAAAGCAACAATAAAGATAAAACAGTAGTTGTATTTAACTCAAGAAATAATATTTATCCTTTTTTACAGACTTTTCCCCAGAACTTTAAAGATAAACTTGTATTTCCTTCCTTTGAGGAAAGATAGTTTAAAATTCCCTAGTCACAGTTCTGTCCACCAAGAGCCTGGAATCCCTGCCCCAGGTCCCTCCCACCAGAAGCCCGCCTGCCTTTATCATCTTTCTGAACGTAAATCTGGGAAGCCACTCCTAGGTTGCAGCCACTGGCAAGCACGCAGGGTTTGCAGGGCATTTAAAATCCACGGCTCCTGCCTAGTCTTGACGGCTTCTAAGAGTCCCCCCACCCTGCAGCCCTCCTGTTTCTCCCAATGCCAAGGTGCAGGGCCCTCGGCTCTCTGTCCTGGGTCTGCAAGGTCATTACTGAGACCAGAGACCCCACCACCTACTTCCCTCCTCGGCGGGGGTTCTCAGCCACACCCCACCTGGCCTCCTGTTTTCCCTCCATCCTAGTGGGTATCAGCCATTTGCCTCTCGCCCGCACAGGGGGCTTCCTGAAGACAGGGGTGGCTTCTCATTCACTGCAGGACTCCCTGCGCCTGGCGCTCAGTCATTTATTCAATTCACGGAATGCCTGCCACGTCCCACACACCACCCTAGGGCTGCGCTGTCCGAGAGAAGTGAGCCACGGGTACTTTTAGATTTTCTGGTAGTGACGTTAGAAAAAAAAAATTAAAAGAAACAAGTGAAGTTAAATGTAATGAAATATCATATTTGACCCAATAGATCCAAAATTTCATTTCAATATGTAATCAACATTATACAACGTGTTAATGAATTATTTCACATCCTTTTTCCGATACAAAGTCTTTGGAACCCAATGTGTATTTTACATGCATGCCATGTCTCCCGACGGACCTCCCTGCTAATACTCAGTGGCCGCAGGAGGCTAGAGGTGACCACCTTGGGCAGAGCGGTGTTAGATGCTTGGGGTCATGGCAGTGAGGAGTCCAGAAGCCCATGACTTGCAGTTACGTCCACTGCTACCAGCCCCCGCGTTACAGGCAGGTTGGGCCCCTGATGCTCCCAACTCAGATTAATTTCTTCTCAATACAGCAGCCAGACTGAGCATCGCACAAGCCAACTCAGATCAAATCGGCCTTCTGTTTAAAACCCTCGCCAGCTCCCCATTAAGCACAAGACAATGTCTTTAGAGAGAGGCCTGAAGACTGCAGGGAAAGCTCCGCTGCACACGGCCCTGCTTTGCCCTTCTGTGCTCAGGCCACTCCAAGTCCGGTTCTCCTTCTGCTTCTCACTCCCCACCCCCCACCCCCCGCGTCACAGGCCCACTCCTGGGTTTCGCCTCTACCCTGGCTCTGCCCGAGGCCTGAAACACCATCCTCCACACCAACCCCCTGGCCTCCTCCAGGGTCAGCTTCTCAGAGGATCCTGCCCTGACCAGCTGACTTCACACTGCAGCCCGCCCAGCCCCGCAGATCCTGCCCTACCCATCCCCAGAGAACAAAGGCAGGACCCCCGCGTTCACCCTTACTGCCCTGTTCATTACATCCCCTGTTCCTTATCCGTCTATCCCAACTCTAACGTGAGCATCGTTCGCACAGAAATCTCAGAAGCTTGTGTTCCTTTCTGCACCCTCAACACCAAGACCAGTGCTTGGCACAGAGTAGGCACACAATAAATATTTGTTTCATTAATGAAAATAAAGGGATGAATCGCAGTAAGTCCTCAGCCTTCTAGAGCTTACAGTTTAGTGGGAGAAGACAGACACCTGGAATATCAAGTAATAGTAAATACTGCCTTCGTTTGCTTGAACTGCCACTAAAAACAAAAAATACTGTAGGCAGAGCAGCTTAAACAACAGAAATGTCTTTCTCACACTTCTGGAAGCTAGGAAATCCAAGATCGAGGTTGCAATCAATCAGGCCTCTGGCAAGAGCTCTCTCCCTGCCTAGTAAGCAACCACGTCCTTTGTCTCTGTCCTCCTAGAGAGAAGAAAGCTCTCTGCCATCTCTCCTTATACTCTTATCACGTGGACCCCACCCTAATGACCTCTTCTCGCTCTACTTACCTCCCAAAGGCCCCGTCTCCAAATACCATCACATTAGAAGTTAGGTTTCAACATAGGGATTTGGGAAGGACACACGCATTCAGTCTACAGCAAGTATAACAGAAAAAAATGAAACTCAGGAGGGGACATGGGAGAAAGGGGGTGTTGCTGCTTTGAGAGGCAGCCACCAAAGGAAAATCATCATCTTCACAACAACAGATACAGCAATGACCATGTCTACAGTGACCACCATGTGCCGGGCCCTGCACTAAGCACCATGCATCTATAAGCGCAGCGGAGTCAGCACCACGTAGCCATGAAGCTGATGTCGCTTTTGCCTGCACTCCCTCCACCCTGTCCCTGCTCCTTCTGGGGACCACCCTGTCCCCACTGCATGGCTTGGACTAGATGGAAGCTTCGGGAGGACAGGGATCTTTGTCTCTTTTGCATCTTCAGCATCTAGAAGGCCTGGCACACCGTAACTGCTTTGTAAATGAAAGAATCCATCAGCGGGTCCATCTTGAACAGAACAGCAAAATGCTGATAAGGGCTCATTTACCAGGAAAAGGGAGCCCTGAAGAAATAATAAATAATCACAATTGCTTTCATGTCTTACTCAAGGGCTTACTTCCTCTGTGCTAAGTGCTTTGCACCATCCCTGGGAGGGAGAAACTGCCCTCTCTGAGCGGCAGCTGAGGAAATGGATGCAGAGAGAGCCCGAGCAGCTTGCAAAGGCAAGGCCACAGGACGGTGCCCTCTGAGTCCTGTCCTTCCTGAGCCCTGCTCCTGCAGCCTTCCTACCCTCTTGCCTCTTTCTTACTTACATTAGCCAACATTCCTTTCAGATGCCCCCTTTACAGATTAAAATGTATTCAGGATGTTACCTTTACGCATTAAAATGTATTCAGAAACCACCACTCCAAGCAACCACAGGAAGTAACAAACCCCGATAATTATAACAGCAATGATATTAGCTGATTGTGCTGACTGCTTACTGTGAGCCCAGGTGCCCCGATTTCCTCCTCAGAGCAACCTATGAAGCTGGTGCTTTATCACCCCCACTTTATGGACAATGAGGAAACCGAGGGGAAGCAACTTGCCCAAAGTAGCCTAGATCGATACTGTCCTTAAATGTCCCCAGATGCCTTCTGCTGGTTTCTTCCTCTTTCTTCAGGGTCCTTTTCCTGGGGACAAACATTCCACGCCCCACCATGTCAAGCTGTGTCACACCTAAGAGGACAAGGACTTGTTTCCTTGAAAAAAGGTAGTGCTGACAGCCGCCCTCCTCAACAAAGCCACCAGACCTGTGAGGATGACTGTCCCCCTTCCCTCCAGCTGGCGCTGCTCTCAATAAGTTCATGGTCCTCATAGACCCAGACAACAGTATGGTGATTACCAGATGGAAAGAGGGGTGGAGGGAGGGAGGGAGAAGAAGTTAAAGGGGGATAAATTGTGATGGAAGGAGACGTGACTTGGGGTGGTGGACACACACTACAATATACAGAAGATGTATTACAGAATTGTACGTCTGAGACCTATGTAATTTTATTAACCAATGTCACCCCAATAAATTCAATTTAAATAATAAAAAAAGAAATTTATGGTCAACAAGGGAAAAGAGGCAGATAAACCAATAATACTGCTGCTCAGATTACCCACCAGGCACCAGCCAAACAACGGATGCCCCCCCAAAAAGGAAGAGAAAATAAAACAAAGCCCATTCAGAATTCTGTAATTAAAAGTGACTGAGAGCCCTGACCAGATAGCTCAGTTGGTTAGAGCATCATCCCAATGCACCAAAGTCATGGGCTCGATCCCCGATCAGGGCACAAACAACAATCGACCACTGAGTGCAAAAATAAATGGAACAATAAATTGATGTCTCTCTCTCTCCCTCTCTCTCTCTCTCTCTCTCTCCCCCTTCTTCTCTCTTTAAAAAAATCAATAAATAAAAATAAATTAAATCAATAAATAAAAATAAATACTGAGACCACTGTGTTTTATGACCCGGCATTGTTTTTGGTTTTAATGATATGGTTGAGAGAGGGGCCACCACAATCTTTACATTGTTAGGGTCACTACTGGTCCTAAATATGCCCAGGCTAGAGGCAGGTACTCAGAACAGGTGGGGGGTGGGGTGGGGGTGACCTGATCATTTACAAAAAGGGAGTTCTTAGCTCCACTCACCGTGAAGCTTCATAGGAATGAAATGCTGGTCGCAGCGCGAGGCAGGATGCCTGGATGCAGCATTTTGTAAATGTATGTAAAATTCTGCACAGAGAGCAAGGCTGCTGACCTCTACCCATGGCTCCTGCTGGGGCCCCCGAGGCCCCCTTTCCCAACCACATCCCAGAATTTTCCCCACACGGACGCCCCTGCCCAAGGCTGGCCTCACTGCTGGCAGCCTGCTCCTCCAAGGCAGAACAGGCAGGCAGCCAGGGCATGTGGTGTGTTCAGAAAGGTGCTGGGCTTTCTCTCTGTGCCTGGGACCGACTCAGTGCTCCTGCTCCAGGTCGAGGGGCAGCCCTTGTTCTGGATTCCACCGTCCTCTGACTTCTGGGAGTGGGCCCAGGGAATTGGGCGGTCCTGGTCGGAATCCAAGTGACTCTGTCACTACCCATCTATGTGACCTGGGGGAATATTTTTAACCTCTCTGAGCTGTGGGTTCCTCGTCTGCAAAATGGCAATAATAATAATCCTATATTACATGAGTCTTGGGAGATTAAATGAGATAATACATCTGAAGCATTTAGAAATGAGGTTGCCCCACAATAAGAACTCCATCATTGTTAGATATTTTATTATATCTGCCTCGTGGGGTTGTAGGGAACATAAATTGCAAAAAAATATGCTTGGTATTACATATGAGGCCCATGTTATTACAGGAACTACTATTATTGTTATTATTAATTACTAGTACTGTTATTAGTTACGGGGGGGCCAGAAAAGCAGAAGAGACAGAGGCGGCACCCATCAAAGAACATACTTTAGCAGTCTTATCCTCTAAGGCCTAGAATTTCTGAGGCTTCCAGGGAAAGGTGCAAAAGTGGCCGTCAATGGGGTTCATCAACAGTCAGAATTATTCCAGATTATTGCTCTGTTCCCATCCTGGGTCAGCGTGCCCTGTAGACACTAGGTATATAAAGATGGGGGTCTTGGTCTCTTAAAGATATCACATACCAACATCGGGGGGAGGGGAGGGACTAGGGACAGCGCCATGTCTACGCCCAACTGTGAAAGGAAACACAAGAAAAAAGGGCCAAGTGTCCAGGAGGACATCTGACATCAAAGGCAACCCCATGAAGCAAACAGGCCCATCGCTACCTCTCCAAGGAATAGGGACCTGACCCAGCAACTATCCAAGGTCCTCACTTCCCCAGGAAAGAGCTGATCTGCCTTCGGTCTGACCAGATTCAGGGATGCTCACACAAAGAGGAGGAAAGAAAGGCGTCTTATCGTCCAGGAGGCCTCTTAGCTGAGCTGTGTGAGCACAGTATCCATCCTGGGCAGCAGAAGGTCATGGGCACGGTAACCATGGGTTCCAGAGCCCAGCCAGCCCATGTTCCAGCCACTCAGGAGAATAAAAGCTAAAAGCACAAGGGACTGAGTGACTGGATGTGGCTGGTGATATTCCAGGTTTTTAGACCAGCAATCATCACACACTCAGGGGTCAGATATTCCAGAACCGAGAAAAAAAAGTTCCCTCTTTCCAGCCCAGAAAAGCTCTAGCCAGACAGTATGGGGGGGCGGGGGGGGGGGGGAGGAAAATCAATCAGAAAAAGAAACTGATTTCTACTATTTCTCAAGAGAAGCCTGGTTTATGCAAAATTCTGCCCTCGAAGTAGATGCAGCAACAATAACAACAGAAGATCCCCCTCCACCAGGCAAGACAACAATGTGACTGCACCACAGACGGCCCCTGGGTTCAGTGGGTGCAGTCTAAGGGCGGACACAGGACCCACCCAGCCTGTCCATTCCCAGGCTCACGCGCCAGGCCCTCCTGCCAGTGCCTTAGGCCACGAGGCAGTGCTCACCTCCAAGATGTAACTCTTCTCAAACAGTGGGGACCAGGCCACGAGGCTCTCTCTGCCCAGCCAGGGATTCCGTTCTTCCTTGCTGCTTCCAGGAAGGCCTTTCTCCTAATAAATCTTTCAGGAAGTTCTCCTCTGGGTTCGGAGGATCCATACAAACCCCTACTCTACTGGTTAGAGACTTAGAAAGATCCGCTGTGACCACAGGACTGTGTCAGATGAACAAGTCTGAACTTGTCACCACCAGTATGCAAAATAGGCCTGCACCTATAACAACCAGCAAAGCTGATACAGTCCCCAAGTCCCCAGGGCCTCCGCCCACCCACCACACACAAACAGGCGGTTCTCCATGGTTTCCAACAATGGAACGGCTCCAGTAGTCCGGACTCACTGAGATGGTGAGCTGGGCAGGGGGTGCTGCCAGCCACTCTCTGGAAAATGTAAGACCTATATAGGAACCACCAGGACCTCACCCTTTTCTTCCTAAAAACTCTCTCATCTTCTAGAAGGGCCGAAAGTCAGGGGCTTGGAGAAAGAGGAGACTATTCCCTGCTAGCAAACTATCAGGGAAATTCGTGGTGTCTCCACACACGGGACACATGCTGCCTCATGGCTGCCCTTCCTGAAAGTCTACACCTACCGACCACAAAACACTGCCATAAATATGAGCACATTAGCAGAGGGAGGGTAAACCTCATTAAATCAACAGCCCATCCAAAAAGAATTACCATGATAAGGCTGGGGGGGCACCCAGCAACTCTGGAAATGCAATGAAAAAGTTTCAAAGAACGGAGTTGCCAAGTTTTCGGAAATCACCTTGGGGGTGGGGAAGGAGAAGATGGTCCAAGGATGGAGGGAGTATCCTATGGGTCACAGGCTTCTAGTTTCACTAAAGGGGTCTCCAAACCACATCTGCAACCCCACATCGGTGCGGACTGGAGATGGTCTATTTTTAGAGATGAGGTAATAAGCCCTTGATCAAGTGCATAAAATCCAGAATTAGCTCTATGTACGGGGCATCTGATGTACCCAGACGCCTGTCTGGAGTCTGGTGATGAGGAAAGTGCACAATTAACGCAAACATACATGACCCGAAGCCCCTTCCTCCGTCCAGCTACTCACTGAGCATCCCCACCCACAAGGCCCCGAAGCTTGCGAGTTTCCAGCAACGCAGAGGACAGAATTCTAACTTACTGGAAGGTGGATCCAAGCCGTGTCACCGGGGCCGCCAACATCCTTTCGGCGTGGAGCTCCACTCGGGGGGGTGCCGAGGGGTACCAGGGCCCATCCTCGCTCGCGGCCCCCGCTGCTCCTCCAGGTCCAGGACGACCGGAGCCCGCACGGCCCGAGGGCCCATGTGCTCGGCGGCCGCACGCGCTCTGCCCGGCGGAGCGCGGGGCTGGCGGGAGGCCCGTGACGTCACGGTTCGCGCTCCGGGGCCGCGGGGGAGGGGAAGCGCGCGCCACCCGGCCCGCCGCGTGCGTTCGGGGCATCGGCGCACCGGGGCCGCTCGGCTCCCAGCCGCCCGGCCGGCCGGCCGCCCCGCGAGCCCCTCCGCCTGCCGCCCGGGCTCCGCGGGCCACCGGGCCGCCGAGGGCCGCGTGCGCGCGGGGCGGGCCTGGGCCGCCACGGGCCCAGAGGGCGCGGGGGCGGGCCCGCTCCGAACCGGGATGGGGTCGCGGAGGCTCTGGCCCCGGGCCCCGGCGAGCCAGCGGCAACCCCGCGGGGATGCCCGATCTCTCGTGCCCGGCGCCTTCTGCGGTCCTGCTCTCCGCTCCTCCCCACCCCAGGCGTCCTGGAGTCAGGGAGCCTTCCCACTCGCCAGATGGGGGAAGGCGAGTTCAGCGACTTAGAAGGAGCGAGATGCTGTGAGATGGGAACACCTCGCGCGCCAGACGCCTGGTTCAACTCTGTCGTTGGTGATCCGAGTGCCTGTCTGGGTACCACTCCGCATCCGCGGGTCTGTGAGAGGGGCGCACGCGCCTCGCCCCCTCCTGCGACATCGCCAGCTGTCCCCAAGGGCTGAGGCTAAGAAACCCGTGCAGAGTGCCGGCTGGATGCGCTGCTCCCTCCACTCAACAATATTAAAGTGGAACCTTCAACCCCCTGTAGTGTCCCCAAAGGAACGAGAGAACGCCGGCCTCCTGCCTGGGAGGTGATTATACTGCTTTCCCGACCTAAGCCCCCAGACGGGACTGATTCAGGGAGCTGCCTCGGTTCAGTTCCACATTTTCTGAGCACTTACAAAAAGCCAGGCGCCCTGTAGGCGACGGGGAGGAGAGACGGGAAGCCGAGTTAGACACAGACCTTAGAAGGAGGTCACAGTCCGGGGAAAAGATGGACACGCAAGTGGGCGAAGCGAAGACTGCCCACCTCCCCTACCCAGTGCCCTCGCATGAATGCCAGGACACATCCCCGCCCTCCCCGTCCGCACCCCCAGCATTTCACTCAACCCAGGGGCCTTGGGCCCCTCCCTCCCTTTTCTGTCATACTCTGTGTCTCCAATTCTGATGGCTTCTTCCAGGCCTGAAGGGTTTTCCTCTCTTGAAAACCATTTTCCCGCCGCACACATTCATTTATAATCTCAAAACATTCGTTTTGTGCTGGGCTCCCTCCAAGAGGCTTAGACAGGTGTTCCCTATGGTTGTCAGACCTGCACCTATCTAGAGTGCCGCCTACAGCTGTGAGGACTTAGCCTTTCACTGCTTAAAGGTTCTCCCAGGAGCCAAGGGCTGTCCCCTGGGGGAAGCCAGCGTCCTCCGCCAGGACGCCCGCCAGTCAGGGAGGCCCAGCTTCTAATGACAACCTTTCTGGTCCCTGAGTCTCTGGCCCTGGCTACAGAGTCCTTCCTGTTGACTGTCTGTGCCAGAGCCTCTCCTGACTGAAAAGACACTTTGACCTGGGACTCACTCAACCTTGACTTAGACTCTACTTGCCCTCTCTGGATCCCCCATGTACAAAGGAGTCACTTTTTTTTTTCTTTTAGAAAATTATACCTTAAAATGAAAAAAGAAAAACGTTATTTCATAAAAAGTACAAAGAAGGTATCTTATTATCCCTATCACCAAAAATGGACTATCATTACATTTTGGTACATCTGATTCCAATTGTTTTTTAAAAATCATTTGCTACAATACATGCACATTGTAAAAAAAAAAAAAAAAATTAAAACCATGCAGGAAAGTACAGGGAAAAAAAACAAATTTTTATCAATCAGAAATAACTCTCATGAATATTAGATAAATCCAAGACATCATTTTAGGCATACATATGGCATAGAAATATATATTTTTTATATATGTATATGCATCATGAATATTAGATAAATACCAGACATCTTTTTAAGCATATATATCATAGACATATATATGTATAATATATATGGATAAATACAGCATTAACAGGAAAAATAAATTTATTTTAAAACATAAGGACTTTATAGTTGCTATTTTTAAAGCTAAGATATTTCATTTTCTTTTAGTAGAAAAAAAGGCAGCCAATATGAAGCTGGAGAAATTGTTAAAAGTTCAGGTTTTTTACTATGTCTTCCTAAATAATTCTGGAAAGGTTGAGAAAAGAAATCAGAAGAAGAAGAGAGTGAAGGAATGGTGTTGTATCTGGAGATGACTCCACATTAGAAAGCAGGCCACTCCCTGCTGTGACATTAGCACCTTTCCTCCCCCTCCCCTTAGGTCGCCTCCCACATCTGTTCGTTGTGTGAGTGGTTTTCAATTGCCACCCTCCATTCTGTATCTGAAATCCCCACGCTTATTTGGTATTGAGTCTATAATTAAATAATTTTATTCTCACTGCCAGTCCTTCCCTTTTCTACATCTGCTTCCTTACCGACAAACTCCACTCATTTGTTTATCACACCAGGCACACACTAGCCTCCGATTAGGCTCTGTGGGCAGTAGGACAGGCGAGGTCCCTGCTCTCAACAAGGTTACAATTGAGGCAGACGAATAAGCCAGTTGGCTGTAGGTAGTTTCAACAGTGAGTGATAAAAGCTATTGAGAGGGTAAACCTGGGTGAAGAGCTAGAGAGGGGAGCGGGGGAGGGGAGCCGGCTCAGGTAATCTGACCCAGAAGAAGTCAGCCCTGCAAACTAGAGAGTGTTCCAGGCCAACGGAACATCAAGGGCAAAGGCCTGGAGGCGCATGAAAACAAGATCATCAATCATTTCACAAAGGCTTATTGAGTCAGACAGGCAAACAGAGGCGGTCATCATTCCCTATTGGGTCAGGAGTCACGTGCCTTCGGCTGCCCATTATATCCCGGGCACCAGCTCGCTCGGTAAATATATGGAGAGGCAACGAGTGAATGAATGAACCGGCATCCTGGATCTTGTGATAGCAGAAGGAGGAGGGAAAGGTGCCAGGTGCAGCAGGCTGGGGAGGCTCCCCAGGGGAAGTGGAGGCTGAGCTGAATGAAACTTAAATAGCTTGGAGTTCACCAGTTTGACAGAGAGGAGAATGGGGCATTTGAACAAAGAAAATGACGTGTATGCTTTGGGAGTTGAAAAACTATAAGCCGTTCAGTATGGGGTAGAGTATAAATCACTGTTGGAAAAGCGATAATGGGTACACCAGATACTGAGAGGCCTTTAATTCCACGCTTAGGGATTTAGCATGTGCCCTACAGAAAGAAGGAAACCTCTGAGGACCTATGAGCAGGACCAAGACACGAGCCGTCTTGTTTGGTAGAAAGATCGCATTAGCTGTCATGCACAGGCCTGATTTCAGGGGCACCCAACAAAAAGCAAGGAGACCCATGAGGAGGTGGCAGCAGAAATCCTGCTGAGAACCAGTAAAGAGCCTGGTCCCTCCAGGTTGCCTTGGATGGAGAGAAAGGGGTGAGTGCAAAGAACGTTTACAAAACAAACCCACCAGGTAACAAGTCTAGGGGAAAGAGGGGAGACATCCAGGGTGAGGACCATGTTTCTAGTTTCAGCAGTTGGGGGTTGGTACTGTTCACACAGGTGGGGAACGTGCAGACAAGGTGAAGATATGGGTAGTACACTGGGTGCACTTGATCATGGGCCAGTCCAGTTGAACCTTTGGGCCTTCCAAGCAAAGCCCAGGAGGCAGGTGGCTCTAGCTGTCCCACGGTGATGGGACGGGTCTCAGTTGAAGCTACCAGTTTAGCAGTTATCAACATAGAAAGTAGCGGTTGATGCATTGAGCTCAGACCCCCCAGGCCGAAATCTATTTCAGTGACTGGGGACCAAACTCTGAGGAATGAACATTTGTGGGGAAGAAGGAAGCAGAAGCTGCTTATATTCGGAATGTTCTCTGAAAATCTATGATTTGAAACTCAGTCCCCTGCTTCCTGCCTGACCTTAAAGGCCCTAATAGCAGTAAGGACATGCCTCACCACTTGCAGAGGGACACAAACCTCTGAGTTTGCCTCTTCCCAACGTCTATCCAGTGATTAGGACTTATGAGTTCACCGCCCACCCTTCTTCTGGCTCAAAGTCGTCACTCTGGAATAGGCTTCCACCCCTTCCTTCTGGATTCTGCAACAACCTAACTGGTCCCCCTGACTTCAGAGTTCTCCACTCTAAAAGCCTCAGAAAAGTCTCTCCAGGTTTACCTTATGAAGGTGTGGGTTTCTCTTTCCCACCCTACCCACTTGGTATTTAACTGTCCCATCTCATTTGCTTCTTCTTTTTTCCCAACGCGTCCTTAAAGGCTCAGCTTTGCTCTGTCCTTTGTGGCTGGGCCCCAGTCTCTCCTCTTCCGTGAGCAGTTCACAGAATATTCTAAGCTGCATGCCCTTTTCCTTATAGAAATCATGGTGGGTTGGCACCAGCCCCACCTGGCAACCTCCAGTAGCTACTGAGTAAGCCTCACCATCCTCTTCAGCCTCTGAATAGCCCTCAGGCGGAGACTTTGTTATAACCCTCATTTCTCAAGTCAGACAGGCTAGCTGAGGCCTGGAGAGCATACTGGTTTTGACTAAGACAACCAGCAAGTGGCAGGGCCAGGATTTGACACCCAGTCAATTACCTGGGTCCCCTCCAGCTCACCTGCCAGGACCGGTTGGTTGTATTTCAAGCAGCAGACACAGAGAAAGCTGACTCTCAATGAATGAACATGTCTGCAATACATGAGTGTATCCAGTCAACATGTTGTACACCTCAAATTTATGCAATGTTATATGTCAATTATATCTCAATAAAAAATACGTGACTGAAAAAAAACTCTTCCTCTTTCCTAAATTTCGGAGGATTTGTTTGTATCACATTTTAATCACTCAAGCCCCAGAAGACTCTGTGTCTATATTTTTGAGATAATAACTAATCAATAAAGTTGAAGATGAAATACGTACTTATTATATTTCCTCTGGAGAAGTCGTATTCTTATGAGTTAGCAGAGAATTTAAACTTTGGAGTCAGATGAACCTCAGTTTGTATCTATTAGCTCTGCATCCTTGGGCAAATCCTTTCATCCATCCTTGCCTCAATTTGCTTTTCTGTAAAACGGGTCCAATAAGGCTACTTACATCACAGAGCGGTTTGAGAACGAAAGCAGATCATCTATAGCCCTTCGTGGGCGCCGGAAAGATATTCGTGTTTATCGATTTCAAGTGTCGCGTAGGGCTTGTTGGGTATCTGTGTAGCGTCTGTACTTTTTTTCTGGTTACTAATGTACAAATGAATATTTATTACACAATATTCAAAAGTACAGAAAATGTAAAGAAGAACATCAAAAATGTCCGTTAATTTCTTTACCTGAGGTATCTGCTATGAAGATTTTGACTTACGTTATTTTAGCATTTCTTAATTATATGCTAATCTTGAACGTATAAATATAAATTAGTTTCCTTTCTTCAAAATTAGTCTGTCACATGCGCTTCTTTAGAAGCTGCTTTTCTTTCATTTGTCTTCGTATTCTGAACGTCTCCCTACGGTACTAAATATTTTTGATTAAATAGACCTTTACATACTTTTTTCATCATGTACTCAGTGCCTATGCAGTGTGATAGGCGTAGCTGTTCCTCTCTCCCCCAACACTTAGACAGTTTCCAATCAGTCATTCTTTTTTATGGGAAATCCTGGAACAGGGGCCTTCGTGGGAACTTCTAATGCCTTCTGTGGGTTCTAGGTCCTGACATGAGCCTGTGGTGTCGGTGAGAACGAGGAGTTTTGAAACTCTGCCTACTGACACATTGCTCTTTGGAAAGGTTTGACCTGTGAGCTTACACATGCCCTTGCACTCCCCAGCAAGGTGTTCATTTTCTTAGTAAAGAAGCATTTCAGTTCAATGAGATAGAAAGAGAGAGAGAAGAAAAGGGAAGAAGGAAAGAAAAAAAGAAAGAAAGAAAGAAAAAGAGAAAGGAAGGAAGAAAGAATTGCCTCACATTTTTTTTTTAATTCCATGTTGAATTATTACCAAGAACAGCCACTCACATATGTGTTTATTGGCTCACAGCACTTCTTTAATGAACATGTTTCACTCTGGCCCATTGCCCGTTATTCTGGAGAAGTGTTCTTTTACTTTTTGGTATTTGTTCCCAAAATTAAGTTCCTTTTCTTCTTTCCTTCCTGTTATCCTTTCCTCCTTCCATTTTTTTTCTTTTTTCAAAAGCAGCTTGCAATGAAAATTTTAAAAAATTAGTAAACATATCACCCACTAGAAATAGCCATGGTTAACTCTGGGTTCCATATCTTTCTAGATTCTTTATGCACACACACATACACATATGTACACATACATACACTTTCATCAGAAAACTAGAATGAAACAATATACATTATTTGTATTCTGCTCATGTCACTTAATAATGCATCACACTTGTCTCTCCATGACAGTACATATATTTCTGCAACATTATTTTTTAATAGTACTGTAGCATTCCAGTGTACGTTTTTCCCATATTTTACATAACCAGTACCTTATTGCCGGCAATTCATCTCACTTGCAAATTTTCATTATTAAACACAGTACTACTACACACATCCTTGTGACTAAATCTTTGCATATGTCCTTAACGATCTCCTTAGGGTAAATTCTCAGAAGTGACTTATGGGATATTAACACTTCCTTTGCTATATAAATTGCAAATATTTCTCCCTGATCTCTGGTTTGCCTCTTCTTTTTGTTTATTAAGGGTTGTATTGTAAATATGTTTTAATCTCAATAAGCTCATATGCACCAGTCCTGGAATTTGTGACGCTTTCCTACTGTTCCAGCACCCAGACGTCATTTCTCCGCCTGCGATCGCATTGACCTGCTGTAGGGCACGTTCTGCAAGAGTTGGCCCCTCAAAACCCACTCCACCCAATAATGAGTTTAAGCCTAGAATATTATTCCATCTCTCTTGCTAGGAATCAATTCAGGAAAGCGCAGGCTGATCCAGTTCTGGACAATCAGATGTGAAAGGAAAGTGATTGGAGAACCACAGCAAAACATAAACTAAGCAAGAAATGAAAGAAGAGGTTGCGTCTCTTCTCAGGTTAAAAAAAAAAAAAAAGTAAAAAGAGAAAAAGAGAAGAGAATACATTCGTTGTTGAAGACAGTGGTTACCCTAAGAAGTATTTTCATTGGCAGGTAACAGAAAATTTACTTAATAGTTTAAGCAAATAAGAGCTTACTTATGTTCCCACTAACAGGCCGCCTGGAGACCATTTGATATCAGTGCAGTGGCTCACTTGTAGCTATATATGGCGACTGTTGCAGCCTGAAGCGTCGCTTCTATAATTAAAGCAGAAAAATGGGCACAGAGTGGCATCCACCAAAATTGCCCCTTTTACCAGACAAAGCAAAAGTCTTCGCAGCAGGCCTTGGTGGGCGTCCAGTCTCGTTGGCCACAACTGTCACGTGGCCTCTGCAATGTCCAGGTAAAGCTGCAATCGCAGCTACTTGGTTTTTCAAACCTCTGCAGCCAAGGCAGCTGAGCAGGAAGGAATTAAGAACTGGGCTGCGTTAACCAGCGAGGTGTGTCTGCTTCGGTCAGATGGAGCTGAGATTTCTGATGTTTTGAAGGCATCGTACACAGAAGGCCTGAGTGTTTTTGTTTTTTGTTTTCCTTCTGATTATATTAACACTATCCTCTTTTACTGCTAAATGTCCTAATCAGTTTGAAATTCAGCTTACGGAATTCTGGAACTTTTCTCACGAGTACCTTGGAGTACGCAAACACACATAGACACAGCAAATCCTACCAAGCATTCTGAGTGTTGATGTTCAGGAGTGTGTGCCGGGCAGCCCTGTCCGTGGGCTTCCTGGGGTCAGGAGGACTGAGGAAGGACCTGTGGCTGAGTTCTGTCCTGGACGGGGTGTTGTGGCCTCTGAGGTCAGAGTGTAGCCTTCCTGAGTCTGAAGTCGTAGGGTCCATTCTGTAGCATCCAAGTGAGCAACTTTGCAGCATTGAAAATTTCCTGTTTTATATCTGGAGCCTCTATGCACAGGCCAAGTCAGATGCCTGCTACAGGAGGGAGGGTCTTCAACAGCCCTGACTGGCACAGCTCAGTTGGTTGGGCATCATCCCGCCAACCAAAGTGTCGCCAGTCCGATTGTCTGTCAGAGTGCATACAAGAGACAGCCATTGATGTTTCTCACATTGGTGTCTCTCTCCCTCCCTTCTCCTCTCTCTAAACATAAAATAAAATAAAATAAAATAAAATAAAATAAAAAGGAGGCACTGGGTTTGAGATACTGAAAATGACTCCAGGAGCTAGATCTTATCAAGTACTTAATCTCCCTCCACTACACTACTTATGCATAAGTATATACTTTATGTATATAGTTTTTTTTAAAACAATAACAACAACAACAAAAATTCAAAGCAGGACACAGTGAAGCAAGGTGTGGGCTTTGGGCCAGAGAGAACTGAGTGAGGCTCTGCAGTGAACTTTCACCAGAAATCTGAGTCTCAGTTTCCTTATCTGAGCAATGAAAGCAATAACACCTGCTGCATGCTTGTGGGGATAGAATCAGAGATAAGATCAAGTCTGGGAGGTCTGCTCTGTCCATCTGCGTAATGTAGCTGCCCAGCTGGTGTGCAACATTTTTATCTTCTTGATAGCACATCTGGGTATTTTCTTAATAGCACAGCTTGATATTTCCTTATTCTTACATTTTGCTTATTGGCTATCCCCCCTGACCCCCTCACAGAAATGTGAGCCCCAAGGAGAGATCTTGTCTGTCTTGTTCATCTCTGTATCCTCAGTACCTGTACATAGCAGTTACTCAGTAAAACTTGTTAAATATTTATAGACTGAGCTAAGGGGTGGTCTCACGCAGAGTAAATGCTTAGTAACTGTTAATTCCCCTCTACTCTTTCTCCAACACCTAGGCACTAAGCTATTTTGGAATAAGACCAACTCTCAGCATCAAAAACAGGGTCCCAGTTCCAGCTTTCTTAGTGCAGAGCTGTGTGACTTTAGTAAAGTGACTATCCCTCTCTGTGCTCTGTTCTTTTTCCTTATCTATATAAGGAAAGGGTCCAAGAAAATGATCACTCTCAGTCTGCAGCTTTGTAATCCTTAATGACTTGCAACCTTATTCATAACAAAGACCACACATTTTTATGTTACTTTTTCTGCCAGAGAGAGGACATCTTACAGAGAGATCTGTTTCCATGGAACCTGGCCTTGATGAATGATTGTCAATGACCACACTGTCATGGCTAAAATTCTCCAACCCAACACCCTGTTTATGCATGAGCTCCAAGAAATGAAACTGATCCAAGTTCATGTAGTTAGTTATAGGCCAAATCAGGACTAGAACTAGGCTTCTTAACTTCTAATGTCTTTCCTCTACTAGACATGTCTTCATTTTTTTCTAGATGAATCCCTACCTTTTATCTGTCCACTTGATAACCCATCTGAATGTGTAGATATCGTTTCTCTGTTTGGGGAGAAATTAGGGTGACTGCAATGGACGTGGCTAAGGGAAGTTAGATGAATGGTCTCATGTGACTCTTATGACTTAATTCATGATGAAACATTAACCGATCCTTTGTTGGCACATATTGGCACTTCCCACCAAGTTTTCTTGGCTGCCTGTCCAGCCCTGATTCCTGGGGTCATCATCTTCCTGTCTTTCTCGGCTCCTCTATGCTCTATACACCCAAATACGCGGACTCAGAGGTCTCTCGGGCCCAAGGCTTCCTGGAGAAGTAGAATAGTTTCCTTACAATGTCCTACTTTTTTTTGTACCTAGGTCTCAGGTCAAAACAAGTTACCTGGCATCTCCCTGCCTTTCCCAATTTGCTGAACACAAGCTCTTGATCCTCTGTGATCACAACACTGATGCTGGGGCCAACCTTATCTGGTTTCAATCTGCTTCTGTCACTCTCTAGACATGTGATCAAAAATAATTTATTCATTCACCACACAGATCCTCAACTTGCTAATATAGATGTATTTAAAAGGGAACAATAAAGTCTATTTCACAGAGTTACACAGTGGGCTAAATGAGGCATTGTGGGTATAGGTTGGGGTGCAGTGATTGGCAGCTAGTAAGGTCTTAATAAACATTTGTTAAAAATTATCAGTACTTAAACCCTTGGCTTATACCCAACTGTGTACCTATTTCTTGGGTTTCATTTGTAAATGAATGGAACAAACTCAGTAGGGAGAATGACAAAGTTTCTCTTCTTGACCAAACTCTGGCCAGATTCCTCTGAGTCTTATTCTCAACTCAACCTTGGCCTATAAAGACTTGAACAAACACTAACATAGTTTCTAACAGCTCAAGGCCACATCCCTAGGGTGACCCCAGCCCCCCTTAAAGTGCAAGTGCCTGCCTGAGAAAATTCAAGGCTGCCCAAAGAATTGATTGTTCTAGCCAACACCTGAAGATAAGGCCCCTGTCTCCCACCTCTGGGGGAGGGGAGGACCCTAACTTTGATAAATACCAGTTAGCAAACCCAGATGGTTTCACACAAGCCAACACCTCCTTCCCATTTTTTTTTGAAATTTTTCACTTCCCTGACTGTACTGAGCCCCTGCACCCCGCCTCCCTACTCCTTCATCTCCCTTTAAACACCTAGGCCCAGTCACCTCTGCACCAGTTGGAATGGGAACTCAATGCTTTCTCCTGCAGGGTCAGCAGTTACTGGATAAAATCCATTTTCACTGCTTTAACTAATGCCTGGCTATATTGGGGGTTCTGGGGTGATAAGAGCTCTGCCTTTTTTATACGTAGCTTGCAAGTTGCCCAGGGGTTACCTTTCCAATCAGCCTAAAGGGGAAAAGAACACAGAGGAATGTGATGGAAGTGGTTCCCATCACACCCATCCCGTCCTTTTGCCAGAACCCAGTGGCATACTGTGCGCCCAGAGAAGGAGGAGAGGGACACAGTGCACAGCTGGTGGCCTCTGGCACACATTCTAATCAACTCCAGCTTACCCCCAGGTACCGCTCTCCCTCTGTCTTTGTAGTTGAAGTTCTTCCTAACAGCTTAAATGTTGCGGCCTCAAAATATCCCCATGTGTCAGGGTACTCAGTCAGCTTTTGCTGCAGCAGCAAATATCCCCTGAGTGTCAGTGGCTGGGATTTACCTCCTTGCTGAGGTGCAGTTTATCCGTGGCTGCGCTCAGCTTGGTTCAACATGCCTGCTCATTCCCGACCTGAGCTGATGGACAGCCCACCGATGGGCAAGTTCCCACGGCAGCGTGTGAGTGCAGGGGGCATGCTTGCACACCTGGCTCAAGTGCTTAAAGGTTCTGCTCACGCTTGACAAATGTCAAGTCCGTGGGTCCATTGGTCAGGTTATCGTGGCTGAACCCCAAGTCAATGCACACAGAAGTATACTCTCCCAACGGGGGAGCAGGGCAAGGGTGGGAAGAAAGTGCCTCACGGTGACCAAACAATACAATCTATCAACCCCTCATTGCCAGATTCTGCATTGAAGACATAACAAACACAGGACAGGGCAAAAGGAGGGTTACATGTGTGTATGTGAAACACAAAGTTTATTCTTGTATTATTAATTATTATATTACTTTCCATTCAAATGACTAGAAACCTACTTTTGCCCCCCCCCTCCTGTTTTAGTTCATGAATCCCAACTTTGCATTTGGAAAAATGAGTTTCAGAGGGGTTAAAATGGGCCCAAGTTCTCCAGGGCTGGTAAGTGACAGAGCCAAGGCTCCACCCCAGGTCTGTGTGACCCTAACGCCCTTGTCCTTTTTCTGACCTCTTTCTTACTAGAGTCAAACCACCAGAAGACTTCATCCGTTTCTTTGTGAGGTTGTGTCCTTTCCCAGAAACCAGAGCGAGAACATCACTGAGTCACGGCATGCTCACTCTCTCCCACCTTCTCCGGGTCAGTCTAGAGGTCACCATTCCTCCACGGCATCACCAAGATGCTGTCATGTGTTTTGAGATGACGGCCTCCTATGCAGAGCCAGCCCTGACACCCGAAGGCAGACTTTGGCCCTCTGGGTTTCCTTGTGCCTCGTACGGACCTCCAGTCTAGCAATGACCATGTTGTTTTTGGTTTGTCTATCTGTTTTTACCGATTACGATGGAGTTCCTTAATGATTTTTTAAAAATCTGTTTGGGGGATAGTCAAACATCCCTTTGAGAAAAAGAGTAAGGACTACAAGCCCTCCACCTCAGGAAAACATACCTGTACACCTGTACATGAACATGTGCCCATGTGGATTCTCAGTTAACAGTATCAGTCATGGGCTGTGGGCTGCAGGAGCACAGGGGCCACATCTTTGTAGTTTTGTGTCCCTGACGCTTAGCACAGGTCTTAGAACCCCAAACAAGTCCTTAATGCACATCAGGACAAGGTCGAATAAAGGAACGGGTGCCCTCAGGGAGACACTATGGGAAAGCTTACAGAGAGCTTATGTGCCGGACGCCGTGTGGAGTGATTTTTGTGGGTGGCCACACTGAAGCCTCACAACAGCCCATGAGGTAAACATTATTATTATTTTCATTTTATAGAAGAGGAAAGCGAGGCGCCAAGGCTTCGGTGGTTTACTCACGCTTGCTCAGCTAGTTTTAGAGTCCCTCATTGTAACCACGAGATTGTAAGAAAAACGGGGCAAAACACCTTAGAACATGTTGTTTTGTTTTGTTTTAGAGTTAGCTGATACCTTTGGAGGACCTACTAAGTGCGAGGCATTGTGCTTCCAGATCTAACTAGAGACTGATGTCCCCTTTTGCCCAGTTTCCCAGGTAACCCACGTAAGATGGAAGGGCTTGTGAGCCCTTGCCCCACTCTGAGGTCCAGGTTGAGCAATTCTTGGTCCAAAACCAGAAGCACAGGTTCTGTTAAAAGAAAGCGTTTCCTTATAAATGGCCAAGATGAATGGGGTTGGTTTATCACCTTTTTAAATGGATTGACATCAAGCCTAAAGATCATAGGCTGGTTGGACTGGCCCATCTGGTACAAAGTCTTTGATGTCTTCATCGGCTCAGTTTATCTAGAACAAACAGAACCATGCGCCCACCTGTCACTGGTCCAATCACAAAGAAACTGATTGCTTTTAAATTGTCCTCATGGAATTTCCTGGCCACTGGGAAAAGGACACATAATAAAGGCAGCGGTAGAAAGATGACGGGGCAGCGGGAGTGGGTATCGCTCCTATCGGGGTATCAGGTTATATACTTGCTGCCTCCAGATCTCAGTTTTTCCTCAGTGAAAAGAGACAACGTCACGGAGTGACCTCTAGAGAGCTTTCAAGCCCTGATAGCCTGTGTGTCTGTGGATTTATTGAGCACCAAGCCTCAGCTAGGTGTCCAGAGCTGTAAAGACAAGAGGTGAGAAACTGACTTTTCTTTTTCTTGGTATCCATTCACCAAATGTAGATCAAGCATGATTCTCAGTATCAAGGACGCAGCAATGAAGAAAACAGAGAAGCATTCCCGCCTTCATGGAGCTTGCCCTCTATGGAGGGAGGCAGACCTTAAGAAAGAAAGTAAATGATATGTTAGAAGCTGAGGCATACTACAGAGAAAAGCAAAGCAGAGCAGAGGGTTGGGACGGGTTGAACTGTGACCCCTCCCCAGTTCCATAAATTGAAGTCCTAATCTCCAACACGTCAAATTGTGACCTTGTTTAGAAACAGTCATTGCAGATATATTCACTTAACTGAGAGGAAGTCATACTGGAGTAGGATGGGCCCTGATCCCATATCACTGGTGTCCTTATAAAAAGGGAAATTTGGCCACAGACACACACACAGGGAGAAGGCCATGTGAACACAAACGCAGAGGTCAGCGTGATGCATCTACAATCCAAGGAAAACCAAGGATTACTGGTGACACCAGAAGCTCAGAAGAGAAAGGCCTGCGATATGTTCTCCTTTAGAGCCTTCCACAGAGCATAGCCCTACTGACCTTGACCTTGCATTTCTTGCCTCCAGAACTGTGACACGATAAACTTCTGTTGTTTAAGCCACCCAGTTTGTAGTACTCCGTTACAGTAGCAGCTCTAGCAAACTAGGACAGGGGTCTTTCAAATTTAAATAGGGAGATCAAGGAAGATGGCACAAACAAGGAAACATTACTTAAACTCTTAAAGGAGGTGAGGGAGTGAGTCATGTGAATATCCAGGGTAAGAACATTTCAGGCAGGAGGAAGAGCAAGTGCAAAGGCCCTGAGGTGGGCCTTTTAGTTAGTTACTTTCCCTATCATTTTAATTAATACTATTGTTTGATATACAGAAAAGTAAAACTCAATAATATAGCTCTATCATGTAGATTCATTATCAACATTTTGACATATTTGGTTGCTTTTGATCACTGTAAGCTGCAGATATAACTCTCCTTGAATCCCTTAAATGTTTCAGCATGAATCTCCTCCAAACAAGGACATTCTGTTAACTAAATATCATACCCACATCTAAAAAATGAAAACAATAACTCCATGTTTAAACTTTCACAGTTGTTTCTCAAATATTTCTTATGGCTGTGTGTGTGTGTGTGTGTGTGTGTGTGTGTGCTCGCGCGCGGGCACATGACCCAATCAAAGACATGGGCACAAGTCTCTTTTACTCTATAACCGTCATCCCCACCATCTTTCTTTCTTGACTTTGGCTTTTTGAAGAGGTCAAGGTAATTATTTTATACATTTCTGTATTTTAGATTTTTCGGGGGAGGGAAGGGGAGAATCTTTCCAGCAAAAGCCAGGCTAGTCTACAAAGACGAGTACAAACACCGTGGATTTACTTTTTGTAAATCAACTCAGCATCTGTCAAAATGATGTGTTAGTTGGGTAGATTCACAGGCCACTGGAAGACCTGACTTCTAGTCTAGTGGTTCTCTACTTAAGACAACTTTATGCCTCAGGAGACAGCTGGCAATGTCTAGAGGCATGTTTGACTGTCACAAATAAGAAGGATGATGCCGCTGGCATTTGGTAGGTAGAGGTCAGGAATGTTTCTAAACACCCTGCAATGCACAGGACAGCCCTTCACAACAAAGAACTGTCTGGATCAAAATGTCAATTGCGTTGAGGTTGAGAAACCCTGATGTAATCTACAACTCTGACATCAACTTGCTCTATGACCTTGGGCAAATGCCATCCTGCCTCCGGGTCCTTTTCCGTGGTTCTTTTCAATTCCACCCAACCCAGTCAGGCAGAGGCAAGTTCTGCTCCACTCTTGGTGACTCTACAGATGAGACTGAGTGGCTGAGGAACATCAAAGCCAAAGTCTGCTGTGTGACTGACAGCAGTAGGTCAGGCTCACACCCTGTCTTATCGCTTCACCCTCTTACGCGCACTGTAGACAGACTATTCTGGGGCCAAGCCATGCAGGTCAGTTTGGAAAGACCCAACCACAGGACAAATGCGCTGTGCCTGTTTCTAGTACTTTTCATGATTGACCAGATAAATAGGTTATGAACTTGCAAAAAAAGAAGAATGATTGAGAAAGCGAAATACCAGGACAGACACACTCTATTATTCCTGTGAGGTGAGAAAAAGTGATCAGATAACTGTAACACCGATCATTTGAAAACCACTCAACCCTGAACACCTATTGAAGGTCAGCCCTGAGATCCTGACTATTCTCAGTTCCATGTCCATGTGTCAATCAGCCACTGTGAACTGAGAACCTACTGTGAGCCAGGTACTCTACTGGGCATTGAAACATATATTAGTCACTTGATTTTTAAATTCTTACAACTCCATGGCAAAATCTTCTTTCTAAATATAGCCTCAGCAAAATCTCCCATCCTATCAGGTCTTCATACAGTGTCATCTGCCATTTCTCCCATCGAGAGGTGAAGTCAATGTTCCCCCACGCTTCAATCCAATTGGGCTTGTGACTTAAATGGAAGGGACACTATATGACTTCTGGGGATAGGTCATCAAAAGCAATATACCTTCCACCCAGAGCTCTTGGGACGCTCACTCTTAGAACTGAGCCACCTTATTACACAATAATAGAAGAAACTGATGACAGCAATCCACGTGGAAGAGACCCAGGAACCCCAGACCATAAATCCCAGCTAAGTTCCCAGCTGATAGATGGCACCAGCCTAATTAGCAGTCACGTGAGTGCACCGTCGTGAAAATGTGTATCACCAGAGCCGCCTCAGCTCACAGTGCCTGGAGGAGCAACGGGCTCTCCCTGCTGAGGATCAGCCTAAGTGCAGATCCATGAACCTAATAAATGATTGTTGCTGTCCGAAGGCATCTGGATTTAAGATGGCTTGTAATACAGAAATATATACCTGGTAATAATGCCAATGGGTAGGTATAGATATCTTATTTCATAGCGGGGAATGCTGAATTTCAGAGCAGCAAAGTCAGTGATGAAATTTGGGTCTATCTGGTCCCAACACATGTGCCCTTAGCCACGTGGTACTTCCCAATGAAAACGAGATATGCTCTCTATTCCAAGGGGCATAAACCCCAGCTGGGAAAATGACACCCAGATTTTATACATTAATTTTTAAAAATTGAAGTCATATTGCCTGCGGATAGATAATACCCACCCTGGGAAGTTACCCTACAGAAAAAAAATCCAAGTGGACATGTCATGGGCACCAACAACAAAAGTTCTGAAAGGCTTTAAATGCCCCATAATTGAAAATGGTTGATAAAATGTTATGCAGCTAATAAAAAATATAACTATGAACACCAGGTGACAACTTGTAAAAATGATTGTGAAATCATATTAAATGACAAAAGTAAACCACAAAATGAAATGTGAGCTAAGCTCATGACAACATAAAGAGCCGAGAGGGAAATCGTGTTTATTTAACTTCTCCTAAGTCCCTGGCGCTGTATGTATTATTCTTTAATTTTAGCTTTCTACAACTCTATGAAGAAGTATTATTATCACTGTTTCACAGATCAGGGAACTGAGGTTCAAACATATAATGTTAAGTAATTTGCATAAAACCAAATAGCTAACGTGTGGCTGACAGGGATTGGACCCAAGGACACGAGGCTGGAGAATTAAGGGTAGAGAAGATGAGAGTAGATAGAACAGCAGAGATGAGCTTTGATGAGGTCAAAAATAAAAATGAAGAGATCTGATGAGGTCAAATGATTGTTTTGGCTATTGGTTACGTTCACTTCTCTCAGCAGAAGCAGACTTGCCTTTCCGATTATGGTTTCCTTATGTTCATGAAAATCAGCAAACACCTACTTAGCAGCTGCTGAGCCAACACTGTGCCAAGCCCTTGGGGTGGAGAGATGACTACAACCCTGGCACTGGCCTGAAGGAACTCCCGGTGACTTGAGCTTGGTACGGGCTCGATTCTTATTTCTGCGGACACTCCAGGACATCTAGGGCAGGTGGACAGGTGGATGAAGGAAACCAGTGATTGTGAGCAACGTTGTGACACCGTTTGAAAAATAGAGAATTCATGGACAAAGAGATGCAGTAAGTTCTTAGGGCTCTATTCCCTGATTTGTCATATGTTAACCTGGAATTTTTCAAAGAAAAAGCTCTTTGAAGACACAGGGTTGAAACAACGAATGGTCAGGTATGCAACACATAGACATTACTGTCAGGATGCTCCCTGGGGAAGAAAAAGGGCAAAGTGTAAGGCTCCCTCTCCTCTGGCTAGCACTCACAATTTATGGAAGACTCCTCAGGTACAGAGATATGGTTACCAGCCTCCAGATTGGTCCCCATGAGCCTTGTCTTCTTGTATGCAGGCATACCTTTTCATGGTCCCCTCCATGCCAAATAGAGTTGACTTCTGTAACTTAATAAGAGATTGCAGAAGGGATGCATGTGACCTCTGAGGCTGAGCCGTAGAAGGTAGTGTGGTTTCCGCCTTACTCCCTCCTGGAGTACTCATGCTGGGAGAGGTCATGTGGCATGTCATGAGGACATGCAGGCAGCCCTGTGGAGAGGCGCATGTGACCAGGAACTGAGACTCATTAACAGCCAGCGCTAGTTAAGCCTCCAGACGACCGCAGTTGGGCTCACAACTGCAACTTCTTGAATGACCTTTGCCAAAGCCACTCAGCAAGATGTCCTTAAAATCTTGACCACAGATACTTTTTGAGATAACAAGTGTTCATTATTGTTTCAAGTCACTACATTTGCAGGTAACTTGTTATAGAGCAACAGGTAACTAATGCAATAATCTCATAACTGGCAGGAGCTTTCTAAAAGCCAGGGTGCAGAGCTAGTAGGTGGCTTTTCCTTTTCTAAAACAAAAAGTTTTTTTTTAATTATTGTTTTGTTCTGCTTTCATTATTATAAGTTTATGCCTGCTTGTTGCAAACAACTTAGAAAATTCAGAAAAATGTAATAAAGGAAAAGGAATTGTCCTGTGATCTACAATGCAGAAGCAACTATTGGTAACACACATGCCCTTACAAGTTCTCATACACATACAAACACATTTAAAATTTTTATTTATTTTGATTAATTCTTAAGCACACGGTAAAAACTTCTAACAATACGAAAAGATATTTAGTGACATAATACTTTCACACAGATCCCCTTTCCCTCCACACACACAGTTCCACTCTTTAGAATCAAACTCTATATTCAGGCTCTTGAATAATCCACTAGAGCTATTCTTTACACATATAATAATATCACCCATAAGATAAACTGATATCTCAACAACCAGAGATCTACTGTATCATTTTAAATGCCTATACTTATTGCAGCATATGGCTATGTTGTAATTACTTAACAAATTCCATATGGACGCACATTAGATTGCTTTGAATTTTTCAAATATTCTAAACAATGTCTCGGGAACATCTCTGTGTATGTATCATGTTGCGTCCTCGTCTGGTTGTTTCCTTTAGATAAATTTCGATAAGTGGAATTGTTGAGCCAAAGTCTGTCTATGCATCTTAAAATGCCCCCATCAATAGTACAAGACAGACATGGGATGGTATTATCTTCATTTTGTAGACCAGGAAACTGAGACCCAGAGAGGTTCGGTGACGACTCCCAAGTCACACAGCTGGTCCACGGCAGAGCTGGTGTTCCAACCCACATTCTGGAACTTGAGTCTCACTGCTTCCTCTGCTAGGGCAAAAGTCTCAGATGCAGATGCTGGATACCCATCAGAAGAGGAGATGCAAAGAAAATCAAATGACTGTTTGTTTCTCTCAAGCCAGAACCCTGTGTCCTTCCTGCCTCCTCTGAGCTGCAGGCAGGGAGGGACCTGCATCTCTTCTCATTACTTGAAAATGACACAGCGGGAGGGGATGGGACAATTAGAGCTGCAAGAATTGGAGTACAACGTGGAATCAATAATTTTCTGGAAATGGTGGAAATGACCAGAATTTCAACACTGAGAAGTAATGAAAGATGTCTTCTGAAATCATGCATCATCCGAATGGTTATTCTTTTGGATTTTCCATTACTATGGATACATCAGCCATGATGCCTGCCTGTGGGGTTGAACAGGTAGAGAGAATGGGACTATCAGCACCAGAGAGGTAGGGAGCTGAGTTTAGGCTACTGCTTAACTTTGAGAGGTGATACATTTTCACGGAAAGAATCTGGGTTTTGGAGTTAGGGTCCTGGGTTATAATCGTGATGTGAGGTTAGAGGTGGGGCTATCACCAAAGCCCTGAATTCTTGTTTTCTCACCTATGAAATGGGTACATTAGCACCCATCTCTCAGTGAAGAGCTCATGAAGTCATGGACATGAAAGAGCCTCACAGAGGACAGGTAAGTGCTTAGTAAATAGGACTTTCTACTTTTTTTGTTTCTATTCTTAAAGGAGGTCTTATTAACCAAGTCATATTCTCTAATATCTTAAAAAATGTAATTTCAAAGATTTCTGTATTGCCAGTTTTCTCTGCACTTAAAAGAGTCAAAGTGACTACAGTAATGATTCTTTTCACATTCGCATACGTGCAACTCTCGCGGGAGGTTGTGTGTGTGTGTGCACACCCACGCCCCCCTCAGCACACACAAAGCAGTCGTCAGCCAGCATTTCCCTTTAGACAGATCTGAGCAAATGACTTAGGTAATCACCCTGGAAATAAAACATAACATGTAAGTCCTAATTAAAGTTATGCCCTAAGATAGCCTGTAAATTATAGGTTTTCCCAAAGACAGGATCAGAGAGCATTTATCTGCAGCTTGTGCTGTGGGCTGATAACAAATTGTCCTGTTTGCAGGCACCGAGTGGAGGAGGACTTGACTAGACTCTGAATGAGCCTCGTTAAGTAGAGACTCCGTCTACATTCTGCCTACCGCTAGCAGGCTCGGATCCAGAGCTCCACACACTGCGGCTTTGTTTGGGGCTTGCTGAGGCTTTTCGAAAGCTTTCCTCCAAGCAATGCTCTGTGGAGCCTGTGCCCGGCTCCTTCGTCCTGCAGGATTTCTTAATATCAACATCGACTTTGGAAGAACACACTTAGACGGGCTCTGTTCTCTTCTGGGGAAATGGCTTCAGCTGCTCGACAACACGGTGTGGTTCATGGAGGCCACACTGACTACTTCATGGGAGTGACGTGGGGCCTGAGAGAGACAAGCTCCTGTGACAGCTGATGGCCCGGGTTTAACTCCCACGGGTACTTCGTGGGTGGGAGACCGGCGCAGTCACACGAGATCGGCACCGTCACACAGGACCGGCACAGAGAAGTGCCCACATTTCGTTACACGTTCTGCTGTAGCTATCTTGAAATTCTTAATACTGTCTGAACAAGAGGTCCTGCATCTTCATTTTGCACTGGGCCCTGCAAATTAGGTAGCTAATCCTGCTGACCCCTCTGTGCCTTCGCACATACTGTTCCCTGCCTGGAATGCTCTTCCCATATCTCCCGCCTGGGGAATCCCTAGATTTTCTCTCCTCCTTTCCTTCCTTCCTTCTGCCTTTTCTTACTTTTAGTTTTTTTTTGTTGTTGTTGTTTGTTTTTTTCTGTAAACAGTTGGTGAGTCCCCGCTTTGGGCTCTGCTTCATGCCAGGGGCCAGAATATCTAGGGTAGGAAAGACAGAAACAGTCCTTATTCTCACAGAGCTTATAGGCTGGTGAAAGAGATAGACAAACAAAATAGCAAGGAAACAAGAAAATCGGTTTCAAATTTTAGTCACTCCTATGAAGGAAAAACAGGGTGGTGAAAAAAGAATCACAGTAGTGAGGGGAAGCGGGAAGGGTGCCAAGGCTTTCAGATCAGGGCTCCATCGGAACGTCACCTTACTCTCCACTCTCAGAAGAGTCCAATCTGTGCTCGTCTTGGTAGTCATTTCTCTGCTACTGTGCTGGCCACACTTAGCAGCAATTACATGCTCACACATCCATCCATTCTACCGGAACATGGGCTCTGAGTGGCGTGAGGGTTGAGACCATGTTCTAAGCATTCATCTCCTGGGGTGGAGGGGGTGGCCACTGGGATCTCCTGGGTAGAAACCAGAGCTACTTACTGCAAAACATCCTACAGATTACAGGCCAGTCGCCGCAACAGAGAATTATCCCTCCCAAAGTGTCGATAGTGCTCTACATTCATACAAAATGCAATATTAAAAAATATCAACTGGTATAAGCTGCTTCCTGCTTTCCAGCAGGACCACACTAAACGTGGAAACCCCCTAGAGGCAGCCCTGTTCTTAGGACACATTGCAGCATCTCCCAGCTCTGAAGCTCTACCTTCTCTTCCTCCCTGTGCTTCCATGAACTGATGCATGTGAAGTTCCTCAGCCAGCCCTGGTCAGCTGTGACTTCCTTTTCCCCAGCCTTTTCTCCCCAGCTTCCTTCTGACCCAAGGTTCTCCTGATGCAGCTAAAATTCATTTCCTCAGCAGTAGTTATTTTCTGAACTTACCAAGTCACCCAGGATCATGATTGAGCAAGTTCAAGAGCAAACAGCAGCTCAAGGGGTTTTGAGTTGGGGAAGGAAGGAAGTACAATTTGGTAAGAGCACTTATTAAGGGCCAAACCGCTTTCCTTAACATAATCCACAACACAAAGTTTCAAGGAACATGTTCTTACCGATCAGAGCTGCTGTCACTGCCAGGCCAGCCTAGGTGAGAATTCCCTTCCAAGGTCACTCACGTGGCTCTTGACAGGCCTCAGGTCCTCCCTGACTGTCGGCTGAAGATGGCAGTTCCTGGCCACATGGGCCTCTCCATGATGCAGCCTCAAGGAATGGCAGCTGGCTTCCCCCAGAGTGAGGACTCTAAAGGTGAATGCCAGAAAGGGCTCCAGAGGTGGCCAGTCTTAGCATGACCTAACCTCAGGAGTGACATCCCATCACTTCTGTGCTTGTTATTGGAGAGTCACGGAGTCCAGCCACACCTGCAGAAAGGAATTACCCAGGTTGTAGACAGCAAGAGGCTCTGGATCCCTGGGGCCGGTGGTGCCTATCACGATGAGACACTGTGCCACATAGACTGCTACCAAGTCCTAGTTCCACCAGCACTTTGTTGGTGACCTTGGGCGTACAGTTCAACCTGCTTACGCTTCCTCATATATGAGAGGGCAGTTGTAACAGGACGTGCCCCGCTGGGTGGACAGAATCTAATATTCCATCGTACATATGAACGTGTCGGACTTTGCCGGTAGGAAACACCCTCAAAGCTTCCATTTCCTATTCGTGTCCCCTCTCCTCTCCTCTCCTTTCCCTCCCTTTGACCCTGTGCAGGCTCTTGCATGTATTAGAAAACGATGACTCTCTTTTTGAATATGCAGGTCTTGGCAAGCTATTGGATAAATGCTGTTGTACGCACTCCCCGTTTGATGGGGAGTCTCAGGGTTGGAGAGCACTGAACGCACCCTCTCATCCGCCTACTGATCTGATCTGTGACTGCCGACCTTCTTTTCCCCTTCCCCATTGGCCTGGCTGTCTCAGCCATCCATCACGATATTCTCTGAAATTGGGTCTTCCTGGCAAAGGTAGGACCCTCCGTGCTCTTTCCAGATCTGTTTCTTCATGCTTTCCTCACTGCCCAGCTCTTGGTGGCTCCTGCCTGTGTCTCTCCCCTGTGCTCTGGGCTTGTTTGCTGCACACCAGGCAAGTTTAATTACCATTGACTTCCTCCCCGTCTGCCTGCCTGCCTCCCAACCATTAGCTTCTGATATTCTTGTCAGCATCTTGTCCTGAGCAGAACCAATATACTGAATACTGAGCATCATGATGCTCACGCCAGCTGGTGAGGTCATTGTAGTGACCCAGGATTTGACAGTCAGGGGAGGGGAGTTCAGACACCTAGTGGGGCTTGGGGCGAGACTGGGCATATCTTCTCTTTGGCAATGCCCATTGCCCCCTTTCTTTTATGTGGCTAATTATTATGTTTTCAGCTTATGTAAAATGCTCCTCACACCACTTCAAGTCAACATTTCCAATCAAATTGCCGCCCACAAATGCATTTTATATGGATGTATATGAGCCCCAAGAGACGGTGGAGAGAGGCAGGTGTGTGGGAAGGTGTTACACTTGCCTCATTAGAACATACTAAGCCACTTTTCATTCATTTATTCATTCATTCCACCGTTTTTACTGAGCATCTTCTATACGCCAGGCACTTCACAGGTTCTGAAGATACAGTGGGGAACAACAAGGAAGTGATGATTTTTATCTGCAAAATATTTGCAGCATGAAAAAGGCCACCAGCTCCAAGAACTAGATGGTCCCTGGGATGGAGAATCAGCCAGACTTGCAGCTCAGGTCTGATCCCACCAGCGCAGGACTGGACGCGCTCCCTTCCGTGGACATCAGTGCAGCCGCCTCCCTCTACCCCACCCACTTACCCCTGTTGTTTCGGATCTCAACAGGTTTGGAAGGGTTTAGGTTTTTTTCAAATCTAAAATCAGTCCCCTCTAGCAAGAATAAAGAAGCAGCAGTTGACTTTTACCTCAGGCACAGGGGTGCAAAGAGGAATGGATCCAGTCCCTGTTTCCAGGAGCTCATAGTCTGGAAGAGAAAATTACAACTTATTGTGGTCAGTGCAAGGCCAAGGTCACCTCAACCCCAGAGCTTCCCAAACTGGGGTAGAGATACCAGTACGGAAATATGACATAATTTTAGGTGGTGTGCCCATTTTTAATCTGAATAAATTATGTCAATGTATTTTTAGTGAGCATGAGAAAAATAATACATACCCAACATCGCAATTCCATGTTAAATGTTTCCATATTCCTTCCTTCCTTCATTCATTCATTCAACAAACACATAATGATGATTATTCTGTTCTAGACTCTGAGTATCCAGAAAAGAACAAACAGCTGAAGAATCCCTGTTCTCATAAAATTTACATTAAACTCAAATAAAGTATAGTAGTCCCTCGCTATATCATGGTTCACTTATCATGGCCTCATTGTATCGCGGGATTTTGAAAAATATTATATTTAATTATTTAACGCAGATTTTTCACTATATCGTGGGATTTTGTGGTACTGTATACGTATGTTGTTAAAGTGATGTAGGTTTAAGAGTGTAGAATAAATGAAAGGTTCCTACTTCGCGGGGGGGTCTGGAATGTAATACCCGTGATAAGTGAGGGGATACTGGATTTAAACTTTGAAATGAGGTGATTTAAAGAAGGAAATCCACAGATAGACCAGCCCTCCTGGGTAAGCTCAAACCAGTTTCTTTACCTCTTTGTGCCTTAGTTTTTTCTTCTGCAAAATAAAAATAATAATAGTATTTTTCTCACTAGGGTTTCTCTGACCCACGTGTAAGGTGATAGTGTGAAATGCACACAGTGACTAGAATGCAGGGAGCCCTGTGTGCCTGCCAATTTTTTTTTTTTTTTAAGCACAGGATAAAAATGGTTGAAAATGAAGCAATAATTCAGTTCTGGGAAGCTCAGCCTCAGACATCTTCCCGGAGCACCAGGAGAACTTGTTAAAGTGCATATTTCCTAGGCTCCACCCCAGAGATCATGACTTAGGAGACATGGGGCAGGACCCAAGCCCATCCCTCTTGTCACCCTGAAAGAGAATCATCAACCATCAGGAGCTGATTTAGGGTTCAGATAAGGACTCCTGCAGGGTGTGGTCAGATGGGGGAAGTGCCTTCCTGGGTCCAGTGATGCCTCAAAGTACAAACACACACCAAAATAGTTGGGTTCAGGGGGAGGTGTTCTGCAGAGATCCTAGCAGGTGCAAAAAGGCAAAACAGAACAGGTTTGCTCTTGAGAGTGCAAGAAGTTTACCAGGGTTGGGATGTCCGGAATGTGAGGCTGTTGGTGGACTCTGATTTGAGGGTACACCGTGGCTTGCTGTCCCCAGTCCGTGGAGCATGCTGAATCAAGTTCCCTGGAAGCCTGCCAACAAGGAGATTTTTCACATTGTGAGAAGCTGGCGTTTTAGAGCTTAAGTTATTGCACCCAGAAGCCCAAAGCAGCTGCTGTGAGAAAAACTGATTCCAAGAGCATTTTTTTATAATGATCTGCAGGCTGTCACTATGTCTGCAGGATTCCCTTTTAAGAGCAACCCAATGTCCCTCACCCACCGCCAATGATTTCAGAAAAGACGTTGGGAAGGGGACGAGTCTGTTTCACTCCTTCAAAGAAAATGACAGATCTTACTCCATGGTCTTATATATTTTCTGGAAGCTTGGCTGGGAAGCCATGTGATGGCACAAAATGACCCAGGGCCCCTTTCGTACCCACGAGTGAGACGAAGGGAAAGTGCCGTGGAATTGGATGCACACGTTGGAGTTCTGACTCCACCTTGACTTCACTGCCTGACCTTGGGCCAAATACCCAGTCGCTCAGGACCTCAGTGGTCCCATCTGTCTGGTGGGAATCACGTCAAGAATAAGTGGTACGGTGTGTGCCAAGTGTTCGGCGCAGTGCCCGGCACAACATGAAAGCTCATTAAGTGACAACTTGCCATGAATTTTTAATTAGAAAAAGTGAACCAGCACGCAGAAACTAAAGAAAGAGGAAGGCCCAGGCAGCACTTACAATGGGGAAACTTTTCGCTTGGGAACTTCTGCAGAAAAAAAAATCGGAAGGGTGTGTGGCTAAGAGAGGGTATTTGAGTAAGGGCTGAGTGTTCAGTTCAGCTTTCGGGGGGATGCTGGTGGCCTTGCACCCTAAAAGCAGAGATTAAAGACTTGCTTGGATGGGGCAAGGGAAACAGAGGCAGCTGACCAGGATGGGGGTTCCTCCCCTCACGATGCATGGGGATGTGCACACAGCTCCCCTGAATGCCTGCCAGGCCCGCCATTCGTGGCTGAGAGGAGGAAGGAAAGATAAAGAAGACCGGGGTGGGAGGGCAGCGGGAAGAGAGAGCCACGTGAAAAGGGGAAGGAAGGTGCTGGGGAGTGGTTTGCCGTGCAGAGGGCTGG
Source organism: Furipterus horrens (assembly GCF_987537825.1). Taxonomy (NCBI): domain Eukaryota; kingdom Metazoa; phylum Chordata; class Mammalia; order Chiroptera; family Furipteridae; genus Furipterus; species Furipterus horrens. The sequence continues at coordinate 7,999,351 of NW_028327177.1, forward strand.
GAGCACGGAGAACTGAGCTCATGGCTGCCCCTGCTCAGGTCTGCTCCGCGAGCAGGACCAACCAGGACTACTGAGGGCTCACTGTGCGCATCCCCAGATGAGGCCCTAAGGGCGGGGTAAATCTGTGCACAGATCTAAGTGGATGGGTAAACGTGCTTCCGCATCTACAATGGACCGAATAGTGTCCCTCAGAATCCACGTCCACCAGGATGTGACCTTGTCTGCACATAGGGTTTTTGCAGATGAAATTAGTTAGGATGAGGTCATATCGGTTTAGAGTGGGTCCTACATCCAGTGACTGGCGCCCTCATGATAAGAGGACAGGAGACACAGAAATACATACAAATACAGGGAAGAAAGTCATGTGAAGACACGGCAGAGACTGAAGTGATTCATATACAAGCCAACGAACGCCAGGGACTTCCGGCATTGCCAGGAGCTAAGAAGAGGTGAAGAAGGACCCTCTGGTAGGGTCTTCAAGAGGCGCATGCCCCCTCCGACACCTGTGGGAATAAATTTGTTGTTATAAGCCACCCAGTTTGGGGTAATTTGTTACGGCAGCCCTAGGAAACTCATACACCATCATGAGAGAAAGAACACCGGCACTCCTCCTTTGCAAGGCGCCATGACAACAGAAACGTGTACGTATAAAAATCAGGTCCTCACCTTGCATATTCTAGGTAACTGAGGTCTGGTTTCAGTTATCACAGAAGGGCACAGAGCAAGGTCGGCTGTACACACACACACAGCCCGGAAAAGCACAAACAGCTTAAAATCAGAAGATAATTAATACAGAGCAGTACGAGGCGAGTAACAGAAGACTTCTAAGATGCAGAACCGACTGCCGTTAATCAGGAAAGACTTCCCAGTACCAACGAGGGTTGATGGCAGTTTTAAAAGATTGGAAGGATGTGGCTTTTCAGAAAAGTCACATGGGGTGAGGTTGGGTACCTACATCATTTCTTTCAGGGTTCCAAGTTCTGACACCACCATTTATTGGCTCTGAGGTCTTACTCTACCTGAGGCTAAGGTTCCTCCCCTGTGACGTGGTGATCGGACACACGTGTGTGACTGGGGACACCCAGACCCAGTCACTCACAGCCATCCAGCAGGCCCCTTCACTCTGAGGTGTCCTGGTTTTTTTTCTGCATTTCAAATACAAATCTATTCATTAACTATTCTTCTCAAACACCAATTTCCTGAAAGATTCTGATACTCACCTCAGCTACCTCAGGGGCAGGGTCTCTCCCTGAGAACCACTTGAGTGGAGTGTGTCTCCAGATAATTCAGCCTGGACTTTTAGAGCAAAACAAACCGGGTTTCCACCTGTTCGCTACGCAACCACAATCCCACACGCTCGTCTCCGAGAGCCCGTTTTTTACTTAATGTCATGGCGCTAATAACAGTGCATAACCCGTAGGATTGTCGAGATGGTTAAATGGTCTATAGAATAGTCTTATAACAACAGCTGTCACAAAATCAAGATTTCTTCAATGGAGTTTTCATTTGTTCTTTTTTAAAGCTACAAGTTACGTATAAGCTGTGCAGAATTTATTTGGGTTTGAAAGGAGGAAGTACTTCTAGATGCCGAGACGGGAGAACAGCGGCATCCACACATAGGACTATCAGCTTGGTCGGCAGGCCCGAACCCCCGCACAAACTATCCCTCATTGCAGACAATCAAAGAATACAACATGCAGCTGCTGAGACCATGAGATGCGACTTCGATGTTGCTGCCCGGGATTTGATAGTATTTATACCTTGTTATGGCTTTTAGTTTCTGTCTCTTAGCCATTTTTTTTGGAAGGTGTTGTTGTCTTGCCCCAGAACAAGGCAGGGTGATATTATGGGACAAACTTGAAGAAGGTTCACTCATTCAGGGCTTTTTAGTTGCAAGAAACAGAAATGCTTGCTGACTAATTTAACTCTTCTAGAATCCTGGAGAGTCCCCCAAATTGATGAAGACCTGGGCAGCCGTGCTTGAGACAGGCTTGACACAGGTAATGCCAACCACCTAGCAATTTGACAGCTCGGTCTCTCCAGGGACAGTGACCAGAGAGAATGTGCTTGCACCTCTAATGCTCTGCCCTTGAGTCACTCCAGTTAAGACTCAGTCCCGGGAGAAAAATCAGCTTCCTCTCCCTTGGACATCCCCATGCCCAGAAAAGGCAGGGTACTGCCTCAGGACCAGCAAGACCAGCCACAGTGGCAAAGAGGAAATACCAAAAGGAGATGGGGGCGCATTAGCCAAAGAGAAGGAAAAGATGCCCGCAGCCCCAATGCCTTAAGAGCTCCCTAAAAGTGACCCTAAAATCTCAAATGAGTATCCCACTGTGCTCCTGCATGTCTGCATGCTCTGCCCACAGCCTTGCCCCTGCCTGGACCTCAGAGTTTTCCATCTGCAAAACGAGCTGGTTGACACTGTGATCCGAGGGGCCTCTCCCTCCAGCATGTTCTCTGATCCCTGGCAGCTCCCACTGCCCTGATCTCCCACTTCCTCATGTTTAAACCGCCCACCCTGATGGTCACAAGTGACTGATTTCTTCAAGTTGGAGACCAGCTTATAGAAACTGCTGGTGAGAGAGCCTGCTGGTGAAACACAGACCCGCACTGGGGGTATTTCATGGCAATTTTTCAAATTGATTGTGGAACAGGCAGCCCTCTCGATGTCGGGGAGGAGATTTGTGAGGTGAGGGGAATGACAGCCTAGTTTGTTAAGAAGAGACGGGGGATCCGGAGAATGACCTCGGGATGCCTGTCAGGCCTCAGCATCGCTGGTGTTGGTTACGGGTGGGGCACAGAGATGGGGTTCGTGTCTGACAGAGAGCTTCGTGCTGGGTGCTCCAGGCCTGGGAGAGGCTCCCGCTCCTGGAATGCAACTGTAGTGCTTTCCCTGGGGACGTTCCTTGTCACACAGGGTATTTTGTTCAAAGGTCCAGGCAACTGACATAGCCTTAGAAATGTTCGTATCAGAGTACCACGCTGTCCACCTCCAATTTGCACAAGATGATGTGTCAAATAAATTCAGTAATTAATAAAAAAGTGTTAGATGGCACAAGTCACGGTTTTTGAGGCTTTAGAATGTCCTAAAGGGTCATAATGGTCTGACAGAGTTACTGAGCAGCAAGTTGGGGTCCTGCTGCCGGCTGCCCCCCTCTAGGCAAAATTCCAGAGGCAAAGGTTTGGTGATAAAGGAAAGGAGTCTTCATTCAAAAGCAGGTACTTAAACCTAGCAAGTCACAGATTTATTACTCAAGCCTATCACTTAAGGCTAAACTCTAACACCTGGGTTCTCCTCGCTTCCCCCCCCTGTTAGCTTTTATAGGGTTCATTTACAAACTAAATATAATACACAATTCTGGAAGGGTGGCAAGCCCCTGCCTCAGCCTGTTCTCTCTAGAACGCCCAAAGAATAAACCTGCCACCCTCTGCCAGGCCAGCCCGACCCCAGGCTGTGTCCGCAGTTCCTTCCCATCCAAAATACCATTTGCTGGGAAATGCAGGCAGCTGCAGCACCATCACCCAGGCATCCTCGAGGAAGAAGAGCCTGACAGCAAGCTTGAGAGCAAGCATCAGCCAAGCCAGGGGCCAGATATCCCGGGCCAGAGCCTGAGAGCCAGCCAGCTCAGGAACTGAAACAATTTATGGGCCGAAGAGCCAGCCCTCTTTTTATTTCCATTGGCTCTGGCATTCGGCTTCTCAGCCAATCCTGTCCTGGACCGCTTACCATCGCCTCGGCAAACTCCTCCTATGGCCCCTCCTACTTCCCCCCAGTGAACTTAGTCAGATTTCTCTCTGTCCATAGGGCAGGTCAAGAATAGGCTGGGCTTGGATTCCCGTCTCTTCCACGTCTTCACTGAGAGACCTTGGGTGATTTACTTCATGTTTTTCTGAGTCTTTTTTTTCTCACTTGTAAAATGAGCAGACTCATAGTTACCTATTCCGTTGGTTGTCAGAAGATTCAGGAGAAAATGCATGTGAAGTACTTTGCACAGCACAAGGCCCATAGGAAACAGTTGATAAATGTTAGCTTTGTTGTTACGATTAGTTTTATTATTACTGTTATCTCTCAGTTGGAAAGAACTGAATATTTATAGTGACCTGGTCTGCCCTTCCAGATCCATGTAGCCGGCAAAGGTAGGGAATACAATGGGTACAGATAATGGTGATGCAGAGGATCAGGTGTCCCAGTCTCACAACCCAAGGCTGAGGGGATGGTGCCACCATGACCAGAGGACTGGGAGAAACACAGTAGGAACGATGTAACCTGCCCCACTGCAGAGTCTGTCTTTAATCAGTCTCAACCCCTTTCTTTAAAAAAAAAAATTTTTTTTAAATTTATTGATTGAGTTTAGAGAGAGAGGGAGGAAGGGAGAGCGAGAGAGAGATCAGTTTGTTGTTTCACTTACTTATGCACTCACTGGTTGCCTCTCCTATGTGCCCTGACTGGGGATCGAACCCACAACCTTGGCAGATGGGGCAATGCTCTAACCAGCTCAGCTACCCAGCCAGGGCCCAGCCCCTCGGTGGTCTGGCTTGGGGCCCACCCCGAGGATGTCCTCTTTTACTTCCAGCTCTTTCCATTCTGGTTGGCCCTGGGTTCCCTGAGCATGTCCCCCTCTCTCCCCTGCCAGGTCTCAGGCTATTCGGTTTGGCTAACTCCTACCCGTTCTCCATGTCTGGTTGAACAGCTTCCCTGATCACCTAGGTTGTCAGATGACCCCATAAGACACATTCTTCCTCACCCCACTACTCTGGGTCCTTTCATTTAGTTAATTATTTACATAAATACTTTTATCAATGTCAGTGGGGAAATTGGAGTGGAGAAATTGGAGCAAAAAGATCTGTGAGTCAGTCCATGGAGGACCCTGGAGGCGAAGGATGGCTTTGGACTTCATCTGCAAGGTAGCAGGATCTGATGAAAGGTTTCAAGCAGAGGGAGGTCATATTCACACCTGTGATTCAGAAAGATCCCTGGGTGGCAGTGGCAGAGAAAGCAGGGGTTCTGGAAATTCTTCAAGCTCTACAGGGCTTGTTAAAACAGTTTTCTGGGGCCCCTCTCCTGAGATTCTGATTCAGACAGACCACAGCAGTAACCCTTCCCTGTAGACAATATGTTCTAAGACCTCCAATGGATGCCTGAAACCATGGATAGTACAGAAATTTCACCTGTTCTCTTACAGGAAGCACTTGCCAGCTTCTCTTTGGTGTAATTGAATTCCCAGCATCACTACTCCTGGGGCCTTCATTAAGTGAAATGATGGTGTTTTGAATACAAGCATTGTGATACCATGACAGTCAATCTGATAACCTAGCCAGCTAAGTGACTAATGGGTGGGGATTGTAGGCAACGTGGCTATGCTGGAAAAAGGGATGAGTCATGTCCCTGTTGGGACAGTGGGAGATTTTTATCACACTACTCAGAATGGTACACACTTTAAAAGTTATGAATTGTTTATTTCTGGAGTTTTCATTTAGTATTTTTGGACCACAGTTGACCGCGGGTAACTGAAACCGTGGAAATGGAAACCTCAGACTGTAGATGTGTTTGCACTTGTAACAAATTTACAGGTGATGTTGATGCTGATAGTCCAGGAATCACCCTGTGGGAACTGCTGGTGGAGGTACTGCAGGAAGGCAGGGTGCTGGGGGAATGCTTATGCAGTGATCCCTCACTTATCGCAGGTATTATGTTCTAGACCGCCCCCCCCTCATCCCTGCGATAGGTGAAAATCCGCGAAGTAGGAACCTTACACTTATTTTAGTATTTATATTTATTTTAAGGCTTTATAAACCCTTCCCACACACTTATAAACCATTCCCACTCCCTTATTAACCTTTTCCACACTTTTATAAACCCTACTTACGTTCTTAAAAATATTCTACACTCTTAAACCTACGTAACTTTAACAACATACATATACAGTACTGCAAAATCCTGCGATATAGAGAAAAATCTGTGTTAATTAAATATAATATTTTTAAAAATCCCGCGATACAGTGAGGCCGCGATAAGTGAACCACAATATAGAGAGGGACTGCTGTAGGCAGCTGTTTAAAGTGATAGATTGAATGAAGGGACTGGAGAGGGGCAATCCAAGTTGATGGGGCTGCCGTCCCATTGGGGAGGAGGTGTAGCCAAGGTGTGGCTGTATTGTTACCAGACAGCAAGTTGGGGTCCTGCTGCCTGCCACCATCCTCTAGGCAAAATTTCAGAGGCAAAGGTTTCGTGATAAAGGAAAGGAGTCTTCATTCAAAAGCAGTCACTTAAACCTAGCAAGTCACAGATTTATTACACTACTTAAGCCTATTAAGGCTAAATTAAGGCTAAACTCTAACACCTGGGTTCTCCTAGCTTTTCCCCTATTAGCTTTTATAGGGTTTGTTTACAAACTAAAATAATATAATACACAATTCTGGAAGGATGGCAAGCCCCTGCCTCAGAGCCTGTTCCCTCTACAACACCCAAAGAATAAACCTGCCACCCTCTGCCAGGCCAGCCTGACCCTAGGCTGTGCCCGGAGTTCCTTCCCATCCAAAATGCCATCCGCTGGGAAATGCAGGCAGCTGCAGCACCATCATCCAGGCGTCCTCGAGGAAGAAGAGAGCCCGAGAGCCATAGCCAGCCAGTCCAGGAGCCAGAGAGCCCAAGACAGAGCCAGAGCCTGAGAGAGCCAGCTCAAGAGCCAGAACGGCTCAGGAGCCCAAGAGCCTGCCCTCTTTTTCATTTCATTGGCTCTGGAGGCAGTCAGCTTCTCAGCCAATCCTGTCCTGGACTGCTTTCCATTGCCTCGGCCAACTCCTCCTGTGGCCCCTCCTGCTTCCCCCCTAGTGATCTTCATCAGATCTCTCTGTACCTATACTGCCCAGTCCAATGCACCATTCTCGGCACCTCCTGTTGCACCTCTTGCTTCTTTTGACGCCTCTGATAGAAGGGCTCCTTCCTTTGGTTAGACCACTTTCTCCTAGCTTCCCTCCATCCCTTTGATGATGTTTTTTTTTTTTTTTTATCTTTGTTCCTCTTCCAGCATTTCCTGGGCTCCAACCTTGATTAATTTTCCCCGGGGGAAAAGTGGCTGTGGATGGGGGTCTTCCGCAGCTCTCAGTAACTTCAACTCTCTTCTGCTACATAGTAAAGCTTGAAAAGTGTTTGTAAAATAACTTAAGAGTCTAATTGCTCATTTTCTTTGTTTTCCAACGGTCCATAGGTCTAGGACCATATCTACTGCTTTTATCTTAATATTTCTCCCCCTCCCCCAGCAGTGTGGGCACACAGTAGGTGCTCAATAAATATTTATGATTGGGTGAGTAATCCTTCCCCATTTTGTTAGCTGTCAATGCAGGCAAATTACATAATCTCTCCAAGTTTCAATCTCTCTATGTGTACAATGGGATTAGAAATATAATTTACCTCCTAAGAGCTGTTTTGGGGATGAAATAAGATAATGCATGTAAAGTGTTTCGCGCATAGTAAACATTATCCACTATTACAGTTGTTTTTATTCTTGGTTCTTGTGTGACTCGGGAGTGCTATTGAATGTATCTAAACTCAGTATTGTCATATTCAACAATTACTCTCCCGCTGGGCTGCTGTGAGGGTACTGCAGACAGTAGGTGTGTAAGAAAGTTTAATTGTCTCTCCCCAAGCTCTCCCCTTCCCTACCCCTAGAGACCCCTGACTGCATTGGAGTGTTTTATCCCTTGATGGGCTGACAGGGTGACAAAAGGAAGACAGTGTCCGGGATTGTGGCTGAGCTCCCAGGCATTATTTAGAAACAAAGAACATTCCTTTTAACCTCAGAAAATCTACATCCCATTAACACTCGCTCTTTTCAACTGTGTCTTCCTAAAAAGATTAGCGTAGGCTAATATTGAAAGAAATAAAATTAAAAACAAAATGTGACATCAACTCTGAGTCATTTACAGTCACCTCAAACCAGTTTGACAAAGCAAACATTCTTGGGTATTTCTTCCAAACTTGGAACTAGTCTGAATCCTCCCCTGGAGGGTCTAGAATGGAGAAAGATTATTGCCTCGGCTTTCATGGTGGGTGGTAGAACCTTCTCGGTGTTGCTTTTTTTTTAATGGCTCCCTGTTCTCATCCTGTTAGCTTGTTTCTACCCTCTCCTTTGAAACAGGCTTGTTGTAGCTGTCTGTAACCTAAAAAGAGGGGCCTTTTGTAAAGCTACCAGTGCTTTTATAGGTAGTGTTGGGGGATACCCATCAGCATTTTCTAGCCTAAAGGTTATTAATTATTGGGAAAAAGTGCTGCAGGAGCCCTTAGCGTGTATACTAAAAAATTATGATTGACTGAGACAATGATAGGTTATTGCAAATAAACCACAGAAAACCCCTGAAAAGAATTTATTTGTTCTCTTTCCCAAGCTTTGTGCCGGAGTTTGCCTTAAAGACCAGCTGAGAATGCTCTACACATATCCCGGCTGCGAGGAACCGAAGCATCAGGCTGGGCTTGTGAAAATTTGGTTCATTTAAAAATTTGATTAGTTTTATAATCTGGACTTCCTTTGCTGCTACCAAATGGAAGCATAAAATAACACTTCCTTCCTCTTTACACACTCCATCCCTATACAAAACCACCCCAAGAATTCTGTAGGGTGGCCATTAATTCCTGCACAGTCTTCTAGATAAAAGCCAGTCAGTATTAGTTTATTCCTTCTTGTGTATTCCAGCTGAATTACACACTCCTCCCCCTCTATCTCCAATTCTTCTTATTTTTTTAAACCTACAAAATAGATTACACAATGGCATAGACCCTGGGGACTCTCTAGATTGGCTCTGAGGGCCAGTTTGTGCCGGGATCAAAATCAGCCTGACTTTACGGAAAGACTATTCCCTGGCTTCCTAAACCTAAGACATGAGCCAAAGAGGTTCTTGGAATGGTTCCCCTTCCATCCCCCTAGCCAAGCTCTGCATCCCTAAAGTTGTTTCCTGATCCTTTGGAATGGGGGGTTGTTTTCCTAGTGAGGAACACTCTCTGGTGTTCCGTGGGCTTGCCCAGATTTAGTGATTCAAACTAACACCTTCTGGGTTCCCAAGTGAGTCAGTCCGGGGCCGCTGTCCAGCCACAAAGGGCAAAGAGTGAACCGTTTCAGATTGCCCCCGGCTCTACTGTGGTGCTTTGAACCACTCAACTTCTGTGGACTCCGTCTCCTCTTGAATTTAGTATATAAGGTGTGACAGCTCGAAGCACTTAGAACCCAAAATAAAGGATCAAGAAAAAGATGTAAAGGACTTGATTAAATTACTGTAGGGGCCAGAGCCCAAGATAGGAATTACCTATTGATTTATGAGTGGTGGTGGATTAAAATCCCAAAGCATACAGAAACATGAAGGTCTCCTGTGAGGCTGAGCAATGAGATAATTGGAACAGAGATAATAGCTTCCATTTACCTACGTGGTCAGCATTCAAGTTTCTGACTTGGGTTGTAGGTTTTCAAAGGGCCATAATTAATAATATCTACATTCAAAAATGCCTTTTCATGTTCCAATGATGAGCATGTGTCATAATTGTCCGTGTGTGAAAGAGGTTGGGAGTCTGTTGTTTCCAAAATAATGACTCACACGACAAAGAGTAATTATATTTTATTTTATGATCTGAACAGTAGCAGTTCTAAACTGGCTGCTTCCCCAGAGCAACTGGTGAGTCTCAACAAATGGCTAAGGTAGGAGGGAATATGAGTTCTGGATGTTTCCACGTGAAAGGAAAAATTAAACAATAAACAATAAAACAAAAGAAAATGGGGACTTGATGTGCAACAGGTTGAAATTAAAACACAAAATCCACTCGATTGGTGACTCCTGTTCTCATGAGCGGCCCATGTATATTTCTTCTGGCCTCTTTGCGAAATGGGCTAGCAGCTTAAGAGTGGATTGCCTGGGTTTGAATCACTGCTCCTCAGTGTTGGTGAACCTTGGCCACAGGGATGAGTCTTTCTGTGCCTCAGTTTACCCTTCTATTTTGAGGACATCAACAGCACCGCCTTCACAGGGCTACTGTGGCATTATACAAGGAAAACGCTTACAAGGAATGCCTAGCTCACTCGTAGTAGCGTATGGTTACGACTTAACAGCCCCTCAGGCCCCCAACCCAAAATATTCTTGATCTCAGTGCTTTAGGATGAGCGAAGACATGAGAGAAACGTTGAGTGTTTTTCAACAAAGATGGGACTTGGATGCTGCCTTTTATCAGCCGTGTGGCCACAGAGAAGTCACATCACCTCTCTGAACTTCTATTGTTTCCTTGCTTGTAAAATTAAGGTTAGCAACAAGCTTCCCAGAGCTCCTCTGGGGCTTACGAAATAACCCGTGCAGAAGGCTGGCACCTGGTAGTATTGGGCAAGCAGCTAAATTTGTTTCTACTCTTCTTCCCCCTCCACTCTTTCACTGGGCAGAACCCTGGGTTTGACTGGAACAAGGGAATGGCACGGGTTAACGAAAGTTCAGAGGGTTTTTCATTTTCCTCCCAACCCCCAGTCCTTACCTCCACGCCTGGTCTACTTAACTGTTATCTTTAATCTCTAGCAACTCTGTGCCTCTAACCCCATTCACCAGCTTTCTGCTCTTTCATTCTTTCGAGTATCAACTCTGGCCCTTATCGCCAATCTCCAGGAAGCATCTTATAACCCTGATAAGTTAAAGACCTGGAGGCCCCAGACCCATTTTAACAAAGCCCTTGTGCGGTCCTAAATAACTTCTTTTCCCTTCTTTATAAAGGCACCCCCTGAAGGGCCAAATTCTGTTCTTTTGTAATTGATGAAATAGCAAAGGAAACAAAGAAGAAACAAAACACTCGCAAACTTAAGATTTGGCTCAATTATATATTTGCCAGACATTTTATTTTTTTCTAAAAACAATAAAAAAAATCAATTTTAAAAAGGGAAATGTATTTAAATAAAAAAATTATGCTTTATAATACATGGTTTGGAATTTTGTATCACTACTATAAACATTTTATTAAAGTTATTTACATTTAATGGCCGTATTTACAAAGGAAATTTTAAGATTTAAAAAAAAAATTCTTAAATACAAATTTGTTAAAGGGGGGGAAAAAAAAAGGCAAGCATAAAAAAGCTCTTTTATGCCCAATGTCCCATTTGAGGCAGTTTACATTATGGCTGAGTCTTTCAGTCCTAAGACTCGGCCAAGGTTGTGCGGTTGCACTTTACCATGCATTGGGGGGGGGGGGGGGGAAATAAAGGTCATACGTATAATAAATTCTGCGTTTTTGGCAGAAGGAACTTTTTCCCTCCTTTTCTCTTAGTAACGAGTGAGAAGTCCTAAGTGATTCTCGGTCCTCCCTCCGACAGGTCCACTTTCACGCGCAAGAGTTCTGTAGCTGTTCGAGTTTGTGTTTAAATTGTTCTCGCCGTTGCCGCAATACGTCCTTTTCCGAAATGAGCTTTTGCTCCTCTGCTTGGATGGCCAGGATGTAAGCCGTGGCTTTTTTAAGGATAACTACCTTTGGGGCCTTTTCGTTGTTTTCCAACTCCGGGATCTGGTCACGCAGGGCAAAAAAGCTGCGTTTCAACTCATTTCTCCTCTGGCGTTCCAAGACGTTGTGTGTCCGCCTCTTGTCATTCTCTTCTGTGTCCGAGGACCTGGGGCTGGAACATTTGCGGTTGTTGCTGATCTGTTTCAGGACTCTGCCACTGTCCAACTTTGCTCTCTTGGCAGGGGGACAGTCCTTCCTCGTGGAAGGGGGTGCTGCATAATTGTGTTGATGGGTAGACACGTGGCATCTCTTAAGGACCAGTGGGCTGTGAGGAGGTTTGCTGTGACTTCCGGCAGAGGGTGGCCCCGATTCTGACCTTTTGGCAGGGGGTTGCCTCTTTTCCACAGAAACAACATCAATTTCTTCCTCATCCTCTTGTTCTTCCTCTTTAAGAAAGGAAATAGAAATCACCCAGTTAGCAACATTTCCTTAATCAACGATTACATTAAATTAATTCTATATAAATATATTATTATATGAGGGCGGACCCTGGCACAAAATTATCCCAGAAAACAAATGAGCCGATCATCCCCGCTCTTCTCCCCATGAAGGCAGAGTGACAGCTGGGATTATGGTACAGGCAAGAAAATTACAATTTACCAGGATGTAACATCGATGCCAGTTCTTACCTAAGACTTAATGAGGCTTTGGGCACACCCAAAGCACATCACATTCCCAAGCACCTCCTGTTTTTAAGGGACTTTACCAAGAACCCTTCAGATGTTGCAAAGAATAGCTGCAAATTTTTTGGTATGACTTTAGCAACTCCCTATTTTACTGGAAGTGCCAAAAAAAAAGAGGGAGAAAAGAAAAATCTTGCAGCTTTGCCAAAGTCCTAAGGGGTGGGGGAAGGAAGAAAAGTCCAATTTTGGAAAGGATTTGCTTGTAAGTAAGTGTTCAAGAGGCTGAAAGGATCCCAACCTCTCAGCTCATTCACTCAGGCACTTTCACTAGTTGGCAGCTTCAGGCTGGAGGCTGCCCTGCCTCCGGCCACAGCCCCTCTTCAATGTGGAAGATCCGCAGTCCATTACATTCCAACACTTCTCAGAAAGGAAAAGGGAGGCAATTCTTTCTCTCAAAGAGGTCAATCTTCTCTGAATCTCATTCACACTCCCCCCTTCCCCCTAGGGCAATTAAAATGCTTAAGAAAGGTAACAGGGAACGGATTCAGTTGCAAGATAAACCAGGAAGATTTAAAATCCAAACGAAATTCCTAAGGGGTGGGAAGGTGAGGAAGGAGCTGGCTGCTAGGGCGGTCTTAGGGGAAGGGATGGGAGGGAAGAGGAAAGCCCAGTGTTTCTGGGGCTAAGGAGTTCCTAGATCGCTCCAGACCAGCCATTTCTTTCCCAAAATGTAAAGAGAAGAGGCAAGACGCTGTCAGCGGAAGTGGCCAGCAGAATCAGCGGTCACTGAGAATAAGAAAGACAGCCTGCCGTCCCCTTTGTCAGACGTGCAGGGGTGCAGCTTACCAGAGTCGCTGCTGGTGGTGGGCGGTGTGTCTTCGTGGAGCGCCAGGGGCTCTGGGCTGGCCCGTGGGGAGGAGGCGGCCGAGGAGAGCAGCGAGTCCGAGGACGGGGAGAAGGCGGGGGAAGCGGGCGAGGCGCAGGGCTTGGGCGAGCTGCTGTCGTTGAGGGGGTAGGGGAACACCACGGAGGGGTCGATGCACTCGGAGGCGGCGGCGCTCAGGTCCTGCAGGTACAGGCTGGAGGTGGAGCAGGCGCCGTGCCCTCGGGCGGGGCTCCGGCTGCCGCCGTCTTTGCGCGCAGCCTGGTAGGAGGCCAGCTTCTCCGAGACCAGCTTGGCGGCGGCCGAGAAGCCGCTCCACATACAGTCCTGAATGATGATGTTTTTGATGAGCGTCTCGTCGTCCGGGTCGCAGATGAAGCTCTGGTTCACCATGTCTCCGCCCAGCAGCTCGGTGACCATCTCCAGCTGGTCTGCGGTGGAAAAGCTGCCACCGCCGCCGTCGTCAACATCCCTGGGGGAGAAGGACGCGAACGCAACGTAGGAGGGCGAGCAGAGCCCGGAGCGCCGGCTCGGCGACAGGGGAGGGGTGGGCAGCAGCTCGAATTTCTTCCAGATATCCTCGCTGGGCGCCGGAGGCTGCAGCTCGCTCTGCTGCTGTTGGTGGTAGAAGTTCTCTTCCTCGTCACAGAAGAAATAGGGCTGCATCGAGTCGTAATCGAGGTCATAGTTCCTGTTGGCGAAGCTGACGTTGAGGGGCATCGCGGCAGCCTGCTGAAGGGGGCACACAAAGGGGGGCAATTGAGTTAAGGGGGGGGGGTGTCTGGGCTGGTGCCTCAACCCCGCGCAGTGCGCGCCAGTCACGAACCACTACCCTTCCAGCGCTACCCCCAAAATGGGCCAGTGGCGAGAAAGGTGGGGGCAATAAGGGGCACCCCTTCACCCCCTCCGTGCGACCTCCTATCTCGGACACATACTTGGTGAGCCAGCTGCGGAGCGCCAGCGGGACTTCGGTGCCCCCGGAGCCCAGAGCGCAAAGCCTAGGACTCTGCCCCGCAGCCGCAGAGCAATCGAAATTGGCTTTGGCCTCGGAAAGAGGCCGGGAAAGGCGGCGGCGGGAATACAATCTGCCAACCCCGAAAAGTTTTGCGCCACCTGGAGAAGGCGAGAGGCGCTGCGGCGGGAGCGGCTGCGTCCCTTCCCACTAGCGCCCTAGCTGCGCTCCTTTCCCCGCGGGCGCCACGGCCCCTCCCAGCCTCCTTCTCCATCCCCACCCATACGGCGCCCCCTCCCTTTTTTGCCGGTTTTTCTTCTTTCGGCCTTTCTTCTTTTTCCTCGCCGGCTGGTGCGGCGAGCTCAGCCGCGGCCCTTCACAGCCCCCCGCCCCCACTAAAAGGGGAGGTATTCGAGAATAATAGGGCCACCTCCCTTCAACACCCAATACGGCTACGCAACTGCGCCAGAGACCCAGCTGCGATTCGGCGCCCGGAGCGGGAGCGGGGGCGCCCTTCCCTTCACCCTCCGAGAATAGCAGCTGTTCTGAAAAAGCCCGGCTCCCCGGCTCCTGGCGGACCCTCCGCGTTTGAGGGGCGCGGGGACACCGACACGGAGGGGTGGGACACGGAGATGTGCCCTCGTTTTCTCGGTCAATGCATCCAGGCGGCTCCGACACATCCCAGCCCCAGCGTTCCCTCTCAACCTCCCAGCTCCTCCGCAACAGCAAGTCCAACACCTCGGTACACCAAGATCTTTAATTTTTACTCTTCTTTTTAGAAGCCAAACGCCAACTTCTGAAAAGGAGCAGGGCCCGGATAGGAAACGCCAGGGAATCGGCGGGCGCACCGCGCCGCAGCGTCTCCGGCTGTCAGAAATGCGGTCAAAAAAGCTGAAATTTAAATGCCCTTTCGGAGACTGGGGAAAAGTCGGCGGCTGCGCGAGTCCTCTACTCTCACAGAAGGATATGCAATCCTTAGTCCAAGATGCAAAGGGCTTTCTGCCCACCACAAAGCAGAGCTCCCCCACCTCCCCCCCAAAACCCCAAAGCAATTAATGCAATAAAGCAGGAATGTCCAGCCGCCCGGACTCTGCGTCAGTATCCATCGGCAAAAATCTCCAAGGGCTTGTGTAAAATACGCACCCCCGTTTTCTCTCTGCATTCCGCTCTCCCATCTTGATCAGCCACTCTACCCCACCCCGCCCTACGCCAACTATTCTGATAAGTGTCAATAGTACAGGAATGGGAGAGAAGACACCCCGATTCGGGTACTGGACTCATCGCGTTCATAAAGCGGTAGCGAAAAAAAAAGAAGAAAAAGAAAAAGACGAATAGATCTGGGTCCTTACCGGGTTTCCCACTATCCGAAGGAAATCCAGCGTCCAAAAAGGGGCAAGGGGCGCCTTTTAGAGCAGCGGGTCGTCGTCAGCGGCGGGGAGAAGGGTCTCCCCAAAAGGCAGAAGAGCCTCTCCGCGTCCTCGTCGGGGGTTGTAAGTTCCAGAGGAAAGTGCCCACCCGCTGCAAGGGGCAAAGTTTCGTGGATGCGCCGAGGGTTACGGGTCGCTGGCAAGAGTCTGCGGGAAGGGCAGGGAGGAGGCGGCTGGGTCGGAGGCGGAGAAGCCCCCCTTTCACTCCGGACCTCCCTGCCCTGGGCGCCCCGAGCGCGACTCGACTCGCCGGGCTCGCTCAGCTCAGCCTGGCAGGTCCGCCCGCTCGCTCCCTCTGCCTCCAGCTGGAATTACTACAGCGAGTCAGATAAGCCGGTTTATATCGGTTCGATCCCTCCCCTCTGTCCTTTCCCGCCAAGCCTCGGAGTAGCCCTGCCCTTCCAGAGGAGGGAGGGTGGGGTAGGAAGGCGGCAGGCGGGACGCGTGAAACGCGGAGGCAGCTGGGGGGTCCTCCGCAGCAAGACCCTCGCCTATAAAGGGCCGGTGGGCGGGATCGCGGGAGCGGATCTCTTTACGGCCTCCCCTTTGGGAAACCTGGAGGGGCGCCTGAGCGGAGGGAGGGGCGCGGGGAGGAGACTTAGTCTTACAGCTTGGCACTCCAGTGACGGGGAGCGAGCGGTTGGATGTAAATAGTCAGATCGTAGCATTAATTACACAGCGCGCGCCTACCATTTTCTTTTGCGCCGGCTCGAGCCGGGTCCCTTTCTCTGCTGTTCCTCTGGCTCAGCACCCGGTGTGACAGGCCGCTTACTGGTCCTGCGTGCTTAAGTCATCGCAGGCGAAACAGCTGAGCTCTCAACACTGAGAACACAGCGTGTACCCAAAGCCACTCCGCGCACGTCCCGGGCTACTAGGCGCTTCTCTCAGGCTGGGGGCAAGGCTGCGTTTGGAATAAGCGCTATGAAGAGAGGAGGAAAGAAAGGGTATTTATGGGTGCGCGCTGAGTGTGTGCGGGGTATGAGTGTAGATGGGGATAAGTGATAAGAGCTGAGAAATGATAACTGGAATTATTAAAAGAATTCTGCAACGCACTGTCACATATACTTGGAGAGCGCGTTAATAAACATCCATTGCATTTGTTGGGGGTGTTAATGCTTTGTGTGTGTGTGTGTAGCTATCTCGACTGGGCACCTTCTACCAGAATGACTCCCCCGATTTGCTGCCAAGGCAGCAGGCCCCTCCGCCCGCGCAGAGCCGGCTGTGGCCCAGGACGCGTTAATCCCTGAGGTCTTTCTGCCTGTTTGGCGCTGGAGTAAGGGAGATGCATAGTTGTAGGTGCGCGCTGCGGGGTTCCTCCCTCCTGCTTTCTGCGGGTCTGTAGCCTCCCCCCGCGCGCGCGCGCGCGCACACACACACACACACACACACACACACACACACACACACAGACATCGCTTCCCCGCGCCTCTTGGAGTTCCAATTCCTCATCCAGGTTTCAGAAGAAACGTATTTGCGCCCGTAGCTCGGGTTTGCACCAGTCCGGGGGCTCCCGGGTTTTGGGAAAATCAAAGGCTCTAGACGCGAGAATATCGGGGAGCGGTGGAGAGAGCCGCGGGACCGGACTCAGCAGAGACCCCAGTGAAGAAAACCGTTAACTCTTTCCTCCTTGGACAAACCGGGCGTTTAATTTCCTTTCCGGGTCTTCTTTTCCTCTTTATGAGTGGCACTACGATGAAGCACGAAAAAAATGCATCGATTCTGATCAAAAGAGAGGATACAAGTACCACTTCTGTGCCTTTTGAGGGGTGGTTCTTGAGCCAATAAAATATTGGCCGAATTTCAGGCACTAATTTCCTAGTTCACTGACCCTAAATTTTTGTTCTGAACGCCATAGTGAAAGTTCCTATGTATAATCAGCGTCCATCTATATACATTTCATCTACACTTCCACCCAGAATGTTGCCCAACACGACACATGATTTACTCTCTGACTGAATGAATTTATATTTAATATTTAATGCATATTCGCTCGGGATTTGTGATTTTGCATTATACTAGGGTATTAAAAACAAAGGCCATCTTCTCATCCTTGATCCTTCACCCAAAAGCATTTTAAGGAAACTTTTCCACCTCTTGCCCCCTCTCCCCAATTCCAAAACAGGAAAAAACAAAAGAAAACAAAACAAAACCTCAGAGCGGGAGATGCGTGTGTAGTGTGCCTGTGTTCAAGGTAAATCATTAGCCGTTGAGTTTGCAGCTCAGCGGTCGATTGTTAAAAGAGTAGTAACTTCCTCCAAATCAAGCGCTCAGCACAACTCGGCTTTTAGGATTGCAAATTGCTCCAGCCTTTGCCGCAAACGCGAGAAGCGACCAATCCCTGGTACGGGTTTTGCTGCAAAGCGCATTTCCCTCCCGCGCCCACCTCCGGGCTTCACTCAAGCTGGGGTTTGCGAAAGTAAAGTAAGTGTGCCCTCTACTGGTCACCGAGATCACCGCGTCCGGCTGCCAACTGAGGGGTTCGGGCAGGGTGGGGGCAGGGGCGTCCGGAGCTGGAGCTCAGAAGTTACAGTGGACGCAAGGGTCCCCCAGGCGCCTTAAAGATCATTTTCCAGCATCTCTTCAGGATTTCTTCAAGTCGACTGCAAAGGGGCGGCAGGAAGAGGAATTCCTGGGGGGAAAAGTGGTTCAGAGGCTGTTGTTCAACCACATAAGCGGTGGTGGAAATGAACCCATCACTACTTATAGACCATGGACATCACCCTATGGAGAACCTATGCTATTCATGGGACACGTGAAATAATTAACAAGTACACATATGGGGAAAAAAATGCCAGCAGAACTCTGAGGCAGCAAAGCAAGCTTTTAGCCCACATTTTTAGAAACCCGTGATCTTCTATCAACTTCTAAAGCAAGAGACTGGATTTATTGAGAAGGGGAGGCATCGTAAAGCATTACAGGTGTTTGGTTTTGCTTATTATTAGTTTTTAAAAAATTGAACTGGTGAGTGATGGATACCTAGACATTTTGATAGTGGATGGGGGGATGGCATATTTGAGATTTCATTGAAAAAAGTATGAAGGACCATTTTCATTTTTTTAAAAAGTTTTTATACTTAAAAGACTGGGCAACACAGGTCCATATAAAAGTGGGAGGAATCTGCATAGCACGTTTAGTAGGTGTGACTACTTCAGGTAGGTTTTTGTGATCAGAAGGATGCTTGACAGTGTCTGATTGCCTACAGAGCAGCTCCTCAGGAAACTCGGCAACAGGGGGGCCTTTTGGGAAGAGCCCTCTTAAGGTGATTTCCCAGGAATCTGGCACATTTGGCATTGCTCCTCTGGAGGCTGAGTGACTGCTTTCCACAGAGGCAAGAAACAAAAACAAAAACACCCCACACTGACCAACCAATCAGATGACAACAACCAAGATTGGTCTGACTTGATTTCATAGGGTGGTTTTTTGAAAACTGCTAAAGATGGCAGATAAGCCCTATCTTAGGATCTGAACGCTAAATTACATCAGTACCACGTGGGACACGTGCACATCAGGGGGTATGTGGCTTGTGGATTCAGTGCCCAACCTCATTCTTCACCAGGTGGGTGGCATCACTTGCCCTGTCACTTTCAAGGAACAGCTTGGGGAATTATTTGTTCCCAAACAACATAAGGACCCCCAAATTTCACAAAGGAGGAAACGGAAAGTCAGGTCTCAACCAAATTAAGGGATTTAACTTTTTTTTTTTAAAGAAAAATTTAAGAACCATTTGACCCAAAATAGACATTTACTGAGTTAAGAAATGGCTGAGGTGATTACCAGATGACCAAAGTGGTCCATGGTCCCTATAAAGGCAAAATTGGAACTAGAAATACAAAGGAATTAAAAAAACAACACACACACACACACACACACCAAAAAAAAAAAAAACTAAAAGAGTTTCTAATTTCTAACCCTGATCACCTAGAGACAGCTGTTGGAATTTATCGTGTAAAGAAAGTTTTTAAGGGACAACCTTGGTCTTTCTACTTCTTTTTGGAAGTCAGTGGAAGGTGTCTGTTGGCCGAATGGCCCTCATTTGTTGGCCAAATGGCCCTCGTTTGCTGGTCTAGGGACCCTCGGAGACTGTGCCACTCCTCTTTTGGAGCTGCTAGGCTTCTGAGAAGCGGCCGGTCTTCGGTCTTTGGCAGGGCAGCTGCGGGGTCCGTCACAAGGCCAGCACTGCAGGTAAGCAGCCTATAAGACTGCCTCATGGGACCTTGCCTTCAGGACTGTGCCAATAAGAGTCATTCATTCTCACAACGTCGTATTCTCTAATGACAGCTGTGTTCCTTTCACACTTAGGAAGAAAGAAATACAGAAAGAATGAGCGATTTGACCACTTTCTTTCCAGAGGTGCAGGCGAGATTCAGAACATGTGACTTGTCTATCATTAACTCCAGTGTCTTCTGCCCCTCTGTTACTCTCTCTTCCCCCGCCCCTCGGAAAGTTTCCTACTGAGTCGATCTTGGGCAGATAACAGCAGTGACTAATAGGGAAGGAAACGGGACCCCAGTGATCAAAAAGCTAGCTCCAAATTGGGGGTGAGGCAGAACACCCCTCAGGATGGCTGGGTTGTTACTTGAAATCTTCAAATCATGTGAGGCCTGTGAAGTAGGCAGGCAGGCGAGGGGAAGGAATGATAAATATGTATCTCAAGCAGAAAGATCATTTGGAAAGCAGGGCTGTGAGATTAAAAACCAAGCTAGCCAGGGAATATTAAAGGAAGAGAAGTTCGCACAAGCATTTTAATGCCGACCATGTGTCCCAATGCGAGGAACCCAGGGAAGCTCTTAGGCAAAGAAGAAGAGAAAATCCGGCATCACTAATTCATAGGAATGATAAGGAAAAGTGAATTAAGAAAATCTGAGTGCATTTTTTTAAAAAAATGCATCTATTTAGAGTGCTGTCCCCTCCCCCTTGCTTGCTTCTAGCGTACTGCATAAATTAAAGCAGCTGAGAAGAAAAAAAAAAATCAGTGAATTTTTAAACACAAAACCCTAGAGCCTCCATTCCTGGGTCGCCTTAGGTGCACTTGGTTGCTTTCTTACCCACTCACTGACTTCCAGACCTCGGATCCCGGCAGAGGGTCCTAGGCCAGATCCAGCAGACCTTAGTCTCTGCTGGGTCCCCTCTCCTTTCCCCCTTAATCCTCCCCTGTGACCTACCTGACTTTGTAGCTTCTGAAGAAGACAAATGGCTTCTTTGTTCCGTCTGTTCAAAGGCTCTGGTTATTGTTCCGTAAGTGCCAAACCCAAGCCAGCCTTAGACGTTTCCACACGTGGGCTCACCTGGCCTGTCTTTGCGCTGGTCCTTCCGGGCGGCATCTGTCCCCGGGACGGACCCTGGCTGGGTTGGAGATGGAGGTGACTGCAAAAGAGACACTTCTGCTTTTTGATTGTGACCTTCGTTTGGAAGCCAGTGGGAAAAGGAGTCTGTTTCTTTTACGGCCTTGCAGAATCCCAGATGAAGACCTCTGTCTTCCAGAGAGCAGCTCACCTTAGATTGTCCTCATGTTTCAATTGCCTGTTTTCCCCATAACTCCTTTTAAATGGACTTAACGACACAAGGAGCTTTCTTCCTTTTTCTTTTTTCTTTTTAATTATTTATTTATTTATTGCTTTTCTATTACAGTTCTCCCACTTTTTCCCCCATTACACCCCCTCACCCAGCCCACCCCTTCTCCCACAGTCAATCCCCACCCCGTTGTCCATGTCCATGGTTACTTATACTAATTCCTTTACTAGACCCTTCCCCTCCGTAGTCCCCTACACCCCCCCATAACCGTTAGTCTGTTCCCTGTTTACATGCCTCTCATTCAGTTTCGCTCATTTGTTTGTGTTGTTCCTTAGTTTCCTGTATCAGGTAGTATCATATGGTATTTGTCTTTCTTTGCCTGGCTTATCTCGCTAAGCATAATTCTCTCTAGTTCCATCCATGTTGTCGCAAATGGCAGGAGTTCCTTCTTTCTCTCTGCTACATAGTATTCCATTGTGTAAAAGTACCACAGTTTTTTGATCCACTCATCTACAGATGGCCACTTAGGCTGTCTCCAGCACTTGGCTATTGTGAACAGCGCTGCTATGAACATTGGGGTGCATAGGTTCTTTTGAATTGGGGTTTCAGGATTCTTTGGGTATAGTCCTAGCAGTGGAATCGCTGGTTCAAAAGGCAGTTCCATTTTTAGTTTTTTGAAGAAATTCCAAACTGTTTTCCACAGTGGCTGCACCAGTCTGCATTCCCACCAGCAGTGCACTGGGGTTCCCGTTTCTCCACATCCTCGCCAGCACTTGTTTGTTGATTTGTTGATGATGGCCATTCTGACTGGTATGAGGTGGTATCTCATCGTGGTTTTTATTTGCATCTCTCTGATGGATAGTGAGGTTGAGCATTCTTTGATATGCAGACAAAGCTTTCTTGAAAGTACCTAGTGACCTTCCATCACCAAGGCCAATGGCTTCTTTCCCATTTCCCTTCTTGACTTTGCTGCCTTCAGGGAAACTGATAACAGAAAGGGAGGGGAGAAAACGAGTGCATTTTAAAAAGTACACTTTTCAGAAAGTGCACATTTAGAATGCTGTCTCCCACCCTTTTGGGAAATGATTGCTCTTTTCTTTTTTTAAGTTATTCATTTATTTATTAATCAGTTTGTTCGTTTGTTTGTTTGAGAAAGGGGAACGGAGGGAGAAAGAGGGAGAGAAACATTGATCAGTTGCCTCTCCTACACAGACTGAACCTGCAACCCAGGCGTGTGCCCTGATGGCGGGATCAAACTAGCTGGCTACCTTGTGCTTTGCAGATCAATGCCCACCCACTGAGCCACACGAAAAGTGCAAAATGATTACTCTTTTGAATCTTATCAGCCAGTGGTTCTCAAATAGAGATGATTTTGGCCCCAGGGGACATTGGGCAATGTCTGGAGACCTTTGAGGTTGTTTCAAAGGGGTGAAGCTTGCTACTGGCACCTAGAGGGTAGAGGCCAGGGATGCTGCTAAATGTCCCCAAATAGCCTTGCATCAGAAAGCTGTCAGGCGCAATAGTCGGGTGGAAAATCTCTGGTATTACTCCATGTTTTTGCGACATGGTTCCCCCATTTCCAGCTTGTTCTGATATTTTCCTTGTTGGCTTTCCTTTCTCCTTTACCCACCACACATAGCTGCTAGAAGCATCTTGCCATTGATTCATAGTAATTCCTCGTCTCCCACCTCATTTAACCTTGCACATTTTCCTCTTCAAGTAAAATTCTTCAGCGGCTTCCAAAGGCTGAAACCGAGGCTCCATCTTGTGGGCTCAGCATTCCAGGCTCCATTGTGTCTGGTCTCTACCTTATCCTACTTCCCACCAACCTTTCCTTTAGAAAAAGAGGTCTACAGTAGTCCTTCTCTATATCACGGTTCACTTATCGTGGCCTCATTGTATCGCGGGATTTTTAAAAACATTTATTTATCGCAGATTTTTCGCTATACTGCAGGGTTTTGCGGTGCTGTACAATAAATACTAAAATAAATGTAAGATTCCTACTTCGCGGATTTTCACCTATGGCAGGGGGTCTAGAACGTAATACCCGAGATACATGAGGGATCACTGTATTTACGGTCCCTCTGAGTAATACGTGAGTCCCCACCTCCGCACCTTTGTTCAGGTGGTTCTTCATCCAGTCTTCTTGCCTCTTTTTGATTTGTATAAGAACCAGCCGCCTTTCCTTCAGGACCCAGCTTATGCCCCATTTGCTCTGTGGACTCATCCCGTCCCTTATTGCCCCGGCCCAGGACCATCTTACAGAGTCATGCAACTTTAGAGCCTGAAGTCGTCATGATAGAACATTTATTAAGCTTCTCTGAATCGTGAACGTTTGTACGCTGAGTGGGCTCAAGGGGATCCCTAGCGAAAAGGGATCGTGACCTTTTCTAGTCATCAGAAAAGGGGCCCTCTTTCCGCTTTTCCATGAGAGTGTAGACGTCAAAAGGGCAGGGACCAAGTCTGGCCCATAATAATTGCTCAATTAATTCTTTCAGAGAGAATGAGCACATGTTCACACTCCAGTGGGTGAGAGAACCAAGTTAGTAGGTTGACTTTCTCAGTGACTTCTTGGCTCTATCAGAATCTCGTAGATGAGCAGAGGATGGGGAATCAGCTTGCCCGGAGGCCTGTTCTGTCATCAACAGTTGCTAAATCAGACAAGTCACAGGAGTTCTCTGAAACTTACTTTCCCTTTCTCTAAAATGGTACTTCCAAAACTGTGGCATCTATCTTATTGAAGATCTTATAAAAAAAATGAGATACTGTGTTCAGTATACATTAGCAGTTGTTAGTACAGGCCCTTAATTTAGCAGAAAATTATGTATTGAGCTATTTTAAGTTGAATGTATTGGTATTTCATGGTGCTTCACCTAGAGTCCCCTGATATCTATGTCCTCTGTCACTTCATCCAGCATGAAAAATTATAGACTAACACACACTAGTCATTGGAGAAATGAGAAAATGAGGTCTGGAATCACAGAGAGATTACGTAATGTTTGGTGACTAGTAACTCCTATCCCACACCTCTCCTGTCTCCAGCTGCTTCGGGACCCACCTACTATACCAAGTGCTTGCTATTTTATAGACCCCGTTCATCCAGACAAAGCAAAATTCTGGAAGCTTTGGAAGGCAGAATTCTGCACTGTTCCTATTTAATAAAAATCAAGACATCCTATTGGAATTTTCCTTCATTGACTGAATGCATATGCTGTCCAGCGGCTGACCACCAAGGGGTGGTCCCAGAAGACCCAGAGTCTAAGGCAATACCTTGGTTCTTGGCTGGACAGGCTGTCTCCGTGCCCTGGTGAGCTGGCCTAGACATTGGAACTACGTTTCCTTCAAAGCATAAGCCAACAGCCAGGCGTAGAAACTCTGACTTCTAACCTACAAGGTTTGCAAACCCAGATACTTCCAGGGGCCCAGGAGGAATTGTAAGTGAGGTATAATAGGGAGTGGTGGGGACTATGACAAACTACAGAATACTTGCCTGTGTAGCAGCTACTCAGCACTTGCTGATTATTGCCCTTCCCTATGGACCCAGTGACGGCACACTTCCAATTTTTTTAAGGAAGGTGAAAATCAAGGCTTTAAAATGTTGGCAATCAATTTAAAGAATTACACGTAGATGCAAAACATGTCAGTGGAGGTAGATTCGGCCCTCAGGCTACCCATTTGAGATGTGTAATTCAAGGCTCAGTAACCCAGCTCAAGTGTGTTCCTCTAGGAGTCTTTCCTGATATCTGCCCCTTTCCTGGAGAGTCTTAACCATTTCCTCATTCCTTTGTGATTGGAAGTCTAACAGTTTACTGCTTTTGTGGGTTTCCCTGTCTGAGTGCTGAGAGGCTTCTGGGGTCAGGATGGCTTGTGTCTTACTTCCTGTGGATGAAAAAAGGGGTTCTATGGGAAGTCACCTCACAGGGTGATCTGATCATAAATTCCTAATGGGGCAGGTCATGGTGGGCAGCCCCCCCGCCCCAGGCCTATAACTTCTTTAGTGAAAGGTTTTAAACCAACCCTGTCCATTGTTCCTGTGCATTTGGGTGAACACACCTTAGAAAAACGAGAAGCGATCCTCCTCGAGGTGGGTAGTAATCCTGAAGAGAGCACATAGTTGTAACTATCCCGTAAGCCGGTCCCCGCCTAGCTCTCTCCAATCTTCCTACCCCTCCTCATTTTCAATGCATAAAAGAAGCTGCAACTCTGTTATTCTCTAGAGCATCGGAGAGCCGGCTCCCCCGCATATATAGTCAGTTTGGCTCCAATAAACTCATATAAAATTCTTTACAGGTTGGGGCGTTTTTTATATTGGCATCACATATGCACATTTCCTAAGAGCCTTCATATTGCACAAGTTCAGGGGTGCCATTGATGGAGTACGTGGCCTCCAGGGCCTAGCTCTGTGCCTGACTTGTGGTAGGCTCTTGGTAAATGCTCATTGAATGAGTGATATTAGAGGGAGCTTCCCAGTGAAAGGCCCAGCGGGCCCAGCCCAGTTTTTTTTTTTTTTTTTTTTTTTGTACTTTATTTTTCAATTACAGTTGACAGTCAATATTATTCTATATCAGTTTCAGGATTAGTACAGCCCTGGCTGGTTTGGCTCAGTGGATTGAGCGTCGGCCTGCGAGCTAAGTGTCGCTGGTTCGATCTTCCAGTCAGGGCACATCAGAGAAGGAAAACTCTGACTCCAAAAAACCTCCGCTGCCTTGCGGCATACCTCTTCAGGGGAAAGGCTAAGGGAGTAAACCCCGACAGAAAATCCGGAGCCGGAGTCCCTAAGGCGGTTTGACGTTGTAGTCAACACCGGCAACTCCTGTGGCGCACCTGAAGCCAAGCTGTATTGACTCCGTCTTTCCCTTGGACCCTTCAGCTGCGAAGAGAGGGGGGGTCTGCTGCATGGGCAACAGCAGACCCTCCATATCACCCTGCCCAGGCTCTGTAGCTTCAGCTTCACTGGAGAGGACACTCCAGCGTCATCACAAGATGTCGATTCAACACGGGAGGAGACAGATACCGTGTCACTCCCGAGTCGGACTGCACAGCCATTCTTGGCGGTGCAGATAGACTCTTAAGAAGCTACACCATCGTCTCTCGAGACGGACGGCTGCTGACGACAACAGTGTATCAACACAGTGATTAGACAATCATACACTTTATACAGTGGTCCCCCTGATATTTCCAGTACCCACCTGGATTCATATATAGTTGTTACAATATTATTGACTATTCTCTATGTCCCCGGTTTTAATCAAAAGAGAGAGAGAAGCTTTGAGAATTCCCCCTTGCTTCCATTCCTGTGACAGGCAGGGCCTTGTCAGGGGACAAGCTCAGCCCTGGGATGGATACAGTGAGGGGGATAAAGCCCGGAGCCAGCCCAGGTAAGTCCAATGGGACTCAAACGAAACTTCACAACCGTTTACAACAGCGCCCCCTGCAGGTCCCGCTCTTCACAATTTTACACTGTCCCAGAGGACAGTCGACCAGAACCGAAGAGAGGAAGGGAGGTGAGGGAACGTGATGTCCGGACTGAGGCCAGCGGGGAGCCCCCAGTGTCTGAATTTTCAAATGGAAAGTGATGACCTGCTGTTTGGTCAGTAAAATGGGTTGTGGCCGTTTTCACAAAAATGAACTAGAACCGCAAATAGCAGTGATCAAAACCTGTGACAAGCTATTGTTTTATGAATCCTGCCTCTTTGTCTCTGTCTCTCTGTGTGTTTGAACTTGGTCATGATGTGAAATGCATCTCTAGCTGTGAGTTAAACATGTTAGAAGATTCCCACCCACCCAAAAGCACGCGGCTTGGCCATCCCAACAGCCTTGGCAGGCCTGCGAGCCCCCGTAAGCCCGGGTTCATATTCTGGCTCTGACATCCAAAGGATGTGGAGTCTTGGAGAGATTATGTCACTTCAGTTTCCCCATCTGCAGGAAATGGTGACAATTGTAATGGCTCCTTAGAGTTGTCCTGAAGATTAAATTTCAGTGCATGCCCTCAAAGCATGTTTTGCTGTCAGGATTAGCAGAGTTCTTTATCTCACGACTTCTGGTTTGTTTGTTTTTTTTTTTTCTCAGATTGGTGCCACTTCCTACATCAGAGGCTTCTGCAAGGATTTCGTGACAGAATGCAAGGTAAGCTCCACGCTCTGTGCCTTCGTTGGCACTTTGGTTGGTGTCCAAGTAGGACAGGTCTTGTTATTGGGCGTCCATACAGGACAGGTCTTTCTGCATCAGGAACCATGGGGCCCCTGCAACCAGCCTCCAGTCTGCAAAATTAAATGGACTCCTCTCTGTCCCCTCAGTCCAAATGGAGTGGAAACACCACTGCCTTCAGAAACCCTTGCCTGCTGCCGGTGGGCCATCTTGGAATTGTCACCCTTGCTGCATCTCTGTGGGGAGGGATGTGAGCAAAGGAATGATGTTGGGAACTGGCCAGGGGACTTCACAGGCCCAACAAAGAATCTTTTAAAAGGATTGATTTGGTAATAGGCAGAGGGGAATTCCATGGATAAATAATAATTTATGCAACAGATGCCATCTGCTTCCCTGTTGAAGCATCAGTGTCTCATTGCAGGCTCAAGTCTCTTCCCCATTCCTTGCCTTTACCTTTCAAGTCCCCAAATAATTATGGGGATACCCTTTTTTCCCCCATCCCCAAGATGACTGGTTGGGAGGGCAGGCTTGGGTGCATAGCTTGGATGCTGGCAGCGGACAGTTTGCCACAAAACTGAAATAATTAATTTTCATGCATTAGAGGTTTAAACACTAAATAAACATATTGAAATTCTGGCCAGTATATCTGAGCGCTATGCTGGAAATTAATAAAAACTGGCTTCATTGGAGATATCCAATTGTAAATTAAATTTGTTCTTTGCACAGAGTCTCTGTTATAGGTTTCTCTAATTAGATCAGGAGTGAAAACTTGTGGGTTCCAAAGCCTTCTCCTCACTACCCTGCCCTTACTTGGGCATCAAGGAGAATGTCTGGGGACTCTCTGTTTATGTATGAATTCTTCTGTCTGTCTTTGTAGCTTGGATAAATTCTGGTGGAGGGGGTGAGGGGTGAACCTGGGTTTAGGGAGGAGGGTGAGGTAGAGGCTTGGGGACCATTTTGGAATCATGCTAAAGTACTTAAAACACAGACATCAACCTGGCCCAGGGACCGCAACCCGCTTGCTGACCTGCTGGCTCAGACGCAGGTTTTGACCTTCTCAATGTTTATAACACTTTGAAATTGGTGCCAACACTTAAAAAGTCAATAGAGTGTGCATAAAAATCTGACCTTCTGCCTTCCCTTAAAAAACCAGCTTTAATAATCCTGGGCTTGCACTCCAGTGGCTGGTGGCTGAGAAGGAGTCAGCTGCATTAGAACGGAGAGCCTCACTTATGCTGGGCCCACTCACCTTAGTGGTGACCCTTTCCTGGCTTCTGCAGGTCCTTGTATGCCTTTGAGCTTAGAATCTCTGATTTATACAATTTCCTGGTCTACTCACAGCTCTGATTATAAGAAAAATTTCATTTTCAGAAAAAAGGTATTTATTGAGTAATGATGAGACTAGCTAACATAAAGCACATTCTATGTATCCATGTGCCTGGCCATATATATATATATATATATATATATATATATATATATATATATATTTATTTCCTTCCTTATTTTTATCCTCACCCCAGGACACATTTCATTGTTTTTTAGAGACAGAGGAAAGGAAAGAGGAAGGAAGAGAAAGAAACATTGATTAGAGAGAAAAGTATCAATTGGCTACCTTTTGTACACACCCAGACTAGGGAATCTAAGGATCATATGTGCCTGGACCGGGGATCGAACCCACAAACCAGGCATGTGCCCTGACTGGGAATCGAACCCTCAACCTTCCAGTTACAGGACAACACTCCATCCAGCTGAGCCACACCGGCCAGGGCCCCTACTTATTTTTAAATAACAGCTTTACTTAGATAAAATTCACATACCATACTATTTAAATAATACGGTTCGGTGATTTTTAGTGTAGTCACAGGGTTATGCAGCTGTCACCGTAAAAACTTGTAGAACATTTTCATGACTCTCAAAATTTCTGTCACCCTGTGCCTATTGGCCATTATTCTCCAGGACCCCTTGACACCCCAGTCATAGGCCATCTCTACTGTCCTTTCTGTCTCCGTGCACTTGCTTATTTTAGCCATTTCATATCAACGGGATCATACAATATGTGGTCCTTTGTGACAGCCGCTGTTCAAGATTCATTCATGTTGCAGCATGTATCAGTACTTTATTTTTTTAATTGCTGAATAATATTCCATTGCATGAATGTATTATGCCTCATTGATCTCTTCATCCATTGGTGGACATGTGGCTTGTTTCCACTTTTTACTATTATGGTTAATGCTGCTTCAAACATTTCTGTACAAATCTTTGTGCGGACGTATGTTTTTATTTTTGGGGTATGAGTATACATATATGAGTATAAATAATGGATCATATGGTAACTCTATGCGTAACCATTTTAGGAACTTCTAAGCTGTTTTCCAAAGTGGCTGCACCATTTTATATCCCTGCCAGCGATGTGTAAGCGTTCCAGTTTCTCCACACCCTCACCAACACTTGTTGTCTATCTTACTGTGGTTTTGATTTGCATTTCCCTGGTGGCTAATAATATTGAGTGTCTTTCACTGTACTTGCTGGTCATTTGCCAACCCTGTTCTAAATGCATAAGTGTAGTAACTCTTTGCTCCACTACAACCTTGGGAGGTCAGTACTAATAGTATCAGCCTTCCCTGTCACATGCCAAGTTCATACTTTTGGTTGCAAGCTTTCCTTTCAGAGAATGAAATGAATCACTATTTACAAGGATATCTGAGTTCCTGATTCTGGATAGGAGTACAAATCTCAAAGAAAGACTGTCTGATATGTAGTTAGCACTTAATAGCCAGTGCCTAAGTAATTCTTGCTTATCGCGTCTTTCCTGATTCAGGAACTTCACATGTGCTGTTTCTTCTGCCTTGAGGAGTATTTCCCTGGCAAACTTTTATTTATCTTCTAGATTCTCTGAGGAGCTTCCCTGACGCTCCAGTCTAAATCTAGACCCAGTGTTCTCAGAGCACTGTGGACTTACAGTGGTCACATTCATTCACTAGGGCCTTTATATATTTCATCTTTCTTTTAAACAAAAGACTTTGTTTTATGCAGTTTTTATCATGCTGCATATGAACATTTGTAGTCTGCCTATTCTTTTCATTCAATACTATATTACACAAATCATTGGCATAATTGAAAGCATCATTTTAAATGGCTACAAAATATTCTATTAAGTGATTTTAAAATAGTTCCTATGACTATTTCTTTTTTAAACGTGGTTGAGTTTTTCCATTACTGTGTTCTGGTAAATACCACTGATATGAACATCTTGGCCATCAAGCTTTATTCTATATTTAGGAATATTTCCTTAAAGGAGAGCCTCAGAAGTGAACTCATTGCGTCGGGGCATGGGTGAGGCCCCTGAGACATATCGCTGAAGCACTAGCCGAAAGATGTTGCTGTAAGACTGACCCAAATGTACATGACAGGGTCAGCACTGAGCTTATTATCATGGTAAAAGAATCTTGGCTTTAATCTGCATTTCTTCGACTAACAGTGGGGACAAATCTAATAATTACGCAAAGAATAGAAGCATATCTTCATTGATAGGCCAATTAAAATAATAGATACGGTACTATTGGTGCATTTTCTTGACGGAACCCAAGGAAGACTGAATGAGAACATTAATTGGTGAGGATAAGAGAATGGAGGGGCCCGAATGGCCTCAATAACACTGCTGATAACAGGATTCGCAGATAAGACAGAAGGACATCTGGCTGGACTCTATAACTCTAGCTCATTGCTTATGCCTTATCAGGATAGAGGCCTGCTCCCCTGTAAATGACGGCTACACCTGGCTGTGCAATGAAAAGATCCGTGTGTTGCAGCTGGATGGTAAGAGCTGCTGGAGAGAGCAGCCAGTGTGAACGACAGAATGTAAGGTATAGAACGTTGGGATTGGAAGAGCCTTAGCGATCAGTGGGACGTCCAGAGTTTTCACACATTGTATTTCAGTTTAATTCACTGGTGGAGTATTTTATTTCTGTGTGAAATCTCAACATGGAACCGGGGGTGGGGGTGGCAGAGGGATGCAGGAGGACCATTTGGTCTGCTCTCCCATGCACGAGGGGCCCTGAGATGTGGCTGGCCATTGTCTGCAGATGTGGCTGGCCGTTCATTGTCTACAAGATGTCACACATGCAAGCCCAGAGACAAGCTGCAAGGGTGGGGGAAGATTTTATTCTCTGACTTTCCCCCAAGCACTTACATGTGTTAATCATTCAGTCCTTAAAGCAACCCAGTCAGATGGATACCCTTTTCATTTACATCTTGCAGAGGAGGTTAAATAAGTTGCCTGGGATCAAACAGTGAATGGTGGAGCATGGATTCAAACCCAGGCCTTTTGAAGAGGGCAGGGTAGAGATCTTCAAACTGAAGGAAACATGCTATGAGTACATGTCTAGTCACTCAGAAAATATGGTCTACTGTGGTAGATCTCCTGATTTTTCTTTTTAAAGTAAATTTTCATTGAATATGTAGTAGCCAGTCTTGGGTCCCTGACTGATATCAATCAAATCAAGCAGTTGAAAAAGGCAGAAGACATGGCTGTCATGGAAGGTCAATAGACCCTCATTTAGGCAGTTTAGGGTCAGAATAAGAAGAAACAAATGGCCATTTCTGTTAACAGTCCATCCACCTGTATGTTATCATATTCAGAATTCATGAAGTGGGCAGTGTAGTGGTTAGAGACCACAGGTCCTCCGGTTCAAGTTCTGCTGTCCCTGCTCTGTAAATCTTGACTACTGAGACTCTCTGAGCCTCAGTTTTCTCACCTTTAAAGTGGGGATAATGACAGTGCCTTTCTCATAGAGTTCTTGGGAGGAATAAACAAGAGCATGTATACAATGTACTTCGGTTGCCCGGCACTGCATAAGTGCTCAATAATTGTTAACTGTTACTATTCACTCATTCTTTCTTTTAACCACCTGTATCCCACTGGGTTAGTGGGAATGTTTTGGGTGGTCCAGCAAAGAGATAAAATAAAATTGGGAAGCCAATGGTTTTAGATACAAAAACCCCTTTGCTGTGAAATGTGTCGATGGGTAAAAATTTTTGAGAGACGGGATTGCATAACTTATCAAAGCAGAGACATAGATGAAGAGAAAGGGGTGGACGCAAAGGTCCAATGGATGGATAGACTCAGAAGCATCCAGGTGTAAGGCCTTCCTGCCACGGATTGTGAATGATGCTGCTTTTATCTGCCTATGATGAACAAAACAGTGAAAAAACTAGCATTTCAGTGGTACTTAGGGTCAAAACAGGGATCTCTGTCACAGAAAGCAATGTTTAGACCTTGTCTTTGGGGAATTGGCTAAATCTGAGTTGAATGAGTCGGAAAGAATTTGGCCCATAAAACAAGGTGCCTGTATTAGTAGAGCATCCTCTGTGAACAAATCACCCAAATATTACATCAGAGCAAAAGCAAAAGTTCTGTCTCTAGAGTGACACTATTTCTATAATTTCAAAAAAAAAAAAAAAAAAAAAAAAGGCAAAGAGTTGAATGGAGGCCAGGGAGCCAATCATAATTCTTTTAAACTTCAAATAAGGCATCCTACTAAGTAGCACTTTTTAAAAACTGGGATTTGGAACTAAAATCATTATATAAATGGCTGCCATTCAGGCAGCATGTGCTATATGCTAAATTTTGCATCAAGAGCTTGATCACATTGTTTTTCGTTTTATTAATTTTTTAAATTGCAAACAAATTTTAAAGATTTGTTTTTATTTTTTTTAAAGCAGTTTTAGGTTCATAGAATAACTGAAAGGAGGGTACATACACCCTACCCCCATACATACACAGCCTCCCTCTCATTATCAACAACACTCACCAAAATGGTAGATTTTCTACCAGGGATCAAGTTACATTGGCATATTATAATTACCCAAAGTTCATAGCGCACCTTAGGATTCACTCTGGGAATTGTACTTTCTATGAGTTTGAACAAAGGCCTAATGACACGTATCTATCATTATGGTACCATCCAGAGTATTTTCACTGTCCTAAAACTCCTGTGTTCTACATATTTATTTGTCCCATGCCTCAGCCCACAACCACTGATGTTTTTAATACCTCCATAATGTCATGAAGTTGGAATCATACACTATGTAGCCTTTTCAGATTGGCTGTTTTCAAAAGTTGCTCCATGTCTTTTCATGCCTTCAGAGGTCATTTCTTTTGAGCACTGAATAATATCCCATTGTCTGAATGTACCACAATTTATTTATCCATTCACCTACTAAAAGACATTCATCTTGGTTTCTTCCAAGTTCTGGCACTCATGAATAAAGCTGCTAAAGACACCTGTGTGCAGGTTTCCATGTGAACCTAACTTTTCAGCTCCCTTGGGTAGATACCAAGGAGCTTGATGACCGATATTTCATTTTCATTCTTTCAGCAGCTCTGTGGTATGACCATCCTCATCCCCATTTTACAGATGAGAAACCTGGGGTTGAGAGAAGTCATGATTTACCTAAAGACATAAAGTGAAGAGTTGGAATCAGATTAGATAAGACAGGTTCCTTGTTGTGGACATGAGGCCCGAGGGGCAGAAGCTGATTCTACTCCCAGCTTTGCCCTTGACCTTCTGTAAAATAACAATATGTGTTCTACTGACTCACAATGTCCTTGTCAAATTCAATCATGGGTAAAAAAAAAAAAAAAACACTTTGGATTCCTCAGGTTTTCCAGTTAGCACTGGGGACAAGTCATGTTGACTCTCTGGGTTTCACTTTTTGCATTTGGGCAACAAAAGCATTGGACTGGCTGCCTGGAACTCCTTTCCAGCCTGGGAAGTACAGAATTTTGCATGTTTGCAACTCCCCTGGTTCTTCAATGGTGAATTGGAAACCCTGGCTATCAGCAGGGAGGGCGGGAAGCTGTAAACGCTTCCACTTGAGCTTTGGGGTTGAATAATATTGGTAATTTCAAAGCCTCATTATCTTACTCCCTAATGTTTTGCTTCTAAACAACTGTAGTTCTTGAGGGAGGGGGGTTGGAATAATGATGTTAGAAATAGTTTCATGGGGGAAGGTGAAGGGCATTTGGAGTGTTTAATTTAGATCCTTAGTGACCAAATGCTGCTCAGAGTTTGTCCCTGGGGCACCCAAGTCTCCATTAGGCACTATCCAGTGGCTTGGAAGTGGGCCTGTTATTAAGAGCGGGCTGGGAGGTGAGGAATAACATAGCCAGGAGCGGGGGCAGTGCACGATGGTGCCAGCTTGGGCCGGGGGTCCAACAGCCTGGATCTAACGCCCGGATCTCACTCCATAGCTCTGCGGCTCCAAGGGTTCCACACCTGGCCCTCCACACAGTCAGAATGCTTAACTGCCTCCTAACTGGAGGTCTTAAGATGTTAAACCTGAATTCTGGTGCCTAGTTAACTTTTGTTTGACTGTGATGAGGAAGTACTATATAACAGCTATCTTCTGCTGCATAATAAGCCACCTCCAAATGTTGTACCTTACAAACAGAGTAATCGTACAGTGGAAAAACCTGGCAAGCACTGTTTTCACTGTGGGTCAAGGTCAGAATCACTTGGAGTCACCAAAGAAAGCTGCAAAGAATTGCTTGACCTGCTGTGAACATCAAGTAAGAATCAAATGTTTATGTTAAACCACTGACATTTCAAGGTTTATCTCTTCTTGCAGCATAGCTTAGCTTATTCTGACTAATAAAAGCAGAGATGTATTTAAGTAAGGCTGTCATTGTATATATTTAGCTGCCTTCCAATTCCTGGGTTTTAGTCTTTGCCTTGAAATTACTTTGAAACAACAGACCTGGCTCAAATCCCAGCTCTAATTCACTGGATAATCTAGGGCAGTCGCTTTACATTTCTGAACCTCAGTTACTTCATTGAAAAAAGCTGAAAATTATTGGGCTTATTGGGACGGTCCACTACTATTGTCTATAAAACTTTCAACAAACTACTTGTCTTTTTTGATTTCAATTTCCTCATCTACAGAAAAAATACACTAATGTTCCCTACCTCTCAACATTGTCCTAAGGCTTAGGAGAGAAAATATAAAGAACCTAGCCCTGCGGTTAACCCAGTTAGGCACTTAGGATACTTTATTCTCTTACCCCTTTCTCCCCCACTGAGATCTCCTCCTTTCCCTTTCATTATTTCATTTTTTCCCCCTTTTTTCTTTCCCAATCTACACTCAGATATAGAATATCATTTCTTTTCTTTTCTTTTTTTTTTTTTTTTAAGGAAAACTTGGACTCTTTTGCGGTTGGTTTGGTGTCAGGGGTCAAAAATAAACTTTTCATAATAACTGGGAACAAATGTGTCTGTGTGTGTGAAACTATTTACGGCTGCCGAAGTGGAGGGCAAAGTTAAGTCCACACCTGAAGAACATACTGAAATAGGCTGATAAAGACGGAAGGATCTAATCATTTGTCTTGAAGGAAACTGATAAACAGACCGATTGCGAGAACAATCGAAATCTCAGCCACTTCTTTGCCGCCAACAAGAACTTCGGTGAGTCTCAAGGTGAGAAGCCATTTAAGCAGAAACTCAAGAGGGCAGGATTCGATGAGGAAAAGAACATTTATAACAAAGTTTCACCCCCAAGTCCCTTTCTATACAGAACTAGGACATTTACAAAACAAAGAGTTTAAACCGAGAGTTCTCTGTCTGTGCGCCAGGTGGGGTGGGGTGGGGACAAGCAGAACACAAAACAACCCCAGATCATGACAAATTGGGCTTCTGTACAGATTCTTTCTTTCCTTTCCTTTTTCATTACTTCTGCATGAACTTTGTGGTTTTCCTCGGAGAGTCTGGCGCCCCCGAAGGAGGGTAGAAAGAACCAATTGACTGTTCTTAAAACAAAACAAAACTCAACAAAGACCCTTTCTTCCTCAAGCACTATTCCCATGGAAAGTAAAAAGTGAGCCCACTTGGAATTACCTGACTACAAAACAATGCCACTTTTATGAAAGAGAGTGAGTTTTTCACTCACCCGGGTTAAACATGGCTCCACAGAAATTGCTGAAGTCTTCAAAAAGGATATGGTTCTCAGATTAGAGACCACAGCAGAGAAATTTAAGGCTAAAAAGACTATTTTTTTTGAGTGAAGCAAAAACAGAGGTTTAAAAGGGGACCACTCTTCTTGAATTATATCCCTATTAAGATATGTTGTTCAGATACCCACTGGTGAGCAAAGAGACTTTGTCCAGTGGCCTTTTCTCCAGTGTTCTGGAAGGCGGTAGTTGGTTCGGTTCTCAGAATATTTTAAACCAGCCAAGCATTATTGTTTTTAAAGCAAATTTAGATTTGTTTGGGGGTTCTACACGGTCTATATTGAATAAAAGCACATTTGTGTTGAGATGCGCATGTTTCTTTTGCCAGCTTTCCCTCTGAAAAACGCACATCACTTTTGGACTCAGGATGAGTAGAGAAATAACATGGTGGCACCAGGGAAAAAGACTTCTGTCCCATCTGAGTGAGGAGAGCAAGGGATTTGTTTCTTTAATTAAATTCGAGTACGAAGAATCTGTTATAACTTGTCCCTAGTTCTTCCATTCTGTAGCTCAGGAATCCCCCAGAACACGATCGCCCCAGCGAGGCAGTGAAGGCTCAGCCCACCGAGCAGCCCGCAGAGAGTTGGCGCTAACTCAGCGAGGCTTGTCCCCCATTCTAAGTGCGCATGTCATCTCTGGTTTTCACTCAGACAGGCCTCCTCAGTGAGAAAGCAGTGGGACAGGTCTTGCTGTGGGTTTTGACTAAGGTGTGTAGGAAATAGTATTTAAAAACACAAAAACAAAGAAATAATTAAAATTTGAGGAAGCCCAGCTCATTGTTCAAAAGATTCAGATAGTAGGTTCTTTGGGGACAAAGACTGGGACTTGTTCATCATGTTCCGAACCAAGCGCAGGCGGGTGGAGTTAATGCCTGTTGACAGAGTAGAGATCAGATACCATGGCCTTGTGCATACCACGCATCCCAAATGCCGTATGAGACAGATCCACTCACCGTAAAGAGGGACACGGATGGCAGGGGAGTTTTTCCTTCTCCATTGCCTCAAGATGAACACAAAGGATATTAAAAAGAATTTTGTTACTCATCTCTACGGGGAAATGGCCAGGAGAAATGAATAACCAGCATGGGTGTTGGCACGGCTCTGGGATATTTGCAGCCACGATCTCTGCATCAGAGGCACACCTCGCTGTATTACACTTAACAGATCTGATTTTGCATTTTTTATAAATTGAAGGGAAGACCCTTCCATCAGCAAAAAGATTACGACTTGCTGAAGGCTCAGATGATGATTAACATTTTTTTTTAGCAATAAACTATTTTAAAATTAAAGTATGTACATTATTGTTTTAGTTAATACTATTGCACACTTCCTATACTACAGTATAGTGTAACCATAACTCACATGCACTGGGAAAGCAAAAAATGTGTGTAACTCCCTTTATTGTGATATTCTTTTCATGGCGGCAGTCTGGAACTGACCTCGCAACCAATATCTCCAAAGTGTGCCTCTGCATGTTCTGATGCCTTCACGCAGAGTATCCTGTCTGACCTCACTTCTTCCACTAGAGGCTGGCAGTCTGATTCCTATATGATTCCCATTTCTCAAGAGCTCCAGGCTAAGGGACACCCATTCGTTTGTCTCCTTCCCTGTACGTTGCCTCCCACAGTACAAGAGCACTAATCTGTAATTCTCCCATTTATGCAGAAACTGTGTATGTGCTCCTCACCTCTACACCAAGCAAAATGGTTGGTGACAGTGGCAGAGGGAGCAATGAGTCACGGTGGTTAGCCCTGAAGACACTCGCAAAGTAAATGGAAGAAACAACTATAGCACAACATGGTAAGTGCTAGGAGTGGGAGTTAGAACCGAGCGCAGGCTGGCCCGGCGGTATTGGCAACTAACCTGGGCCTTGGTGACTCTTTCTTCCTTGTGCCGTTTCTATCACAGGTGGAGGAACATTGTAAAAAATGTCAGTGAAAAGATGTGTAGCCCTGACCACTGTGACTTGGTTGGGTGTTGTCCCACAAAGTGAAAGGTCACCAGTTCGATTCCTGGTCGGGGCGCATGCCTAGGTTGCAGGTTCGGTTCCTAGTCAGGGCGCGTACGAGAGGTAACAGATTGATGACAGTTTCTCTCTCTCATCAATGTTTCTCTCCCTATATCTCTCTCTCTCTCCCTTTCTCTCTCTCTAAAGTCAATGAACTTGTCCTTGAGTGAGGATTTTTTAAAAATTTAAAAAATCAATCAATCAATCAATCCACTCCAGGGGCCTATTTATCCCCATGGCCCTAGGAGAAAATTAAGGCAGGCCGCAGGATTTTTCTGGTCCCTCTTCACTTTATCATCAAACAGCATCTCAATGGGGGAATGGAAACGTCTCATCCAGTGTCATTCAAAATTGATTAAAGTGGAGGCTCTCGCCTTCTTGGAGCTCAGGAGGGAAGCCAGAGGTTAAGGAAGGGGTAGGGTCCCCCGCTTCTCTCCTTTGCTGCTGCTCTGCCCGATCTCACCTCCCAAGGCTCTGAGCATCCGGCGTTGGAGTTCAGGGAAGCAGAGGGCAGGGGCGAGGCGGGTTCCCCGGGGCTCTCCCTGACAGGGAGACTGCACTGGCATGGGGGCCTCTCACAGCCTTTCAGCCCAGGTTTCACTCCACCTCTTCTTTAGCCACCAGCTGCACAAGGAGTGACTTGAAAACACAAGCATGTCCTTTTGTTTTCTGCCCCGGGCATCTTTGCTATTGCCCTGCAGGATGCCAGACGGACCTGCTCAGCCTTTCCTATGGATGCACAGAGGATAGGGCCCCCGGGCCCCCACCTCCCACCCCGTGAGGGTGTTGCTTGACCAGTGTGGTGGCACTTGGAGGGGAAATGCTCTCTTTTCACATGTCTCAGAAGGTGGTGTCCCACAAAACTCTGGAGCAGCGGTTCTCAACCTGTGGGTCACGACCCCTTTGGGGGTCGAACGACCCTTTCACAGGGGTTGCCTAAGACCCTCGGAAAACACATATATAATTACATATTGTTTTTGTGATGAATCACTCTGCTTTAATTATGTTCCATTAGTAACAATGAAAATGCATCCTGCCTATCAGATATTTATATTACGATTCATAACAGGAGCAAAATGACAGTTATGAAGTAGCAACGAAAATAATGTTATGGCTGGGGGTCACCACCACAGGAGGAGCTGTACTAAAGGGTCGCGGCACTAGGAAGGTTGAGAACCACTGCTCTGGAGGGTCCCTAGTGAGAGGGAGCCCTGGCCACCCACCGAGAAATGAGCTCAGTAATACAATCCAGGGCCAGCTTCTCCTCCTCCTGCTGTAATTTTCCTGGACTCACTCCTCTGTCCGGAGGTCATTTCCCCAAACAAACTATCTGCATGCAAGCCTTTGTCTTCAGCTATGCTTTTCAGATGAACTCAGGGCCAGAGGTTGTGTGCAAATCCTCCTGCAGTTGCTTTCATGGGTTCTTCAGGGAACCCTATCCTTGGGGATCTCTCCTCCACTCCCTAGACTAGGAAAGCACATCTTTATTTTCAGTGATGATTTATCTTCTTCCTTAGCCTCTAGTCAGGACTGGCTACATAGTTTGTGGGGCCTAGTGCAAAATGAAAACATTGGGCTTTTGGCTCAAAAAGTATTAAGAATTTCAAGATGACAGTAGCAGAGCATTTAGACCTAAGCGTGGGGCCCTTCTGAGACCAGGGCTCATTTTACACACCACGCTTCCAGTTTAGATGACTCCACAGCAGGGCTTTCTCACACAGAGCCCCCGTCTGGTCCCTGGGGCACCCCCATCCTTTGCTTAACACTTGCCGACTCCACTGCTTCAGCCAGCCCTTTCCTCTTTAGATTTCTCAGCGTAAGTCACATGCAGTGCACTGAATGTTCATCGTAGCCGGCCTTCACAATGCCCCCTGCAAGCCTAGCCTTCCTGTGCAGAATCAGGGATGAGCTATGTAGTCAACAGAATGCCGCAGAAGTGACAGCATGACTTCCAAGGGTGTGTCACAGGAGGTATCGTAGCGCTGGTCCCTGGATTTGCTCTCTCTGGGGGAAGCCAGGCACCATGCTGTCAGGATGCCCGAGAAGCCCTATGCAGAGAGCATAATGAAGATCTGGCCTAAAGCCAACACCAACTGGCTCGTCATGTGAGCGAGCCACCTCAGGCTGGGTCCTCCAGCCCTGTCGAGGCTTCGGATGAAGCATCCCTGGCAACATGTGACTGCACTGTCATGAGAGCTCAGGGCAGAGCTGGCCAGCTGGGCTGTTCCAGAATTTCTCACACACAGAAACATGAGAAATCATGAGTTGTTATTACTGTTTTGAGTCACTAAGCTTTGAGATGACATGTTATGCAGGAAGGCCTAACTACTATGGTAATAGAAAGCAAGCCCCCTTTGGGTGGTGGAGTAGCTTGCTTCAAAGATATTTTCTTTGAGCATCCTCTTTCAATCTCTCTACTTCCTATGGACTGGACGAGATCATTTCTTGGAGCGAGACTGTTTATGAGATCATTTTGTGTCCTGAACAAGAGGGCTACCTGGAGGGACCCACTAACCCTAGAAGAGAGAAACTGTTGTTTTCTGGGGGTGGCAATGATCCTTTTTACATACTCGATTTTTGTATGAGAGATATAAACAATTAATATGTAGATCTTTGCCACCTTTTCTGATTTTCTTTTGCATCTTGTTCAAAGACCTCATTTTAGAATACGTCTCAACTCCCATTTTCACCTCTAGTGATGTTTTCTTTACCTAACTTGAAAATCAATGGGACCAATGTCTTGGTTAGAACATTTCCCCCCTTCATAGCCTCATTGATATCATCTCTGTGAATTGGCTTTGGGAAAAATTCTGCATTGCAGAACTTTATTGATTTAGTGTAATGGCATCCCTACCACAGCCAGGTAGGATAGCCATGGCTTTGGGAAAGCAAGAAATCCAAAACAGTAGGAATATTCATTATAAAACAGAAGTCTGGAAGCCTGCCAATGTTCTGGGCAAAACCTTTTAGCCAGAAAACTCAAATCCCTGAGTAAAATTTCATGAACAAAATTCCCAAAAGTGTCCTCTCAGAGAAGGGCGGGGCGTGGGTGGGGGGACAGGGGGGAATCACTTTTGTAGTTTTGACCTAATTCTGCTAATAAGGAGTTTATTACTAAGGACCAGACAATTGAGTTAGCATCTAATCACAGACTTATTTCATCCCAACAAGAACCTGGGCTTTGTTGGAGCATTTGGGGGACTAAGGTTCTAGGGGTCATTTTTCCTCTAACAATCTATGTGACTCACTGTACCATGCGTGACCTCTCTGTGTCTTAGTCTCTTCCTCTGTGCGAGTCTGAGAATATCTGTTGACCAGAGAGAAAATATCACAGGGCTTTGAAGTGCTGTAAAAGCTTTACTTATTTGAAGTTTCACTATTATCTTGTCTTTTATATTTAGAATCATTTTCTGGAAGAGGGGAGAAAAATGTGTTATATGACATGATACAAACATTAAAAGTCAGATTTTTAAAAAAAGCCAATTCGTGATGACTGTTGAGCAAGTTTCTGTTAATTGAATCATATTTCCCCACTGATTTGCATAAAGACTGGGGGCATGGGGCTCGCAAGGAGGCCAAGTCACACTCAGAAGCGTGGAAGATCTTGAAGCAGTTGTTGAAAATACCAAGAAGGGGCCAGAAATAGGACTGAGAACCTGACAGTGAAGAAAAGGCCGAGAGGAAGAAGCGGTGCATTCAGGCTGGGTGCCCTGAGATGGCCAGGTGGTCCTCCCAGCCCGGAAGGAAGCGCTTTCTTCTTCTTCGGGGAAGAAAGGTTTTCCCGGGAAGGGAGGTGTATGTCCACGTGTGCACGCCGGGGGTTGGCTGGGAGAACAAAAGCCACCCTGTGGATCCCAGGGAATCGGGGTTTTACTGGGAGGATTTAGGGGCATCGGGGGTTACCGAGCGGCCGAAGGAGCACGCAGCCGCAGTGACCAAAGCGTCCCCACGAGCTCTGATTTTCCAGAATGTCTGGGAAGCTCCCACCCAAAGCGGGGCTATGGCAGGAAGTGGGGGAATTCTCAGGAACCCCCTGGGAAGCTGCTGTGATTGGCACAGGCCTGGCCGCCGCCGCTGCCTCCAAAGCAAAGAGTCCCACCTCCTCTGTGCTGTCCAGCTCCAGTTCAGTCCTCTCATTGGCCAGCTCTGACAGGGACATCCTTTCATTGGCCAGCTCTCAGTGGGAGGGCCTCTCATTGGCCAGCTTTCACCGGGAGGTCTTCTCATTGGCCAGCTCTCACCGGGAGGTCTTCTCATTGGCCAGCTCTCACTGGGCAGTCTCTCATTGGCCACCTGGTCTCTCCCTGGGAAGCCTGCCCGCCATGCCGTTCTGGGAAATGAGCCCCGCTTCTCTTGTGCGATGTGAGGGAGAACTTAGACGGCAGGGGATGATGCTGACCTGACAACAGGCAATTCGGGACGAGGAAGGGGTCCTGCTCCCTGGGCCGGCCCCTCCGCTGGCATGTCAGCGGACCCCCAGCCACGTGAAGAACAAGGGAGCGTTCATTTGATAACCTCGTTGTTGGTTTAACATGAATGAGCAAAGGGAGGCTTGGGAAAGCGAAGGAACGGGCCGACGGTGGTCACATCGCCGGTTCAAAGCTGGGTCTCTAGAAGGGAAAACCCCAAGTTCGTTTGATATTTTCTGCATCTAGAGTAGCGGCTTACACTTTAGCTGCGTCAGAACCACTTGAGAAATCATGCCACCCCCAGAGTTTCTGAGTCAAAAGGTCCGGGGTGGAGCCTGAGATGTGCCTTTAGAACGAGTTCCCAGGGGATGCCGCCGCGGCTGGTGCAGGGACCCCCCCTCTGAGAACTCCAGAGCAGGGACGTGATCTTGTCCCTTATTTCAATCTGCTGGTGCTCAGGACCAGGCGGATCCTACAAAACCCCACACTGGCTTTCATTATTTTTACTGTCCTTGCCTCTGGTTCCTCTCCAACAGCATAAACCCTATATTTGGCTGTGTGTGTGTGTGCGCGCGCCTGCGTGCATGCGTGTGTATTTCAGCCACGTGGCCCTAGTGGGCACTTACTCAGCTGAGTGGAAATGGGTGGGCTTCTATTTCTGACGCCACTGTGTTTGGAAACCAAGGAAGTACCCGGTGCTATGCATATTTTTCCTGATTGAGCCAGAATACCAAATGAAACTTTCGAGTTGATGATTTATTTATTTCATTGTGAGTTTTTAAAAATTAGCATTTGATAAGTAAATGGTCCAAATCTTACTTTGGTATTCATGGA
This sequence comes from Furipterus horrens, assembly GCF_987537825.1. Lineage (NCBI taxonomy): Eukaryota > Metazoa > Chordata > Mammalia > Chiroptera > Furipteridae > Furipterus > Furipterus horrens. The sequence goes on from NW_028327177.1 coordinate 8,042,663, forward strand.
AGTAGCATTAGTCTTGATGAATTATTTGCTTATTCATTGAATATGTAATTTAATTCTATAGAAATTGCATGGCAATTTAGCACGCATTAATGAGCAGGTACTGTTTCATAGCGTAATGAACCTGTCATTTTTTTAAGGTAGGGGAAGTGTTTAAGGAATTAAGAATAGACTGAGAAGAAGACTGTTCAGAAATTCAAAAGACTTAACCAGCCTTTAAGAACCCTCTCAAGTACAGATGCACAGATTTCAAACAGCCGGGTCAATACCAGGGGTAGCTGCTTTTTCTGAAAAGCGTCAGAAAGACCTGAATGTAAAACCAAGTAATACCTTCAAGTACCTAGAGAATGCTGTGCTGTTGCTGAATCTCTGGGGGTCCTCACCTGCCAAATAGGGGGTTCTAATATTTATCTTACAGAATTACAGTAAAGATTAAATGAGATAATAAATGAATGTAAAGTTTCTGGAGTGAGGCTGATAGCAACAAATTATTATGATTATAGTATTATAATGCTGCTGTTACCTTAGCAATGATTTCCTCTCTTTTCCTCCTTTCTTTCCTTACTTTTTCCTCCCTTACTTTCTCCTTCCTTCCTTCCTTCTAGCCTTCCTTCCTTCATTGATTAAGTGAACTCCCCCACCACTGTTTCTTCTTTGTCTTTTAAAATTTCCTTTTACACTTACTGGTGTTTTATCAAGGATGCAAGTCAGGATCAGCCATGTGGAAGTGATGCACAGGGTAAGGTATGGTGGTGGGTCACAGCGCTTCGTGCCTCTCTGGGCACGTCACCCTCCCAGCACTTGGATGTGTTCACCATCTCAGAAGCTCCTCAATGAACATTTCTTTCCAGAATCTGAGATGACCCATTTTCTGGCCTAGAAGACTCAGCTCTTCTGAGTCATTCTGCCCTTCCCATCCACATTGCTCTGTCTCCCAACACTGGGCACATTGTTTTTCTATGTGTGTCAGATTCCTCCTTGGCCTTTAAGAAGTCACTCGAGCATCACCTCCTCTGTGAAGCCTGCTCTGATCACCTCCACCTACATCAGCATTCAGGGCTGTGGCTTGTACCCTCTTCCATCTTTGTGCCCACTCTCTCATGGTGCAATTGTCTATATTCATGCCTGTATCCTTCAAACATGGGAGCTCCTTAAGGGAATGACTGTGATTTTCATATGTATGACCCTAATACCTGGCACAGGGAAAAAAGTTGGTAAATACATTTTTTGATGCTGCTCCCCAGTGAACATACTGGCTAGGAGGAGGTGAGCGGCATACATGGGAAAAAATATTTAAAGAGGTGCTCACTCCCAGGGCACTTCTGTTGTTGAAAACATCAGACACTCCATCTACACTCATTGCACAAGAGAGCTTTTCTTGGCATCTTTGCTTTTAAATTTCAATATTAATCTTTTTCATTCACAAATTTCCAAGAGCTGGCATTGTATTATGCTGTCTGAAGTAATGCTTCAATCTTTTTTTTTTTTGCTTCTATTTGTTGAGTGCCTGTTATGCATTGTGCTGGCTATTGGGAATTCAGAGAGGGAGGTGTGACGGACCTGAGCCCAGAGCTGATGGAGCTCTCGTAGGGATGGAGACCGGAAGGGGCAGAATACACATAAACGGTCGTGCTTAAATGGCTACAGTACAAACAGGAGTGAAGTGCGGCGAGAATGGTGAAGGCAGCATGCTATGAGGATCACTAGATGGCTTCTAGCTGGGAGGATGGACAGGACCTGGGAAGAAAGTGACATTTGATTTTTGATATGAACCTAGTCCTTGATGCTGGTGCCTCACCCAGATCCCCTTTCCTGGTTCTGGTTGCTGAGTGGTTGGATTCTCAGGCCAATGGCCACACTATTTTTGGGAGGTTATCCCTCTTCCTGAGATGCCTGGGAGGTCATACTTCCTGTCCAGGGTGGCGATGCTCCTTCCTCATGGGCGGCTCACCCTGTGTGTGGCTGGCGGGTGCCTTGGCTCAAGGGGCGGGGGCAGTCTTGAGGTGCTGCTCACATTCTAGAGTTCTCCATGGGCTCAGGCTGAGACTGGGTTTCAGCTGAAGCCACACTTTGCTCAGCTCTCCCCCTGCCTTCTCCCCCTCACCCCCACTTCCTCCTCCCTCCAGGTTTCTCTCTGAAGCATTTTCCGAACAAACTACATATGCAAGCAGCCCCATCTTGGGGATTTTTCTAGGGACTCAGGGTTAAGACAAAAAGCAATAGTAACAATAGTACTGTTACTAATAACTTAGTATCAGGGATTTTGGGTGTGTTCATTTATTTAGTTCTTGTAAAGTGGGTTGTTATCCCCATCTTGCAGATGAAGAAATTGAGGGTCAGTTGTGAGAGGTACTTCAGCCCTGTTTGCACAGTTGCTAAGCTGGGTTCCAATGGGCGACAGAGAAGCTGGGATGACCTGACCATCAACTTCCAGGAGAAGAGGCTGCATACATGCAATGCTATTTTAGGGTGCTCCCGAGGTGCAGCCCACCCCACATTATTTCAATCTCCTATCCCAGTGGGGTACAACCACGCCCAGTGGATTACTTTGCCTTTCTGTCCTGCTCAGCAGGAATAACATGGCAGACAAGAGAAACAGAAAGAAAAATAGATGAACATTTGCCATGTGAAAAGATCTGCCCTGTCACTTGGAAGACGCAGTCAACTCAGGTGGGCTTTCTCACGAATCTCACTGCCACTGGCCACTTGTCTTAGGAACAGCAGAAAGGCCTTTGTTACTCTTGGCTCATCACAGGTACAAGACTCGAGCCAGCCCTAGACAGAGGTGGGAGTTGGCACAGCTTACAGACCTGCCTGAGCCCAGGGCCTGCATACAGTAGGGGCTCAAGGACTAATTACAGTGAATAAGTGAGTGGCTTTTGGCTTGTGTGGCCAAAACATTCCTCTACAGCTGCCGCTCAGGGAGCTCTGCGTGCGCGGCTCTGCAAACTGGGTCAGCGGGTCAATCGGGCTTTTTATATGCCGTCTGGGCTGCCTGCGTTTACATTTAGGGTCAGATCTGGGGCAGAAACAGATTTGGGCAAAAGAAATCTATTTAGAACATTTCAGTGCTGATGCCGACTGCACTCTTCATTATTTATAGATCACTCAATTGTATTTTGTACAGTAACCTTATTTGGGCATATAAATAAGCAAAGAATAAGAGAGGGAAAAAAACAGCATTGATTTTTTTTTTCCCTCCTCAAGTGAAAGGTGGATGAAGCGATTTTATATTTGAGGTCTCCTGGATGGCATATTACCCAGACAGCAAGAATTAGAATAGATTTAATCCTCTAACCCATACTAATGTGGACATTAAAGCACTGTTTATGAAATTTATCTTTTTGATGTTTTTAATATACGAAGGGAGACCCCCCCAAAACCTGGAATTTATTTATAAAAACTTCCATATTTATTCTTACATCTTTAAACTTCAGTCACCTTCAATGTACTCTCCGTTTGGTGCAATACACCTATTGAGACATTTTTTTCCCCACTGCTCAAAACAGCTTTTGAACTCGTCGATTTTGGTGCCTTTTAGTGCTTCTGCTGCTTTTTGTTTCACCTCTTCCAGACTGGCAAGACGTTTTCCTATGAGGACTTTTTACATCCGAGGAAACAAAAAAGTCACTTAGAGCTAGATCAGGTAAATAGGGAGGGTGAGGTACAGAGGCCATGACTTTTTTGGTCAAAAACTGCTGAACACTCGGCATGGTGTGGGCAAGTGCATTCATAACTCACCCATCACGAAATGGGCAAACACATCGAAAGTCTTCTAAAAAAAATTCACTGAAGCCAAATGCAACCTCTCACAACAACACCAGCTGGCACACTGATCCAGATGGTTTCCTAGAACACTCACCTAGCGGGGGAAACCTGTACTACAAGGGGCCCACCCTCCAGAAGATAGTTCTGGGTTTTTCTTGCCCCCCCCCCCCAATTCTATTGCAGCCTTGAAGTGTAAGTACTGGAGAATGATAATTGTTAGCATTTAGGAAATGCTTCTTATAATTGTGTCAGGCACTGTACTAAGTAACACACACAATTTCATTCAGTCCTCAGCACAAAAATGGGAAAAGGCATCTATTTCAACTCTCGTTTTATAGACAAGAAACTTAAGGCACAGAGGGGCTCAATGACTTGCTGAGGCTTCTTTTGCTAATAAGTAGAAAAGTTGGGGATTGACCCCAATTTGTCCTTTGTGAATTCATGCACTAGCTCATCAGACTGCACTGAACGATGGGGATGCTCACAGCTGTGTGACAGAAAGTCCCTTCCTGTTCCAGCAGTGACAGGTGAAAGAAGTAAAAGAAACTAATTCTGGGTGGGTGCCCTTTGCATGCCAAGCACAGGACCAGGCAGAGAGGATCTCTTAGCTGACAGGGTCTCACTTTGTGTCCTGAACACATGTTCATGGGTTGACCCATCTCTGGGCCTCTTCTAGAACTTTTTCTATAAACCAAAAGCGAATCTTGAATTTTCTTAATTTATGACTTGAAATAGTACGGCAGTTTTTCTGACATCTAAGTTCAAGGGGTACCAGTGGATTAGTCACTCCTGTTATTTGTTTATATCAACAATTTTTTTGTGAACATTGACTGTGTTCTAGGTGCTAGATCTTTATCAGCCAGCAAGACAAAGACTGCTGTGCTCCAGGAGATTATGCTCTTTAATGGGGAGACAGATGCTAATCAATAAACATAAATAAATAAATAGGTAAATAGATAAATAAATAAATATGTGTGTGTATATATATATCTCTCATAGTGATAAGTACTATTGAAAAAATAAAAGTGGTTAATGGGAGTCAAAAATGCTTGTGGGTGGGGTCCACTTAGAGTAGGTCTTTCTTCGAGTATAATGTCTGAGTGATATTTGGAGCAGGTGAGGGGATGAATTTTGAGGATACACAGGGAAAAGCATTCCAAGAAAAGGGAAAAGCCAGTCGAAGGCTCTAAGAGAGAAGCTGGCCTGGCAGGTTGGGAGTAGCAGGTCTCAGTCACTGGAGCAGGGTTGGCAAAGGGGAGAAAATACATGAGCAAGTCAGAAAGGTGATGTAGGGTCTGTAGACCACTGTGGGAACTTCGGCTTCTACTCTGAGTAAAACAGGGAGAAACTGGAGGGTTCTGAAAAAAAAAAAAAAAAGAGCGACAGTCTATATACTTTTATTGAGCAGCTACTATTTGGCAGCACAGGTCACAGCAAGACGAAAGCAACAAGCCCTTAGCAAGTCCAAGTTTTGCTGGGAGAGATGAGTGTGGCAGTAACTGTAACACAGCAAGAAAAGGGTGTGACAGAGGCGGGAGCCTGACGGAAGCTCAGCGTGGCGTCTAGTCTCTACCACGCCTCCCCTCCCCCATGGTCCTCACTGCCTCATCTCTCACACCCACTGTAGTCAGTGTCCTCTCACACTGAACGGAGGAGGATGTTGCAGAAGTGATGGTGTGTGACTCGTAAGGCTAGGTCAGAAACGACTTTGGGGCTTTTGCCTTCTTCCCTGGGTCACGGGGAGAAGCCAGCTGCCATGGTATGAGGGCACCCAAGCAGCCCATGGATATTGCCATGAGGTGAGGAACTGACACCTCCTGTCACTGGCCAGTGCCATCGGCTTATCTTGTGAGTGAGCCATCTGGGAAGTAGAGCTCTTGCCCCAGTCATGCCTTTGGATGACTTCACTCTCCTGGGAGAGCCTGAGCCTAAAACCTGCCAGCAAACTGCTTCCAAATTCCTGACCCCCCCCAAAGTGTGAAACACTAAATGTTTCTTGTTTAAAGTCACACAAGCTTTGAGGTCATTTGGTATGCCCCAGTAGATAACTGAAATACTTAGGAACCCAGGGTGGCAAAGATAGAGGTAGGAATCTAGAAAGGCTTCCTAGAGGAGGTGATAATCAAGTTTGTCCTGAAGAATGAGTAGGAGTCCTGAGTGCAGCAGAGAAAGAGTGTTGAGGTGGTAAGAACTTCCCAGATGGGAGGAAGAATGTGTGGGAAGCCCTGCAGACTGCTCAGTTAGGGCTAGAAAGCTCAAAGCCTACCAGGCCTAGTCAGGAAATCAAGTGAGTCCAGAGTTTATGGTATGACACGGCGCGTGAGGGGTCCAGCCAATGAGAAGTGGGGAGCCCAGGTCCCTCTGCTCCAGCTGATTGCTGCTACCCCAGGATATAGGCCCAAATATGCCATATCTCTCAATGTGTCAAAAGAAGCCAGGCACTGTATTTTAATATAAAATTTAATTTTCCAAAGGTAGCCAACCTAAACCACTCAGTGGCCCACTGCCCTCTACCCGCTCCCCCCCCCCCACCCCCCATTTGCAGGTTCTTGTTCAAGAGCTCCTTATGAGTCTTGGGAAAACTTAGCTTCCCTCGCGTGCTGACTACATACCTTTGTCGTCTGCCTCTGGGTTAGCCTGAGTCCCATGTGACTGGTACAGTGATTAACTGCCTCGATGGTTTTCTAAATTGTGACCATGGACAACCAAATTCCCCCGAACTCCCAGAGAGGAAAAGAAGTCAGTATTAATCCCCATGCAGAATTCCATAGCTCCGCAGCCAAGCCACCTGTGACCCAACACTCCTACAGCAAAGGTATCAAAGCAAAATCACAGAACTTAAGGGAATTAAGTACCATGGACAGTGAGCCCTGTGTGCATTTATTAAGGTCAGTGCCTGTAGGAAGACATGAGGGCTGGCTACTTAGTGTGACTTTTTGAGATACTGGCATGTAGCCTTGGGAATGGTTATACCTAAAGCCAGTGAGTTTATCCTGCACTTATTATACGTCAGGCATGAGGCTGTACATATAGTCGTTCGCTTAATCCTCACAGCAGCCCTAGGAGAATGGTGCTTTGTGCCCATTTCACAGGTGAGGAAACTGAGTCCCAGGGACGTTTACTGACGTGTCCAAGGTCTTACAGCCAGTAGGAGGCAGGGCAGAAATCTTCCCTGGGTCTCTTCAAAGTCCACATGCCTATACGTGCTCCTCGCTTCTATCAAAAACAAGAAAGCAATGGGGGTCTTCGAGTTTTTACTTGAGAGGAGCTTGGCCACAGCAGTCTGATTGGAGGGAGGGCGGGCCAGGGGACTTGTGAAGTAGGGTTTGCAGAAGAGCACAGTATGTTTCCTTCTTGGAATGGAGTGCTTTCCCTTCCCCTTGCTCCAGTCCCAGGGCCCCCCCTTGGTAACCTACTGACAGGGACCTAGTTCTAAAAGGAATTCCAAGGACAACCCCTATGTCACAGCTAGTCACCTAGTCTGCACTGAGCTTGTGAGTTATAATCAGGTGAATCAGAAGTCTTTTCTCACTGGATCATAGACCTTGATTTGTGGCAGGAGGTGACCCAGGTGGAGGGAACTCTACGGACTTCGGACCATGGGAAATGGAGGTTTCAATCTGGATTCAGTCACTAACTTGATGTGTGATCTTGGGTGAATTGTATACCCTGTCTGAGCTGTGGTCTCCTCTACTGTTGCATGGAGACAAGAATATTTAGCTTACAGTGTCCCCAGCGACTGGTTCAGTTGGCACTCAACAAAGCCTTGTTGAAGGGAGGGAGGAAGGAAGGAAGGAAGGAAGGAAGGAAGGAAGGAAGGAAGGAAGGAAGGAGGGAGGGAGGGAAGGAAGGAAGGAGGGAGGGAGGGAGGGAAGGAAGGAAGGAAGGAAGGAAAGAAGAAAGGAAGGAAGGAAGGAAGGAAGGAAGGAAGGAAGGAAGGAAGGAAGGAAGGAAGGAAGGAAGGAGGGAAGGAAGGAGGGAGGGAAGGAAGGAAGGAAGGAAGGAAGGAGGGAGGGAGGGAAGGAAGGAAGGAAGGAAGGAAAGAAGAAAGGAAGGAAGGAAGGAAGGAAGGAAGGAAGGAAGGAAGGAAGGAAGGAGGGAAGGAAGGATGATTAGAAAATACTGCAGAGCAAACAGGACCTGAGGTGTCCCTGAAGGGTTTAAATATGCGTAAAAGAGGAGGGAGGGAATTCCAGGCAGGGAAATGACCTGGGCACTGAGCTACACGTGGCAAGAATGCCAAGTTTAGGGAACAGTGGAAGATCAGTATGGCTTCTAATGGAGGAAAGTATGGCCCAGGAAGGGCCCCATGGTGAATTCCTCATCCTGAATCAATTTCCCCTGAGACCAATACCCCTAGGTGCTGACTCTAATAATAGGTCCTTTTATCTTCCATCTCAAAGTGCCGTGCAAGTGTTAATTAACTCTCTAAGATCCTAGTGAAGTATTACAAATCCACATCCACCTTTTGTAGATGAGCAAACTCCGACACAGAGGGAAGTGATTTGCCCAGGGCAATCCAAGATGGGCGCTCTTCCCACCCTGGTTCCAAAATTGCTAAAATGTCCCGAAGGAGAAAGCAGAGAAACAAAATTACATCCCTTCGCTTTCCTACGCCCTCATCTATACAAGAAACAGGACTAGCACAAGAGAAGTCAAAGTCATTATAAAATAACATTCCTTAGGCTTTTTCAAAGCTCTCCGATACATTCTTAAATGCACACCTCCTGTTTGTCATGGTTGGGAAAATAATTCAGTTGAGTGTTTCCCTGATTTAATTTAGATTTAAAAGGTGTGCTTCATTTTTCTCACCTGTCAAATAGGACTCTTTCCTCGGTGCATTGTTGGGAGGATTAAATGTGTTAATACATTTATAAAAGCGCTAACCTCAGGGCCAGATGTACTGGGAATACTCGATAAAAGGTGGTCACGGGGATGATTTTGGTGGAGCCAGTGGAGTGCCTACCCTGATCTTACATGGTTCCTGGACATTTCCACCCAGGTGTCCTCCCATCACCTTGATTCATTCATGAGACCACATTGTATTGTCCTGTAAGTACTGTGCTGGGTTTGGAGAATAGAGCAGTGCACAAAGCAGGCAAAGGCTCTATTCTCTGCTTCCATTCTGTCTTACAGTCTAGTTCCAGAGCCAGTCATTTAAGAAAGAACCCCAGAATGTAACAGTCCTGCTGAGGTGAGCACTAGGAACACGAGGTCCATGATGCTCAGAGAGGGTTTACAAAAAGGGGTTCCTGCAAGTCAGTGAGGGCCTGGAGGGTGCCTGGGGGAAGTGATGCCTCAGCTGGGATCTGAAGGGTGATAGGAAAGAAGTGGGTGAAAGAGAGAGAGAAGAGCGTGCCACCAGCGGGAACAACATGTGCAGAAAGCACCAGACTAAAGAAATGCAAAGCATCCATTCCACAGCCGCGGCTGAGGGCCTTGGTGGAGAGGCAGCCGATACTTGCGAGGAGAGAGAAAGTAGCCCTGGAGGAGCAGGATTCGGTGAGTAAAATCAGTGCTCACAGTGCAGCCCAGTTTGATGAAGAACGTACAGGAGGAGCTAGGATTGCTCAGAGGCCCCGGTGAACGGCTCTGCCTGCAGGAGATGAGGCAGGCTGGGATGTCTTTCCTTCAGCAGCAAAAATTATTGAGTGTCTCTAAGGTGCCAAGCAGCAAGCTTTGCCCTGTGCTAAAGGAGGGAGCAGGACAAGGTCCCTTCCCTGAAGGAGGTCACAGCTGAAATGGGGGGACAGAGGACCAGATCAGGGCAGTGGGAAAAAAAGGGAGTGATCTAGTTCTCAGGGCCGCATAGAGGTGTGGTGGGGGAGGGGCACGTGAGCCGTGTTTACAAACACTGGTATAATTCAATAGTGAGGGCTTTATAAGGGCATCTAGCTAATTAATGACAACCAATCACATCTTGCATAGGTTTAGCACTTCACAGTTTAGAAGGCATACCCGTTAACTTGTTGGATCGTCTCAATAGCTCAGCAAGAAGGTGGAACACGTATTATCCCCCACATTTTAAAGACAACAAATTTGAAGGTACAGTACATGAATGATTTAACTTTTATAAGATAGAATGCCCACTGTTGCCGCTACGTTGGCAGACCTGGGATTTTCGATCTACCTATTATGGAGTTGCTGCCTATGAGTTGCCTTTAACAGACTCTCGGTCCTCCAGGGGTTTCTCCAAGGTCACAGCTGAAGGCAAGATTCTAAACGCACACACCTGACCCTCTGTATGAGCCACAGGAGCACATGTCTCTGCAGCTGGGCTGAAACAGATGGTGTTCACTGCCTCTGCAGTGATCACCTGAAGAATAACGGGGCCGCATTCCTTCCCAAAATGTACTCTAAGTGCTTTACGGGTGAGGGGCCATCTCGCGGATCACAGAACTTGGGACACTTCTGAGAGGAAAGGGGAAGTGTGATCCATAATTATGCCAGGACAACAGACAGGCACTGGGACTGTCCCTGGCAAACTGGGACATCTTGTCACCCTACTTTTGAGTCATCCTTTTCGCTAATTGGATTCAGATTCTTCCTTCTGTTCTCACTTTCTCTGCATCACTCACTCATTCAATTACCGGACAATCACTGGTAAATGCTCTCAGCGCTCGGCTCTCGGCTGCCGGGGACTAGTCTTTGGCTCCTTCTTGGGAGAAGCACCACCCGCCTTGGATGTGTGCACGGGAACCCTCCGGCAGCTTTCATTTGCCATCTTCACATGTGTTAACGAGAACATCAAAGGCAATGTTCCTGGAGGGCAAAGGCCGGGTCTGCCGGGACGTCTACAACATGGAGGTCATGAGGGCTTGTTCGGGAAACTGTCCACAAACACCAGCAGGCAGTGCCTTTCTAAGGAGGAGGGAGGAAGACCAGTCCCTCCTGGAACACAGCCGTGCTCAGCCAAGGATTCCCTGCAGCACGCCCCCCCCCCCCCCCCCCGGCCTTTTCCCCTTCACTCTCCCTCGGTTTCTTATGTCTGGAAATACTCATCACACAGTCATGAATTATTTGTGAGTATTGGTCTAATGCTCATTAGACCAGAGGGTAGGCTTCTT